>NC_143139.1:90214166-90517196 GCF_059928025.1 Delphinapterus leucas | reverse complement strand
GCCAGCATCCCCCCCGGAACCCCTAGTGAGCTTGAGCTCTGCTGGTACCTGCCTCCAGCCCTCAGCCCCTCCCCAAGAGCACCCTCTTCCCTTCAGCAGAGTCTGGCTCAAATGCCACCTCCTCTCTGAAGGCTTCTCTGCCTCCTGCCAAACCCAGCAGGAAGCCACCCACCCATCTAGAGAAGATGAGCTACAAATGGGTGCAGGCCTGCTGAAATACAGATCTCCTCTGCCCTCAGCAGGCTGCCGTACAGGGTGGTGCAGGTGGGGCGCTGCACAAGGCCCCCGGCTGGGTGGGAAAGTGGGAGGCCGTCTTAGTTGGAGTTCATCTGCTCAGAGAAGGCACCTTTTCTCAATCTGCACAAAGGGCTGTGGTGCTAACTATGACTGGTCCCCACCCCGTGATGCCCCAGGTCAGTAGCCTGGAGAGCCTCATTCATTTACCCCCTGGCACTCTCCAACATCATAAATGTCTACATCTGCCATGATGCTAAGAGACTTCAGGTGGAGACACCTCTTGTGTGTGAGCTTTCTGGCACACGACCTGTTCAGGGAGTTCTCCTTGCCTGACTGAGAACCGCCGTGCAGTAAAGCGGCTCTCAAAAAGACCTTTATAAAAGCTCTGATGGGTAGCATTTGTCAATTTCCATGAATACTCCCACCATGGCCGATGCCAAGCTACCAAGATGATCTCAATGAATGAATTGCAAAGGGCCGCACACGATAAGCCGGCTCAGCCCACCGCTGACCCAGGCCTGGAGCCATGACAACAACCACCAGTAACCAAGCCCTGCAGTGTGCCAAGCACTGTGCTAAGTATAGAACGATAATAACAGCTGACGTTTATTTTGCAGTTAATATATGCAGAGCGCTGCAAGTGCTGAACGTGTACTAACCTGCTTCATCCCTCAGGAACCCCAGAAGGTGGATGGTTACCCCAATTTACAGAAGAGGAAACTGAAACACAGAGAAGTTTAGTACCTTGCGCATGGTTACACAGCCAGTAACCAGCCAAGGAGGGATTCGACCCCAGGCGGTCTACCCCCTGCCATGGAGCATCCTCACCACCTCACTGTGAAGTACGTATTCCCTTCCCTGTTTCACAAATAAGGACCTGATGCTTAAAAGTCTACATGACTGGCCCATTTAGTTAATTAGGAAGCCAGGATGGTGACTCCAAGCCTACGACCTCTACATCCCCCGTGCAATTCATGCCTGAAGCCGACTTCAAATTCATCCCACAGGATTTCAGTGCCATGTACACAGCAGGTGCTCAGTAAATGATCTGTGAATGAATGAAGCAAATGGCTCTACCTTTGGAGCTCATTCAAAGCCTCCTTCTGGGACCTTCGCCCTCCACCCGCACCCTGTATAGCTGGCCCGGGGGCTGCACTGAGGAGGGTCTCAGCGCCCTGAGCACATCCCTGGGTGGGCAGCAGGGGAGAGAGGGCTGCAAGCCAACAGCACTGAATTTTTTCAGTCTCCTCCTGGGCTGGGAGAGCCAGGCTGCGTGCACCTTGAAAGGACGCGGGCTGCTGGGGAAAGAGGTCCCACACCAGGACAGCCCCCTCCGCAAGTCCCTCTGCAGGGAGCTTGGATCTGCTGGTGGTCACCTCTGTCTACACAGAGAGGGAAGGAGGCCAGTAGCCCCCAGGGACAGTGTAACCCCTGCCCCAGCCTCTAGCCCAGAGCTCCTGGTATAGACGTGCTAACATCGGCGACTGAAAGGGCCTGAGGAAGTCAAAGAGAGGAGGCCTGGGGTCAGGAGAGGGCAAAGAAGGAGAAAAAAAAATAAAAAATCTGTGGCTTTCCTCTCTGAGAGAAGACTGCGAGTCTTCATATGGCCCCAGCCACGTGGGGCTGTGTGAAACACCCAGACACCTGGCCGTCAGGTGACAGCACCTCCCACCCCCGCATCTTTCTTCCCTTCTCCTCCCCCAGAGGAGGTACTATGGGCAGCGCTGTAGCACAGCTTCTCTCCTCCACCGCTGCCTGCTCCCTTCTCTCCATCCTCAGCCAGGCTGACCCTACAGTGAGGAGTTCAAAGGGCCCTTTGAGAATGTAGATTCCCCCCGGAGGCCCAGAAAGTGGTTAGTGGGGGCGACTAGCAGCACAGGTACCCAAATGCAAGTTCTGTGACTCATCCCAGGGAGGCAGAAGGGCCTGGAGCAGAGATGGTGGGGCCACGCTGGGAGAATGGTCAGCACAGCTGGGCAGGCCTCCATCATGCTGGGTGCTTTGCGTGCCTTATTTCAATGACTACACAACACTCCCATGGAGAGGGGACCACCATCAACCCACTAGACCAATGCAGACACTGGAGGTCGCAGAGGCTGAGTCACTTGCCCCAGTTCACACAGATGACTGGCCAGGCCAGGATTAGAATCAGGCTGTTGGCTCCAAAACTGGGGCTCTTACCTCTATAAAAACCCACCCCCCCGGACAAAATCAATCTTTTTCAAAACAAAGTCTGACTCACTGAAGCCTCAGCTGGGGTCAGGCGGGGGGAATGACCCCAGAAGACTATTCTAATTCCCTCTCTCTCTTGCTGCAGACAGCTGGGGAGTCCTGCCCAGGACTCCCCCAAACCTTGTCCAGCCAGCTCCCAGCAAATGCATCTGTGCGTTCACCCCATTCTTCTTCCTCAAGCCCTTCTCCCAGGGCCTGCCTGGAAGATGGAGGGGTCACAGGGGCAGGAACAGCAGTATAAGAGTCTGGCCGCACCCTCCTCCTTGTGGTATCCTGAGCCCTCCCTGCCTCCCTCCCACACACCCCAAGCCTCCTCCATTAGCATGCATCCCAGCCTCTCTGGACACACATGCATTCACTGGCCTCCATGCCCACACTGAGGGGAGTCCTGGGGGCTTTGCAAAGCCAATCTCACCATCCTTGACCCAGCTCAGGGTGATAGAAAGCAGGCAGACCAGCTCTGCCTCTCACCAGCCCAGCCACCCTGGGCGAATGACTGGGCCTAGCGGGGCTGGTCATCTCTCAAATGGTAGAAACAAACCCACAGTGGCCCTCAGAGCTCAGTGAGAAGCCAAGAGGCCCACACAGCTCCTAGCACCCAGCAAGCAGGTTCCTTTCTTTGTGGCACTTTCCTCTTGGCAGTCAAGGGGCTGCCTGGAGCAGTCAGGTGGGGAGGGACTGGAGGCAGATGCCTTGGGGGACCCCATCTTGTCTCTCTGATGCCAGGGGAAGCCCTGAATACGGGCTTCTGCGCTGGCTGCCCGTTCCCAGCCCGGCCTCCCACCTCCCATGAGGTCCTGGACAACACCCTTCATCATCCTCCCAGGGCCAGGGGCAAGGGGAGGAGAGAGCACCCCGCAGAGGTACCTGGGAGCCTTCTGGCCAGCTGATCACAGGAAACCCTTCTTGGGAAGCGGATCACCCAGGAAACTCACTCCTTGCACCAACTCCCCCCAAAGCTCATGGAACTCTGAACAGGGAAGGCGTTCCTTAATCTTCCCTCCTCAGAGGAGGTCCTCACCAAGGCCACCACCAACTGGCCCCATCCCAGCCCCACCCTCAGCCAGGTTTGCAGGCTGCAGCTGGCTTAGGAAGGGGAGGGGCTGTGTTTGGGGTAGGGAAGTGCCTCTTCCTCTCTGAGCCTCTGTTTCCTTATATTCAAACCGGCTGTTACTCCAGATCTCTTAAATGGAAGGCTTCTAGCACCAAATCTGGCACATAGGAGAAACGCAGGAAGTCTTTCTTTCCTGGAATAAGCACCCAGCCTGACACATAGTAGGTGCTCAACTAATTTCATTTTCTCTAGATAAGTGAAGTTGCCGTATGATCATAATAGGCGCTCAATCAGTTTAACTTTCCCTAGTCCTGTAAAGCTTCACCTAGCCTTCCGCTGACAAGCTTCAAACCTTTCTTCCCGGCTTCCCCGCTTCCCCAGTTCTGTTGGGGTGTCTCCCTCCTACCTGGGAATGGCGGGCCGGGCCTCTGGCGCGGCTCGGAGGGATGCCTGCAAGCGCCTGGAGGTGCGGGGAACCGCCTTGCTCTCCGGCCGCCGAGCCTTCCAGAGTCTTTGGCGGCTCCCGGGTCACTCCGCCGGGCTCCTCCTCTGCGCGGCTCGGGGCGCCGGGCTGGGCGCGGCCGGGCGAGGGGACACGGGGATCCGGTGCCCCATGAGTGGGTTCCGAGGGTTCGGCGGGGCCCGGGCGCTGGGCGGGCTCCGGCTCGCTGCCGCCGGCCCTGCCCTGCCCGGCCCCGGGGGACTCCTGCTGAGCCAGGTGCCCGGAGGCGTGGGGACGTCCGACCCCGGGGTCCCTGCCTGGGGCTCCGGGTTTGGCGGAGAGGGCAAAAGGAGCAACTCCGGGTCCTTAGAGGCTCCTGGAGGGTCCTTTGGAGGTGACTGTAGGTGCGTGCGTATGTGCGTGTCCCGGGTGGGAGAACCTATCCGACCGCCTATGCCACCTGCTCCGCCCGCCCCAAAGGGGATCGCTCGGGTAGGGGGGTGCCTGCCCGGCTCGGCCGCGGCCTCCTCCTCTGCCCGCAGCTGTGCAGCTCCCCCGGCGCCGAGGGACGGCTCCTTTCTCCCTGCAAGGCGACGCCAGCAGCTGAAGGAGGAGCTGGGCGCTCGGCTCCGCGCGCGTGTGGGAGGGGGCCTTAAACGCCGCCCTAAGGTTTCGCAGCTCCAAGTTAGCCTTACACAGGCTCCTCCTACCACTACACCCCCTCTGGCCCCCAGAGGAGGTGAACTTTCTGCGGGGCCCTGGCTCTTCCCTCCTTCCCTCTCCTGGAGGCGAACGCCCCTCTTCCTCCCGCGGGGCAAGGTCAGTGGTCCCTCCGAAAAGTGATCGGAGACCAGGCTCCTGACGGCGGTCCCAGCGGCAGAAGCCCAGCTCAGGCCTGGGAGCCTTCCGCCGCCCCTGCGAGCGGTTCTCCGTGGACCCGTCGCGCGGCTCGCACTCGCCCCCTCCGCAGCCTGCAAGCAGCCTGTCCCGCCACCCGGCGCCCGCCTCTGCCTCCCCTAGCCCGCTCACCCGCCTTCGCCCAGCGCCCCGCCCCCGGTACTGCGCTCGGCCAATGACGACGGGCCCCGCTGCCTGGCCCCGCCCCATAGCCCCGCCCGCGGCCGCCCTGGCACCTCAGTCTGCCGCTCCGCGTGCCCGGGCTCGTGGGGCCAGGGCTCTGGTGGGGGCGGCCGGGGGCGCGGAGAGCGTGCGGGGAGCGCGCGGGGAGCGGAAGGCGGCGCGGGCCTCGGAGGCTGACGTCTGTGCACGCACTCACACGCGCACCGCGCCGGCCGCAGGTGACCCGCGAGGGAACCTGGCCCCTCTCGCCTGGTCTGGCTGCAGCCCGCTCGCAAGGCTCCCGCGCCCTCCTCCTTCGCCGAAATCCCCAGGGGCCCTCCCGGGCACCCATTCTGCCCGCCCGAGCCTCTGCCTCCCTCCCGAGGTCTCCGGGCCTGCAGGACCCCGCAGGATGACACATGGGCCGCGCACGTGCGGTCAGGAGGGGCCGCGGGGTCACCTTGGCCTAAGCGCTCCTGAGTGGAGGTCTGTGCGACATGCAGGTCTGAGGGAGCACCGTAGAGAGAGCCCTGCTGGGGGCGTCCTGGGTGCCCTTGGGCAGCACCTCTCTCCCTTCCCTTCTCCCCACCTTGAACCAGGGCAGACATCAGTCATTATTACTTAGTATTTTCCAAGACCCACTCCTCCCCTCTGCCCCAAACACGTTTTTTGAAGAATTGTTATATCACTACTTTAAATGGGAAACCAGTATCACTTGCCATAAATAGAAGGTAAGAGCAAAAATAAGCACAAGGGAAACAAACCAAGGTTATTAAATTCTAGCAGGAAATTGGCCTGCCAAGGCTTGAGATGTGCCCTCAGTGAAAAAGGGAGGTCGGCCAGCTTTAGAGAGGTGTTACAGACCTTTTAGCTCCCAACAGAGACTTTCTCCTTCAGTGTTACCAGGAGGCTGAAAAGAGAATGTTCTCACTGGGTGATGTGGTACAGGGACACTGAAGGGGTGCAATTCTCTTGGATAAGCCAGGGAACTGTCCCTCACTTCCAGAACGCTGAACATGGGGGATGTCTGCCAACCTGCCCCCAGACCTATTCTCCCGCCTCATGATAGTCAGTGGGATCTGGGGGGGCACCAAGCTGAGGCTCCAGCTCCGTTGGGTGAGAGATTGGTGTTCAGTCTGCCTCTGTGTCCGCTCAAATCTCTGGCCTTGGGCCAGTCATGGAAATTCCCTGGGCCTTGGTTATGTCATCTATAAAATGGGTGTGCTATGCTAGGTCCACAGAGTGACAGAAGCGCTAAGATGGTCTTGGACTTCGATTATAGAAAATGGCTTGGTCTGCTTGTCCCTGCGTGGTCTTAAGAAGTTAATCAGAGAAGGTGGGGCAGATGGAGGTGGAAGGACTAGGTAGAGGACTCAGTGCTTATACTTCTTGACTGTGATTAGTCCCCTAACCGGAGGACGTGGAATATCTAGGCCTCAGACAGGCTTAAGGGAAGTGCCCAAGGTCAGCCAGCCGGCAAGTGGCAGGATCCCAGCCCAGTGATCTTTCCTCGTCCAGACTTTGCTTCTAGGAACTGGCTTCAGCCCAGGAGCGTTTGTGCTCAGCTTGATGCACAGAGGCTGTGAGCCTTGAGAGGGCTGTGAACTTGGCAGCAGGAGGCAGGCAGGGTGGTATGCTTCACCTGGAAAGCTGGGGTCAGTAGCACTTGGGCCCCTGGGCCGGTTCCTCCACACCCACCCCGGAAACATGGCAGGCGGCCAGCTCTGAGCTAGCTCAGGAACCCATTACCTGCTTCAGCTGAGTTCTCTATCCTGAGTGGGTCATGCTCCACTGACCGTGTCCCCATCTTGAGGGGAGCTGTATATGGAGACCCACCTGCCCCTGCCCCCCAGTGCAGAGTGGCTCAGTCAGTAAGCAGGTGCACATAAGGAAATGATGCACAAAGAAGCTTCACATGGCAATAGTACACCTCCCGCGTGTGCTCACTTTCCTAGTCTTCCCTGCCCTGCCTCCCCCATTTGTTTTACCATTGCACATGGACCATTTGTTGTAGCCATCGTCTTCCTTACTGGGCTCTCTGTTACCAGCCCCCCCCCCCCATAACCCATGACCACTTTCATCTTTCTCTAAAAATGCCATCCCTTGCTCAAGAATTTTCAATGGCTCCCCATTGCTTAAGATATAAAACCTAAACTCCTTAGCCCAGCACACAAGGCCTCCAGCCAGGATCTGATTCCCACCATGCTCACCATTAGCCTGCATTTCAGCCAATCAAACCACTTCTGGGTCCCTAGAGAAGCTGGGATTTCCCTCCTCTGGTCCTTTGTATATGCTGATCCCTCTATCTGGGAAACCTTTTCCTCTATCTACCCTTTGAACTTCTACACATCCTTCAAAGCACGTCCACACCTCTCCCCACAAAGCCTCCTCGCCTTTCTAATCGTGTGGATCTCATCCTCGTCTGGGCTCCCGTGGCAACAAAAGCTGGCTCTTGCACTGTGGGTAACTGACCAGCCCCTTAAGCCTCAGTTTCTTAATCTGTAAAGTGGGTGTTATACTAGTAGCTACCTCATGGGTTGTTGGGAGGATTATAAAACCCATAAAGGGTCTCCCACTGGGGGGCCTTGCATACAGTGGCCTTCGCCATTGTTACTTCGTCTATGGCCTGTGATACATCCCGTCTCACGTTTTGGACACATGCCTCATCATCCCCACTTACATGTGAGCTCCTCAGAGAGGGGACGGAGCCTGATTCATCTTTGAATTCCCACATCATTAAGGACAGCATCTTGCACATTGAGTTTTGTTTTTTTTTTAATCTTTTTTTTTTTTTTTTTATAAATTCATTTTATTTATTTATTTGGCTGCGTTGGATCTTCGTTTCTGTGCGAGGGCTTTCTCTGGTTGCGGCGAGCAGGGGCCACTCTTCATCGCAGTGCACGGGCCTCTCACTGTCGCGGCCTCTCCTGTTGCGGGGCACAGGCTCCAGATGCGCAGGCTCAGTAGTTGTGGCTCACGGGCCTAGTTGCTCTGCGGCATGTGGGATCTTCCCAGACTAGGGCTCGAACCCGTGTCCCCTGCATTGGCAGACAGATTCTCAACCACTGCGCCACCAGGGAAGCCCCACATTGAGTTTTTAATAAATGCTTATTGAATTGTGCTCAGCTGAACAGCCTCAGAGCAGAAGAATGCACAAGCTCTCCTTGGAGACAGGAGGAAGGGAAGGGCAGACACGGGGAGGCAGTTCTGTTTAGTCCTAACAGCACCACTTACAGGAAGGGAAACTGAGGCTCAGGGAGGCTGTTCAAAGCCAGGCAGCTAATGAGGGGCTGAGTTGGGATCTCAGAGACCTTTCTCCAAAGGGAAATCAGGCATTTACCCAATCAGTGTGCTGTCACATCTCTGGCCACTTTTCTGGAGCAGTGTTTTCTATCCCTGGTAGTCACCCGGGGGAGCTTTTAAATAATAACAAAGCCCAGGCTCCCACTCAGAGATGCTGATTTAATTGCTCTGGGGTTGGGCCTGATATCCACACTGTTTAAAGCTCCCCCAAGTGATTCTAATGTGCAGCCAGAGTTGCTAGAGCAGTGGTTTGTCAAAGTGTGGTCCCTGGACCAGCAGCATCACAGCATCTAGGACTTGTGAGAAATACTGACCCCACCCCAGACCCTCTGAGTCTGAAGCTCTAGGGAGGGTTTTAACCAGCCCTTTCAGTAATTCCAGTGCCAAAGTTTGAGAACCACTGACCAGAAGATCAGAGTTGGCAAAACCTTATATGTCATGCGGCTCAGCCTTCTTATTTTGCAAAGAGATGGTTTGTGGCTTCACCAAGTTCAACACATGTTAATGACAGGCTAGATCCAGAGCCCAGGAACTGACTCCTAGCACAGGGCTCTTTCCTGCTTGAATGTACCATCCAGGGCCACGCAGCCCCTAATTGGGTCTCCGGTCCCAGCAGGTCCGGGCATCAGAATCAGCCTTGAGCCTTCGGCAGAGGACAGTGGGTCACCAGCTGCACGAGGCTGGCTGGATCAGGGGCACAGGGTCGGGTGCTAGCCAGTGCAGAGAACTCCTAGTTGGAGTAAACTGGCACCACACCAGGACCCTTCCAAACACCCCTGGAGGTGGAGGGATAAGGACATAGCGGGTGCTCCCCGGGCCAAAGGTCTACAGGAACACAGTTGAAGCAGCCACACCCTGTGCCCTTCCCCTCATCTGATCACTTCTGCCTCCTTCTGAGCCGAGATGTTACTTGTCACATAGTAGGTGCCCAGTAAAAGTTCAATAAATGAATGACTGAATGAATAGTGGTCAGTTTTCTCTTCTTTGCAGCAGGAATATTGGGTCAGATCCTCTCTGAAGCCGCATCTGATTCCACATTTCTAAGCTGAATGAATCCCACTGCAAGGTGACTCAGGTGCCTTCTAGCATACACAGTTTTTATGAGAATTAGAAAAAGGCACCTCCTCTAGGCAGAGGCAGCTCCTCTCTGAGGCTTACGCTTTGGAAGAGAAAAGCACAAGCTGAATTTCCTTACCTGAGTGCCCTTGAGCAGTGAGCAACCTGTACAACCATACAGGGCAGCCCCTTGTGACAGTTTTGCAGGGACCAGTGATGACCAGGAGGGTGTGGTCATTATACCAGGCCAGGCCAAGCTGAGGGTGTGGCCAGAAAAGAAACAACAAGAGTGAACCAGAGGCTTTAATCATAGCAAGGACCATTCATGCAGCCCCTACTCCTCGCAGGCACTGGGTTGATTCCTGTAACTATAAGAACCCATTTTAGCCAGGCCACAACCCTCTGTGGGGGTGGCACTAGGATCCTCATTGGTAAATGAGGAAACTGAGGCTGGGAGGGACTCAACTGGCTTAAAGACACCTGGGAAAGGAAGTAACAGATCTTGCCCTGGCACTAAGTCTGCTTCATGGCAGTGGCTGCCTGTGGGTGGGATGTACCCTCAGCTGCAGCAGCAGCAGTAAACACAGCTGCTTGCGTGTGTGAAAATGATCGTGGCCATGACCTCCACGCATGCTCCCAGTGAAGTAAGCAGGGAAGGGTTTTTGTTCCCATTTTACAGCTGACAGAACTGAAGCTCAGAGATGTGCAGTGACTTGCCCAAACTCATTTGACTAGTAAGAGGCAGAGCCTGGATTGTAAAATATCTAGGTCTTTGAATAACTAGTCCTTTGATCTATTGCCTTCTTTTTTTTTTTTTTTTGCGGTACGCGGGCCTCTCTCTGCTGTGGCCTCTCCCGTTGCGGAGCACAGGCTCCGGACGTGCAGGCTCAGTGGCCATGGCTCACGGGCCCAGCCGCTCCGTGGCATGTGGGATCTTCCCAGACCGGGGCATGAACCCGTGTCCCCTGCAACGGCAGGCGGACTCTCAACCACTGCGCCACCAGGGAAGCCCTCCTATTGCCTTCTTAAGGCTTGGCCTAAACATGCTATAACAAGCCCTCTCGTCTATCCACCCATCCACCCAACATCATCATCGTCATCACCTCCCAAGCTCATGGAACTTCTGCTTCTCTCCAGATGTTTATTGGGCCCCTTGGCCTTGACTTGGTGTGATCCAGATGGAGGCGGAAGGGCAGCCCAACTTCCCTTATCCTTGTCCTTTGGCCGGGACTCCACAGATGTCTTCTCCATCCTCTATCACATCTGATCATCCCACAGCCCCAGGAAACATGCAGAACAAAACATGACACGGAAGAGAAACTGAGGCAGAAGAGGTTAAATGGCAATGGAAGAACAATAGGCCTTCCAACCTAACATTTATCAACCGCTTCCCTTACACCAGGCTCAAGCTGGGGAGACAGGCCCTGTCCTAATCATGCTACACAATTAACTCCTTTAACTTCCTCAACAACCCTTGTTATCCCCATTTTCTGGACAAGGAGACTGAGGCTCCGAGAGGTGAAGTAACTGGGCCAAGGTCATTCAGCTCTAATTGGTGCAGCTGGGACCCTGAGACTGTCTGGGACTCCGAAGCCAGTGCTCTCTCTGCCATAGGAAGTTCCCCCCAGTGCGGCATTCTGACTGCTCCTCTGGGGTAACGCATCCTGATTCTGACCTGGAATCTGCCCTGGGCCCCGTTAACCGGGGGGTGCCGAGGACCCTGGGAGTTAGCATGGCCCTCTGGATTCAGACAGCCAGCTGAGCCGCTGGCCTAGGACCTCTTGTCTACAGAGAAGTGCCTGTAAACCCTCAATCCAAGAGAGGTTGAGGGAGACCAGACAGAGAGACTCAGCCAAACACGGTGCAACTTTGCAGCCTGGCCCCAGGTTCCCCCTCCGTCTCTGGCATTACTCCCTGGGAGTGATGAGGCGGAGAAGTGCCTTCGCTCTTTCTTCTTCCACCAGCACACTTTCCATCACCATTGTCCACCTTTCATTCACCCTTATGAGCCAGGTGTTGTAGAAAGGGCACAAGCTTGGCCACCAAACAATCTTGGATTCAAATCCTGGCCCCGCCTCTCACCTTATCTTGGCCTTGGATGAACTAGTTCTCTGCTTGATGGCAACTGCCTCGGTTGCTTCATCTGTCGAATGGGCTGTTGTGAGGACTCACTCATACCATCATTCAGTCATTCAACAAACACTCAGAGAACACTGGTCTGGGAGTCTACAGTCTAGCAGAGAAGGGAGAGAGCCTGTGATTTGAGGAATGCGTTGGAGTTGACCAGAGAAAGAGTGTTTCAAGCAGAGGGAACAGGACACGCAAAGGAAGAGAAAGAGTGGCCCACTGGAGGAACAGAAACACACCCAGATTGGCAGGAAAGACAGGAAAGGGAAAATAGCACAAGATGAGGCTCAGGAGAAAAGCAGGGGGCCAGACATGCCGAGCGGCACTTGGCACACAGTAGGCACTCAATCAATGTGAGTTGCCTTCCCCTGAGCCCAGAGCTGAGCCCCAAGCCCCAGATGCAGGCGGATCCTCGTGGAGAGCGGGGAGTCTATTTCCTCTCCTGGTTGGTACTCAGCACTTCTGCTAATGCCACGTAATACAGTGGGCTCATTACCTCTGAGTGCTGAGCCGGGAGGCAGGGGGTAGAGGTTTGCCAACTACCTCGGATATGCCAGAAATAGAACCCAGTGTTCCGGGATGCTAATGACCGTGGCCTTGGTGTATTTCTCTTTCCTTTAGTGATCTCCAGCCGATGGGTTGTTTGAAGAAGAGGAAAGCAGGGTAGTGGAAGACAGGCCAAGTCAGCTGTGCAGAACCCCAGCTCCAGGCCCATGCAGTTGGAAGGTGAGTCTCGCTCTACGCACCAAATGTGCTTCTCTAAAGCCGTGCATAATCCAGATTTGTGTAATTCACATCTTATTTTCCATCTGGGTTCCACGATCCCTATCAACTCCTCGCAGAAGTTTGTCTATAAATATGGCCACTCACAATTCTTCCCATGGAGAGGTGGAGTTTATTACCTTCCCACTGGAGTCTGAGGCACTGTGTGGCTGTGGACTTGCTTTGACCAATAGAATGTGGCAGAAGTGACACCGTGCCACTTCCAGGCTGGGACCCAAGAGGCCAGGAAGCTTCTGCTTTCACTCTCTCAGAATCCAGCCACCACGTAGTAAGGAAATCTAGGCTGTCATAGGGGAAGGAGAGACCAGGTGGTGAGAAAGGCCATGTGGAGGATGAGAGGCCATGTGACATGCCCTTCTAGAACCTTCCAGCCACAAGCTGAATGCATCTGCATGTGTGTCCAGTCTATTTCCACTCTTGGTCAGTACCCAGTACTTCTCTTGTCTAGTCCATGTGAAATAGGAGCCCTTCCGGCCTACCAGAGAAGCATAAGAAATCATAAAACCGTTGTTATTTTAAGACCCAAATTTTGGGATGGTCTGTTATATAACAAAAGACAACAGAAATGGATCCATTTGCTTTTTGTCTTCTAACCTTCAGTTCTGACCACAGTATCTGCAAGGATGCACAGGCACATCAAACACCAGAAAGAAAACTGACTTATTCTGAGCCAACCATGAACATCCATATTTTTCCCACCAAGTCACTTTGTTTCATATCAAGGATGCCTCGGAAGGGCGCCTGTGTGTCCCTTCTGCCTCTCAGTTCCTTTTCCCTACTCACCCCGCCCCAACAAGTCCTGTGATCTTTTTTAACCGCCCCCCTCCCCTGGGATCCTGGCTCAATTTCGGAGAAAATATACAAGGCCTATGAGTTTCTGGCTGTCTTATAGAATATTCTTAGCATTGTGTTCTAAGCAGAGGCTTTATGTCTTACGGACTTTTCAGAGGCTACAGGGCATGTGAACCCTTCTCTTGCTAACATCAGTCACCTTCCATGACATAATGAGTATGCAGGTGTGCCTGAAGAGAATTTCTCCTTGCTCTCTTATAGGGGAGGAGGTGGGAGAACACCCTGCCCGGCCACAGGAAGAATGAGGGACAACCCGGGAAACTGGAGGGTCCTGTGCCCTTCTCCCAGGAACTGCACGCTCCTGCAATCCGGAATGTGATCACTTCTCAGACGTGCCATCAACTGGGGCCGAGGCCTGGCGCTCAGAGATGGGTCTGCCGCTAGCCCCCAGGAGAAGCTTCGATTACAAAGTGTTTCCCTGCCCAGTTCATGCTCACACCCCAGCCTGGGGGTCCCTGCTTTGTAGAATGTTTTATTGGATGAATAGATGAGTGAATGGACTTCATGAGAGAATGGTGGGATGGTTGAATAAATGAATGAAAAGGTAAAGGAATGAGTGGAGATCCAATGACTGCCACCATAGTCAATTTACCTGCGAGGCCAATAGGTTCTATCCCATTCCACAGCCTAGATCCAGACACATTACAGCTACAACTTCTGCCTCTTTGATAGGCCATGGAGCCATCTTACTCTGTGTGGAAAAGCAAGTCTCCTAGACATTTTATCCTACTTTTCCCTCTTTCCATCCAAGGCTGTATCATTAAGATTAGGATTATTTAACTATAAACTACAGAAAATCCAAAATAAAAGAGAGTTAAACCAGAGAGTTTATTTCTTGCTCAGGCAAATGAATTCTGGAGGTGAGGGGGCTGTTCTACAGAGCCAGAGATCCAGGCTGCTTCCAGCTTTCTACTCCACCATCCCTGGGATATGACCTCATCCTCAAGGTCCAAAATGGTGACTCAAGGCTAGCCATCACTTCACAATCTCATAAGCAGAGGAAGGGGTGAAGAAGGGCATACCCCCTTTTCTCTAAGGATATTTTCTGAAAACTGGCCAGAACTGAGTCATATGGCTACACCAGGCTTGCAAGGGAGGCTGGGAAGGGTGACCTTTACCCTGAATGACCTTGTGTCCCGCTGAATTTGGGATTCTGTTATTAAGGAAAAAAGAGAGAACTGACACTGGAGAGTCATCCAGTAGGCTCTGCCACAATGACTAAGAGAACCATTACTTGGGAACCTACACTGGCCCCCCATTCCGTCCTGGGGACCCACTTTTTTTTTTTTTTTTCCTCGGTACGCGGGCCTCTCACTGTTGTGGCCTCTCCCATTGTGGAGCACAGGCTCCAGACGCGCAGGCTCAGCGGCCATGGCTCACGGGCCCAGCTGCTCCACGGCATGTGGGATCTTCCCGGACCGGGGCACGAACCCGTGTCCCCTGCATCAGCAGACGGACTCTCAACCACTGCGCCACCAGGGAAGCCCCCGGGGACCCACTTTTGTTTCTCTACTGTGAGTTCCCTAAGAGCAGGGAGACATTAATCGTGTGTGGATTCTCAATATGCAGAGCAGGGTCTGGCACGTAATAGGTGCTCATCCATTCAGTAAATACAAATATATTTAAGCCTCTACTGTGCGTCAAGACACTGGTCTACCTGCTGGGTATAGAATGGAAAACCAGACAGGCAAAACACTGCTATCAAGGAGCTGACGCTGTAGAGTGAAGAGGGGGATAATGATAGTTATAACATAGGATATAAAGCAGTAACTCTAATAAATACATGATATAATAAAAGGCTACATAGTGATTAGTGCTCTTCAGAAAATGGACACGGGCCGGGTGCGTGACAGGGTGATAAGAAGCTACTGTGGACAGGTGCTCAGGGAGGTGCATTCCTGCAGAATGAGGCAAGGGGGGCAAACCAGGGGAACCTCTGTGGGAAGCACGTTCCAAGCAGAGGGAATGGCAAGTACAGATGCTCTGAGGCAGGCACGCGCACGGTGCGTCCATGGAAAAGCAAGGAAGCTCAGGAGCACGTGAAGGAGTAAGTGAAGAAGTGAAGTGAAGAATGAACGAATGGTGAGCAGCGTATGTCCTGGCAGAAGCAACCCCGGGCTGCACACCGGAAGGTGTGTGTTGTCTCTGGTTAACAGCGGGACCTTGTTGATCGTCGGTTCCCTCCTCTACAAAATTGGGATAATACAAGCCCCTGCCTACTTAGTCGAGAGAATCAAATGCAAGAAGCACTTGGAATTATATAAAGCAGACTATATCTGTGGACTCCGAGTATTGCCACGATTATTACGAAGCCACAGTCAGACAACTTCCCGCTCAAAGGTGGCCAGGAAAGGGTCCTTTCTGACTCCACCCTGATGACAGGCTGTCTCGGGGGAACCCTTACAGTGGCGGCCCCCTGCCTTCCCCTGTGGCTTCCCCATTTCCCCTCTTCTATCCTCCCTCCCTCCCCCCACCTTTCTCCAACATTTGCTGGTGCCCTCTGTGGGCCAGTCCCTGTGCAAGAAGCCCCTGGCCTCTGAATTCCCAAGTCCATTGTGAAAACAGACTGCCAAACAGGTTGGGACACTAGAGCTTTCATGGAGGTCTGCGCAAGTGCCTGGGAGCATGTAAATCTGCCTGGAGGAGTAAGACCTGAGGCTGGGCTAAGGCAGGGGGCCACTGGGCTACGAATCGGGCCTGATTCTAGTTCTAGTTCAGTCCCCAACTCGCAGTGTGACCTTGGACATCCTCCCTCCCCCACCATTCCGGGCCTTAGCTTCTGCTGTAAAAAGAGATGGTGATTGTATACCCTGGCAATCTCCCACATGGTGCTTTTGCCGACCGAGGGGCCCAGCTGTGCTTGCCTTGAAGGGTGTAGACAAGAAAAGAGAAACCTCGGTGCAGCTCGTCAGGAGAAAGGCCCAGCCTCCCACTCCGCGCAGCCGGGCAGTGGGCTCACTCCCTTTTCAGGCAGAGGTGGCGATGCCTTAGAGAGTCTAAAAGCCCAATGGGGACTTGGAGTAATGGCCGTTGAGGCCTCTTGCCACAGATTCTGGGAGCCTAGGAACAGTTCTAAGGGCAACAGAAGGTCAGACACAGGAGGACGTCTGGTTTAGAAGCCGTGATGCCAGGACGTCTAGGGAGGAGAGGCTTGTGCAGCGAAGCTGGGTTGTCTGCGGAGGTTGCGACAGGAGGTGGGGTTGAATGGGTGAGCTGCTTGAGGTTCTGGATGGGAGAGCTTCAAGCAGTCTAACTGTCAGACAACCTGACGCTGGCCAAGTCACTGAGCTTCCCCAAGCCTCGGTTTCCCCATCTGTAAAGTGAGGATGCTGAGAGAATTCGAGAGAGTACCTCAAGGCTAGTTCAGTGCTCAGCACACAGCAGGCCCTCCGTCATCGGCGGTTTCTGGTCCTGTTGTGTCACCAGAAGGAGGCTCACCCTCCTCCCCACTCGTGACCGTGGAATCCTGACCTCACCGCCCAAGCCCAGGGAAGCCACCTGCTTGCTGTAATCTTGAAACTGGTCCCAGACCTGGTTTCTCTCTCTCTCTTGCCTGACAAGCCCCCAGAATCACTCCTGGTTTTTTTCTTCCTCATTTTCCCCTGGGGGCTTTTTAATTTCTTCCTCTGTATCATAAACACAAAACAAGTGTTTCAACGTCTGCCTTGAAGGCAATCTGGGAAGCAGAGCAACTCTTACATAAAGACCAGATGAAGCCCACGCTCGCCAGAAGGGCCATCTGGAAGCTTGCTCTGCCACCCATTCCTCCCTCCCTCCATCCACTTGGGAACCACTGTTAGTTCATAATTAGGGACTGTAGCAGGAGCTGGAGGGAGCAGTGATGAGGGAGCCTAATGTAGGTTAATCGCCCGGTTGCCCTGGCCTTGGGTGGCCCCAACTGTAAGCCGGAGCTCGCCCCCGACCCCGGTTCCCAGTCCACTTCTCAAGTCCATGATCCTCCCACCTGGGGTCCTGGCATTGAAGGAGGAGCTCCGCCATGGCAGAGAAGCTGGAGGAGAGGAAGGCAATAGAGCCTAGTCGTTACTCTCCCAGATTCAGGGGAGAGAAAGCCTGGGTGTGGCTCTCAGCACCCGCACTCCTGGCCTGTGTAACTGGAAATACATCGCTGGGCCTCTCTGAACCTCAGTTCCCTCATCTGCAAAATGGAAATAATACTGTTGCCTACTTTATAGGTTTGTTGTCACGATTCATTGAGATCATGCCTGCAAAGTGCTTAGCTTAGGATCTGTTTTTTTTTTTTTAAAAAAGTTTATCTTCATTAGGGAAAGGTGGGCTGGGGAGATGCCTGGCTGTGACCAGCCTCAGCCTTCATGGCCACATATCTCAGGAGGGTGGGACATAGTAGGGAAACAGCATTAGGTTTTGGTGTGCACGGTGAAAATTCAAACTTTGGCTAATACCAACCTTGGGTGGCTAATCTTAACACTGACCAGCTACTGAGGTTCCAGGTTACTATTAAACCATTAGTTGAATAAAAACAAATTTTTTAAACAAACTTTTTAGACAAAATGATCATTAAATTAGCAGTGTTAAAAGCTGCTAGGATGGGCTGGAGAAGTACACGTCATGCCTCTAAGGGCAGATGACGAGACACCTTTGTCTCTTCAAGCTACACTGTGACCATGGGGTCAAGCAGGTTCAGCTTCTCCCTGTTCAGTCATTAACTAGCTGGGTAAACTTTCTCTGGGCCACTTACTACCTGCCCTCTCTACTGACGGGCAACGGGGATAAGTCCCTGTCCTTCTGGAACTCTGGGTCCAGGGGAGGACAAGATGGGTAAACAGGCCGTTAGGATGGAGTGTGCAGAACGCTTTGATGGGGACACGTGAGGACCACAGGGGCCTGTGGAGGGGCCCGTGTGCTGGCACCGGGCGAAGCACTGGGGTCGTGGACACTGCCCCAGACAGGCTTAGTGTCAAAGTGACTGATGGCACATGGGGTTCAGGCGACGAAACCCAGTCCTGTTCAGGATTATGGTGAGACCAACAAGGAAAATATAGATGCAAGCAGGTTCTGGAAAAGTACAGAGTGGCCTGCAAATGCTAGCTAGTTTTTATCAGTGACGATTTACCATTACTCAGTCTATGTTAACATAATGCTAGTTTGGACTTAAGAAAACACGGCACACCTGCAAAGCACACAGCGTGTGCATGTATGCACACACATGTGGACACGAGCATACACATATGACATGAGAAGGGTCTGCATGGTGTTGACGGCAGTGAGTTCCATCTGGGATTACTAGGAGGTGTTACTGGGATTACTAGGAACGGTGAATCTCGTGGTGAGCCTAGAAGAACTCCCAGCGGACAGAACTGGAACGGGGACCCTTGGAGCAGGCAGTGTTCACCATCAGGTGAGCTGGACACATCCTCTTCCCCCCGCCCGACCCCCAGCCAGCTAAAGATAGGGGAGGCTGCTCCCTCTGGGCTGGCCTCTGTCTCCCAACCCCCATGCCATGGTCATCCAAAGAGACAGGTATGTGCACCCAGAATGAGTCCTGGAGAACGACCAAGGCCAGCACTGGCCCCAGGCTGCAGGTGTCTGTTGCTACTGAATAAATCATGATTGGGCCCAATCAAGCATCTTCCCCCAGAGGAACGCTCTCTGCCTCCCAGATGCTATCTTCCCCCAGGAAGCCAGGTGGCACTTATGTGACCCTTCTTCAACAGATGGCGAGCAGGGGCGAGCCTCCCACCTGGTCAGGCTTACGTTTCCCAAGCTGGAACCAGCCTCTGCAGTGATCCACGCAAAGCCCAGCAGACTGCTGCTCTGAGCCGGGAGCTGCATGAGCCCCCCGAGGCTCCCCACCCTTTACATCCTCAGCAACCCCTTCTCCGGCTGCTCCCCTAAACGAACTTCTACTAGAGCCACCCCAGCATTCTTACAGCTCCTTAAAAATTCTGCGCATGCCCACCTCCGTGGCTTTGCCATCCACTCCCCAAACGGTCTCCCTTCCCATCTGGTTCCGGGCCACTCCAAGGGCTGCATCCACAGGGCTGGGTTTGGTCAGCTGAACCCCATGTGCCGTCAGTCACTTTGACCCTAAGCCTGTCTGGGGCAGTGTCCACGACCCCAGTGCTTCGCCCGGTGCCAGCACACGGGCCCCTCCACAGGCCCCTGTGGTCCTCACGTGGCCCCGTCAAAGCGTTCTGCACACTCCATCCTAACGGCCTGTTTACCCGTCTTGTCCTCCCCTGGACCCAGAGTTCCAGAAGGACAGGGACGTGTCCCCATTGCTTGTCAGTGTCTATCTCCGTCTCCTTTGTATTCTCAGGGCCTAGAATAGAGTAAACGCTCGATTCCAAATGAATGGAAGAAAGAAAAAAGAAAGAATGAATAGATGTATTATTTGTCTGGAGGAAAGCCGGATATCTCCAGACTCCTCCAGTTCATCAACACTCTATTTAAGAAACCCTCAAGCCAGCACAACTTCCTATTATTATCTCTTATTCCATCCTTTATATGAGGATCGTTGTCTAAAATGCCTTGGGAGCTGTTTTAACTCAATTCCAGAAAAGATAAATAGCTTATGCCTGACACGGACGAGTAAATAACTCAGATTATCTATTTTTGCCCCTGTTTCTTACGTTGACAAGGCAATCCAGCTGACGTGGCGTTGCACTGATCCAGTCATTGCTCTTATAACGTGACCTTTAGAATGCTACACATTTTCATGCAGAGGAATTCGGCTACACTCTGGAACTTACTCTGGGTATCACATGTCTTTGAATATGCTTCGGCCAAGAGTAACCAAATGTGAGAGGACCAGATAAGGAAGATGGAGGATTAATTACTCATCTTGATTGAGCATTGCTGGTGAGTGGGCATGATTCACTTTCTTGAGAGGGAGGGAAGGAGAATGGGAGACAGAGGGATGGGGGTAGGACAGAAACACAGACAAAGACAGAGGGAGACAAGGCTGGGGGTGGGGATTACCTGGACCATTTGTGGGATGCCCTCTGCTCCCCCATCCACGGGACACTGGCCTCCTCTGGCCCCGGCTGGCAGTGACAGCAAGAGCAATGCCTGCATGCTTTCTCACCTCTCTCACGTGTGTTGCATTGCCACCTTCTGGAGAGCTTTGACGTCCGTCATCTCACGTGATCATCCACCCTGAGACCTGCGAAAGAGCAGATGTGCTGTCTTGAACCCCAGCATCCTCCGAGAGGGCTCATACCAGGGCATCCTCCCTATGCTGGCTGAGCAACAGGCAGGGACTTGCTCTTCCCCAGGGGGCTCGATGGCACCCGTGGTTAGAAGGTGCGCACAGTGGAAAGCAAGCCTATGGGCTTTGGAGCCAAACGTGAGCTCTGCCTCTGGTCGGCTCTGAGACCTTGAGTCGTGACCTTGCTCTTCCTGGGCCTCTGCCTCCTGGGCTTGGAAATGGGGGCATGGCGGGGTTCCCCCCTCGGGGAGACGATAGGAGCACTGCAGTGATTAGGAATGCAGGCTTCCAAGTGGGCAGAGCTGGGCTCAAGTTCTTGTACTGTCACTTTCAAGATAGATGACCTCAGGCACATTGCTGAATCTACATGGACCTCAGTTTCTCCATCTGGAAAATGAGGGTGATAACAGCACCTCTCATAGGATCATTGTGAAGATTAAATGAAACCAAGTAGGTTGGGACCAAGGGAAAGTAATGATACTGGCCAACACTCACACAACAATTACTAAACACTTACTATTCACCAGGCTTTGTTCTGGGGTCGATGTATGTACGTCTATGTGTACATACGCTGTAATCCTTACAGCTACTCCTGAGTTGGATGACATTATTATCCCTAGTTTACAGATGAGGAAACTGAGACTCAGAGATGAGAAGTAACTCTCCCAGGACCACACAGCTGGTTAGTGACAAAGCCAAGATTCAAACCCAGGCTGTCTGGCTCCAGACACTGGGTCCTTACCCTAACCTTTACAGCCTCTCAGCAAGGACTTCATAAAACTCAGCTGTTTCTCTTCAGAACCCAGACACACTGCAAATGCTTAATGCAAGCTCACTTCCCCTACCCCTACCCCATGGCCCTCGTGTGGAATTGAAATCTGTCCCCTGGTTATAGAGTCTGCCCATTGTCCCCAGGACCTGTCTCTAACCATCTCTTCTTTGTGCCTTGTCACAGCCATTCTGCTGCTTGGAGATCAATTAGCCAATTTCCCATCCACCTCTTCTCCAGGCTAACCTTTGTCCCCATTCCCAGTGGGAACCCTCATTGATTTCTCCTTCATAAATTTGCATTAACGACCCTCCATGTACCAGGCACTGGGCTGAGCACAAGATAGAGCCTGATCTCTTGGTTCTCCCACTCCAGTGGGTGGACTAGGGGATCCCTGCCCCATTCTGATGACTCCTTGTGGGACCCTCACCAGTTTTACTATGTCCCTCTAAATACTGGGGCCAAGAAATCAGCCCAGCATTGCTTTGAGCCTTCATAGCCACCCTGGGAAGCGGGCAAGACAGGAATTATTGTCCCCCTGTGACCGATGAGGTCACTGAAGCCCAGAGAGGGAAAGTGACTTGCCCAAGGCCACACAGCAAATCCAGGTTTCACAGATTCACACATCTGGCTTCAGTCTCTTAACTCTCAGGGTGACGCTTTCCTTGGATTTGGGGGAGGGAGGAGCAGGAGATTTTGGGGGAGAGGGAGCAGCAGACCTTGACCTTCCTGGCATCTCCGCCCACTGAGATTTGCAGGACCTGGCTGGTGAAGGCAAAATTACCACCTGCTTCAATTCTTCCTCCAGCTCAGTGGACGCAGGGGGCACCTGATGTCCTACCCCTGGTCTGCAAAATATAAAAACTAAGGGCTTCCCTGGTGGCGCAGTGGTTGAGAGTCCGCCTGCTGATGCAGGGGACACGGGTTCGTGCCCCGGTCCGGGAGGATCCCACATGCCGTGGAGCGGCTGGGCCCGTGAGCCGTGGCCGCTGAGCCTGCGCGTCCGGAGCCTGTGCTCCGCAATGGGAGAGGCCACAACAGTGAGAGGCCCGCATACTGCAAAAAAAAAAAAGCTAAAAAAAAATCCCTGAGAAGTTAAAATTAGTTTTCCACCTTCTTCTGCCCCAGAAAGAGCTAACAAATCACCTGGAAGGAACTTTTTCCTTTCTGGAAGCTGAGAGGGGTACTGGTGAGGGTGTTGAGGTTGGGGCCTGAAGGGTTGTTTTTCTCCCCTGCCTCATTTTCCATTTCCCACAGAGAAGGCACAGCACTTGATTCTATTTTAATATTAAAAGCCAAAAAAAGAGGTGTTTCTGTCCCAGGCCTGGCCGCCCATGACAGCATCAAGAGGCATTGGGGCTTAGAACATGGCTCAGAGGGAGGGAGTGCTGAGGGTCACTGTGCCTGGCAATTAAGGCCGGCTCCAGACAGCAGTGCCAAGAGGGAGAGGGGCTGCTGGGAAGCGGGGAGAGTGCAAGTCTCCTGGTTCATTCCCCAGCCCTGCCCCAACTCTGGACTGTGAGCCCCTTCTTTCTTGTCTAGGCCTCAATCTTCTCATCTGTAAAGTGGGCTCATACTGCCTACCTGAGTGGAATCAGGTAAGATGGGGAAGGGCGAAGAAGGGACCCCCTTTAACTGGATGTTGTCTTTGAAGTAGCCGCCAGGCAGGGGACAGGGACACAGTCACAATCCCATGTGACCACTTATGATGTCGTACTTCTAGATATGGAGAAATGGAAGCTTGGGGAAGCCAGCAATGCTGGTATTCAGGCCTGAATCTCAGGAACTGCAGGGCCCAAGCTCTTTCCAAACAGCCCATCTGACTGTACTTTGCAAACTCTTTGTCTTTTGAGTCTGAATGACCATTACCAGGCTTGCTCCAGGGAAGCAACCTGAGCACCATGGTGGCCCCTCAGACTGCCCTCAAGTCAGGGGCCCTGAAGCCCCTCCTCAGAGTAGGACCACCAGGGGCCCCTCTCCCAGCTCCCATCCACCCTGCATCCCCACCCCCAGAGAGAGTCCTCCTGCATTCCAATGCCCTGTGCAGCAGAGGTGCCCCTGCACGTCTACCTTACACACAGGAACTGCTCACAGAGAATGACAGAAGGAGCAGGGGATGGCAGTTTCCATAGCAACGCTGGGTTTCTCATTCCCGGCACATAACATGCCAAAGCTGGGATGGGGTGGTGCAGTCCCCTGTCTCGTTGGAGAGGAGTCTCTTCCTCCCTCCCCTGCCGCTGCCATCTCTACCTTGCTTGGTCCCCATCCAGACCTCGGGGGAGGGCCTGGGACACTTGGACCCACAAAGGCTATTAAACTTGACTCCATGGATGACAGGCCCACCGGGGGCTGAGGACAGCCTGAGGGATCTTTCAGTCGACCGTGACCTTGTGCAGAGGGAGTTGGGAAAGAAAAAGAGGGGAAGGGAGAGAGGACAAGACTGTCCCCACCTCACTCCCACCCTGGGAGAGTACTGTCCATAACGAGTGACCCCTGTCAAAGGGGCTGCTTGGTACCCCCAGATGATGCTGACTCTCACTGCAGCCAAGGACCTGGCCTTGGGGTCACGTGGACCTGAGACTCGGTCCGGGCCTTGGCACTGATCAACGTGTGGTCTTTACTCTCTGAGCTTGAGTTTATTCATCTGGAAAATGGGAGAAATAAGAGACTCCAGCCCCTGTGGTGCAATGCTTGGTACCTCAGAGTGCAAAAAATGATGCTCATTCTTACTGCTTTGTGATTATTATTAATTTTTTTTTTTTTTTTTTTGCGGTATGCGGGCCTCTCACTGTTGTGGCCTCTCCCGTTGCGGAGCACAGGCTCCAGACGCGCAGGCTCAGTGGCCATGGCTCACGGGCCCAGCCGCTCCATGGCATGTGGGATCTTCCCGGACCGGGACATGAACCCGTGTCCCCTGCATCAGCAGGCAGACTCTCAACCACTGCGCCACCAGGGAAGCCCCGTGATTATTATTAATAATAACATTGAAGTCCGAACACTTCCGCCTGGCAGGGAGGCTTCCACAGCCCTCTGTTCTGCTCTTGTCACTCACCTGCCCCCTACGAGAACCCTCTGGCCCTTCCAGTCCAGCTGCGCTGCTTCCTGCCTGTGGACTGAGCTGAATCAGAAGGGTGGTTTGGGGGAGCAGCATCGCACCTTTGCTCAGGTGCCCCTCTTGTCTGAAGTTCCTGCCCCATGTTCCCTGTTCAAATCCTCCCTGATTATATCCCCCGCCCTCAGGAAGTCCTCCCAGCCCACAGGGATTTTGCCCTCCCCTGAGCTCACCTTGTTCCTTGATCCCAACTCCAACCATATGTTACCTGGGAGCACCTGTCCTTCATAATGAGCCACATTCCAGAGCTCTTTGGGGCGAGCTGATATAACATTTGTCAGCTGTCCTGGATGTTGGCCACTGTGCTGAGAATTTACAGGTGTGCCCCTCTACCTGAAAGTAGAGCGTTCCTATGAAAACTTCCATAAGCCAAAATGATGTAAAGTGAAGAAGCAATTACTTGAGGATGCATCTTGCTAACAGATGCACAAAATAGATCGAGATAAAACACACACGTTCACAGAGTTCAAAGCTATGGTGGCTTGATGCTGAGACGCTGAGTGTAGCTCCCAGGAAGGGGCTTGGTGGGGCCACTCTTGCTGCTGGGGTTCTGCAGTGCCTCTCTCACAGCTCTCTGCAAAACAAACAGTGAACACCATTTTCACTTTTCGCCTTTTTTTGTAAAATTAAAAATCCTCTTCAGATTTCTTTTGGTTAACGAAACAGGTCTTTCATAAAAGTGAAGTGATGTAAAGTGAACTTTCGAAAAGTGAGGGATACCTGTACATGGGAAAGTGCCCAGTACCCAGCCGATACTCAGTAAACCGTTCTTATCATGGAGGCTGCACATAAATCTCCCTTAATCCTAACAATCACGGAAAATAAGTACCCTTGTTATCCCCATTTTAAAGATGAGGAAACTGAGTCTCCCAGGGGTTGATGGATCTGCCTAAGGTCGCAAAGCTAGAAAATGGCAGAGCAGAATTTTAACCCAAAGCCCTTTACAGAAGCAACAGGGTGAAACAGCATTAACAGGTGGCAGAATCCTTCTTGGGGAGGAAATGGCCTTTATTTTGAAAATACTTTGACCACTGTCTCCATTAGAAGGTGACACGTGAGCCCAAGAACCAAGAAGAAAGTCATAAGAGCTGAGGCTACATGAGCCCCTGCCATGCCCCAGGTGCCTCCCCAAGTACTGCAAGTCGATTTACCCAGTTAATCCTCCTAATGACCCTATGAGGAAGGTCTGAGAGTTAGTTCCATTTTTCAGATGCAGAAACGAAAGGGTAAGAAGTTAGGAAGCTCTCCCGACGTCACACAACTAGCAAACAGGTGCAAGACTGAACCAGGCAGACTGGCTCTGGTGCCCCTGCTCTCAACCCCTTTGCTCACAGGCTGAACTGTTTTGCAAAGACAAGGAGTGGAATTTGCGGTTTGCTCCTGGGAGGAGCAGAGGAGAGACACTGGAGATCAGTGTAGACAAGTGATATAAAGAAGCCATTAAAATGGATTGAGATGGGCTAATGCGGGCAAACCCCCAGTGGTGGCGGCTGAAAGGTCCCTTAAGAGCACAGATGCTGAATGCGCATTTTGAGGTGATTTGCATTTTTGTGATGGAAACCCTAGCTTTCTCCCTGCTCCCCTTCTCCCACCGAATCTCCAGTGGAGTGTTCTATATGCTGATAACTGTTTTCTATGACTGCGGCAGAAGGGGCGAGGTTAAGCGAACAAAGAAAATTATCTTTAGTACTTTAGTAGGCAGATTTCAGGAGAGGAGATGAGGATAAAATTAACATACACCTTCTAATGCAAGTTCAGTCTTTTGCACCTTATTTTACATCTTTTTGTGATCATTTGAAGAACAGTCAGAAATAAAGAAACAGGGACTGTAGAGGCCAAAGGGAAGGGGGAAGACAGGAGAAGGATGGAAAGGTTTGGCAGGTGAAAAAGTACAGGAGCACGTGGGGATGTGAGTGAAAACCAGTAAGAAAAAGAGTCTTGAGAAATGAAACTATGAGATCTGATTGAGATCCTCTTAAGTTTGATGGGAAAGACACAAATAAAAATAGGAATTACTTTTTTTTATTTTTTTTTCGTGGTACGCAGGCCTCTCACTGTTGTGGCCTCTCCCGTTGCGGAGCACAGGCTCCGGACGCGCAGGCTCAGCGGCCATGGCTCACGGGTCCAGCCGCTCCGCGGCACGTGGGATCTTCCCGGACCGGGGCCCGTGCATCGGCAGGCGGACTCTCAACCACTGCGCCCCCAGGGAAGCCCTATGATATTTTTAATCCGTGATACTAGGATGTTAACTTCCTGGATGATGTCAAGGGTTTTCTTTCCTCCACCATGAGTCCCCAGTGCCTAGACCTTGGCACTCAGTAGCTGTTCCAAATTACTTGTTGAGCGAGTGAATGAACTACGTGTTGAAATGAATGCACACATGAAGTACCTAGTTTTTAAATGATTGACAGGAAAGAGATTTTGTAATTAGGGTAGTGTGGTATCCGTGAAGATGATGTGGTCCCCAGACCAGCCACATCCGTGTGACTTGGAAGCTTGTTAGAAATGCAAACTCATGGGTGCCACTCAGACCTATTGAGTCAGACACTGGGTGAGGGCCCAGCCATCTGCATTGTAACAAGCCCTCTCGGTGACTCTGATAAGCGCTCAAGTTTGAGAACTACTCTGTAATAAGGACCTTTGAACCCAGCATTCAATTTACACCACATACAGCAGGCTGTCTCCTTTGAGTTAACTGCTGAAGTTATTTGGTTTGGGGGCACTAATTCCCACTCCAAATGCCTGTGGAGAAATGATTTTCAGTGTAATGAATAACGCCTGGTCCAGAAACCAAAACAGAGCGCCTGTGGAATTGTGTCAAGTAGGCGAGCGTGTTCATCATCGTTCTGAACAGTTGTTCTGAAGTACGAAGAATTTTTAACATCAAAATATTATAAAAACTGCACCAGCAATAAGGACAAATTAACCTTTGAGAAAGTAAAATAAATGTTCCTTTTTATTATTTGTGTGGGTGTCAGCAGGCCTCCCCAAGCCAGATGGAATTACAGAACTTAACCCTATGGGCAATGAGAGAGAGAGAGAGAGAGAGAGAGAGAGAGAGAGAGAGAGAGAGGGAGAATATGATGGTTATTCCACCCCGTGTCATTCAAAGAGCATTAGTCCGGGTTGCTGGTCCTCTGCCGCCAGCCCCACCCCAGGGCACATTCAGAAATGCATGCGGACGTTTTTTGTTGTATGATGGAAGTGCTACTTGCTTTCAGTGGGTGGGAGCAACAATAGGACAGACCCACACAGCAAAGAACTGCCCACCCCAAATGCACCGCCCCTCCCCCAACCAAGCAACCCTCCCCCAGAGACAGGGCACTTCCCAACCATTCTCCTCATCAACTCCAGTCGTGCTTCCCCTCTTGGAGCCAGAATCCAGTTTTTCAAGACGCAGGCCTTTCCTGCTCCCTGGGCCCTACACGCACAGCAGCTCCTGTTTCTGGACACAGGTGAGGAGCCAGGGATCAGAGTCAGAACTGGAGGAAAAACAGGTCGTACCGGTCCGATTAGAGACAGCCTGTGGGGCTGCCACGTGAGGATGCCTAAGGAAATGTCAAGGGTGATCTGCTATTCGTGACCTTTTGCTGAGTTTATTACTGAGCAAGTTGCAGCTTCATCTTGGAGGAGGGAGGTTCATTCAGCCAGGTTTTCACAAACATAAAGTGAGGTGGCTGGATGTGGTGCTCTCCACAGCCCCCCCTTCCAGCTCTGGGAGAGGACGGCACAGAGGCTGGGAGCCACGGCCCGGGGGCCAGCTGCAGGCTCACTTGTGTGACCTTGGGCAAGTCACTTGCCACTCTGTCTTAGTTGATTGACCCAATAGTAAAACGGGAGAATGGAGTTAATCTTTATAAAGCATCAAGAACTGAGCCAAGGGACTTCCCTGGTGGTCCAGTGGCTAAGACTCCACGTTCTCAATGCAGGGGGCCCGGGTTCGATCCCCGGTCGGGGAACTAGATCCCACAGGCCACAACTAAGAAGTCCTCATGCCACAACGAAGATCCCGCATGCCGCAACTAAGACAGCCAAAATAAATAAACATTTAAAAGAAAAACAAAAAACCTGAGCCTAGGGGGTTAGGGGAGGGCTGGAGTGGGAGGTTGGAGTGAGAAGATGTAAGCTATTATACATGGAATGGATAAGCCACAAGGTCCTACTGTATAGCACAGGGAACTATATTCAGTATCCTATGATAAACCGTAATGGTAAAGAATATTAAAAAAAGAATGTATACATATGTATAACTGAATCACTTTGCTGTACGGCTGAAATTAACACAACATTGTATATCAACTATACTTCAATAAAAAAAAATTAGTATAACTTTTTAAAACTTAAAAAAAAAAAGAACTGAGCCTAGCACCATATAAGTTTTTACTGTGATTATACCATAAGGATTTGACATGGTCCTGCCCTGCTGTTACTAACTCAAGATGGAAGAAAACATGGAGCCCACGCAAGCCTTGGCTAACGCAGCCTAAATCCAAGGGTGGCTATAACTTTAGGCTTCCCCACCCTTGGTCGCTGGAGAAGTGTAACTCCCCACTTTTTTTTTTTTTTTTGCGGTACGCGGCCCTCTCACTGCTGTGGCCTCTCCCGTTGCGGAGCACAGGCTCCGGATGCGCAGGCTAAGAGGCCATGGCTCACGGGCCCAGCCGCTCCGCGGCATGTGGGATCTTCCCGGGCCGGGGCACGAACCCGTGTCCCCTGCATCGGCAGGCGGACTCTCAACCACTGCGCCACCAGGGAAGCCCGTAACTCCCCCACTTTACATAAGCAGGGGTTCTCCAGCTGAAGGGCATGTGCTTATGGCCCAGCCATCTGGAGCGAAGAGGGAGAATTCTCCAGTTATTGTGGCTCTTTTAACATCAGTTGCTGAACAAGCAAACCGAGAAGGTATATTGCCAATTATGAACAGAGGAAAATCAGTCCCCCACCCTCTTACCCCACTTCTACCCCTGCAGCTCTGGTGCCCATCACGTGAGATGCCAAAGGGTCTTAAAAACCACTTAGCTTAACCCAACTCCCAGCCCCAGGCAGCCATCAAAATGGTCAGGTTTTCATTTAACATTCTCAGTCTGTTTCATTCAAACTTCATTAAGGCAGATAGATGGAAGGGCTTGGGGAGTCAAGTACCTAACATTTTTTGAGTACCTACTATATGCCAGACCATAAGATAGGTGAGATCTACCATCTATCTATCTATCTATCTATCTGCCCCTATAATCCCCACCCCAAATTTGTAATTCCATTTAATGGAAAGGAATCTAAGGACATATGAGAACTCTATTATACCCATTTTACAGAGGATGAATGACCATCAAGGAAACTGACTTGTCCAAAGTCATGCAAGTGGGAAGCAGGAGACCTGAGATCCAAACCGGCTCAGTCTGACTCCAGCCCATGCCATTTCCCATCACTAGGCTGCTTCCCAAAGCTGTTTCCATGGAAAACATGGTAATAAGCAATAATGATAATCCTGGAAAAACGGAGTATCTGGTAAAGGCTCTGCTCGTGAAAGCCTGTCTTCATCAAGAATTGTATACAGCTAAAAGTACTAGAGTTTCAACTTCAGCATAAACCAAAAGAGGCTGGCATGGCACTTCCATGAGGTCTTTAGAGACTCAGGGTCCTTGGATTTTCCTGCTCTGCCATCCTCATTGCCTGGCTTTCATCTTCAAGGTCCAGGTGGCTGCTGGAACTCCAATCATCACATCTACATTCCAGGCAAGAAGGAGGAGAAAGGAAAAAGACAAAAAGGGTCTATGCCGTGCTTTTCTTAAGGAGACTTCCGAGCAGTTCCACTCAAAAATTTGTATTTATGTCTCAGTGGCCACCCCATCTACTCTAGGAAATGTATTCTTTCAACTGGGCACATTGCTGTTGAGTATTTATCTGTTAGTGTCCTCCACCCCAGCTGGGGTCTTTCTGCCCCTTAAGATCTAGATAAGAATGCTTCCAATCCCCATTCTATTTCCCAAGAAACCAACCCCTAACATTTAGAATGCTTCCAATCCCCATTCTATTTCCCAAGAAACCAACCCCTAACATTTATGCAAATTCTCAAAGGATTTACATCCCCATGGCCACCTCCTGATTCCCCTGAGTTAATTCCATTTATGGATTGTCTTGCTGTCCTGCATGCTCTGTGTCTGTCTTGGGTGAATCCAACTGAGGAACCCAATACCTTACCTATGTTTGAGCGTGCACAAACACACACACACACACACACAAATCCATACTCGCAAGGCATTTCTACGTATGAGAGACTGTACTTAAGATTGGAGGAGATGGGCTAAGAAGTTATATCACATTCAGAGAATAAAAAACTTGCCCAAGTCAGTCCATATAATAAGTAGCAGTTCAAATAGCACATCATTTTGTCCCATATGAAGGGACCTCATCCAGCCCAGTGGCCCCTCTCTCCTCCCCATTTCCATGATGGTAGGTCTGGTTCTACAGAAGCAGCATCTGAGATAGGGATTCTTGTGCGAATGATCTGTTGGAGGCTGTGCTCTCAGGAGGAACTTAAAAGGGAAGGGGGGAAGCAGGATAGGACAGAAGAAGAGGCAAAGCAGAGGTGTGGGTTCCACGGAAGCTTAGCCTCGGCCCAGTACCATGGGGAGCTCTGGAGTGTGAAAGACATTACAGGTTTATCCCTCCTTGAGCCAAAGAGTGTGGCCTTTTAGACTCTGTATTGGTCATTTAATGGCTGAGGGTGGGCAGGGTGACCTCCAAGGTCTCGGTAGGGGGAGCGTTCTCAGTTGGAGGGTACAGTCAACATCCATAGCAGGAGAGGCTTCAGTGAACCAGTCCTGCCAGGGTGTCTGGGCAGGTCCCCAACAGTGTCTATGACACTCTGCCTTCTCCACGGCCTCTGGAAACTCTAAATTCTCCTCCCTTATTTAGGGAGAGGATTTAAACTGCCCCCAGCTGCCCACTCCCAAACATGCTTTTCCAAACATATCAAAGGTCTCAGCAAAACATAAGCAAGATCCAGCCCTGAATTTAGAAGGCAGATAGGGTTTCAAACAACAGCCCTGCTTCCCTAGCTAGATGCTAACTATCTTGAAGGCATTGATTCTGGATCCCAGGCCGAATGCACTCACCTCACCCCAGGCGTACAGCCACTAGAGATTTTTGTTTTGTTTTGCTTTGTTTTTCTGGCAAATTAAATGTTTCTCCAGTTAGCCCACCTGCCTGAACCACTGGGTCAGGAGGCCTCACCGACCCCACCTGCCCTGCTCTCCAGCAAGCGATGCTGAAACTCCTGAAGTAATCGTGTCATCCTGAGCTGTTCAAGTTTATTTCCACTAAAAATACACTCTGAAACTGGGGCACAATGAAAGATTGCTGACAAATGGGGAAGGAGAATAAATAAAGACTGTGAGGCCCTCTGATTCCTCACTGAGTCACCTCCAAACACTCACCACCGAGCTGAGCTTGGACCCTCTCCACTCATCACTGCCATCAGTAAAAGCTAAGGCAGCCCATGTGGCCCCAGGAGCTTGTGAGTCATTGTTAGGAGATGTCCCTGTTGGAACTGAACCTGGGATTTTACCAGGGAGAAAACAGAAGAGCTAGAGGGGAAGTGACTGGCTCCTGGACCACGCCAAGGATTAGTGGTGGAGCAGAACCTGGAATCCGTGCTCGGCTTACTCACTTCCCCACCCCCTCATCCCCCAACGTCCCCAAGCCCCACATCCCCGCCCCGTACCTGTGTCTGCAGTTCCTGTGTCACATCTTAAGGCAGCACAGGCATGTCAGAGGGGTCAGTGAGACCATCCTCACTAACAGTAAAGAATGCTTTCAGCTTCAAGTTACAGAAAACCAGATCAATGGCAGCTCAACTGTAAGGACATTGGTGTTGACTTAATGAGACCACGGAGGGAGGTAGCCCCAGGGTGGGACCACGAGCTCAGCCATGTCAAGAAGGATCCAGCCTCTCCACTCTGCCACTCTGAGGATTTTGACTCTTTACCCTCAAACTTATTGCCTCGTGTCACAAAATGGTTGCCATAACTCCGGCTATAAAGTCCTCATAAATAGTATCCAAAGCTAAAAGGAGTTACCCCAAAAAAGGGGGAGGGCGGCTGCTTTCTCTCTGGGTAGCTCTCTCTTCTATGGAGGAAGGAAAATTTTCCTTACCTCTCACTGGCCAGAACTAGGTCATGTGCCCACCCCTTCACCAATCACTGGCAAAGGAGAATGAGATCATCAGGCTTAGTTTAGACCAATCAGGATTCACCTTTGAGTCTGGACGTATTGCAGTGCCCACACAGCCAGAATTCTCTCTGCAGTTCCTCCTCTGTGAAATGCGGGTAAGTCATACCCACCACCTGTGGTTATCATGAGGATCATTGAATGAAAACACTCTGTACCTATATGAGGCAGAAATATTATTCTTGCAATCCTGAGAAGGAAAAAGTCTATAAAAATAGACTTTTGGGGCTTCCCTGGTGGTGCAGTAGTTGAGAGTCCGCCTGCCGATGCAGGGGACACAGGTTCGTGCCCCAGTCCGGGAAGATCCCACATGCCGCGGAGCGGCTGGGCCCGTGAGCCATGGCCGCTGAGCCTGCGCGTCCGGAGCCTGTGCTCCGCAACGGGAGAGGCCACAACAGTGAGAGGCCCGCGTACCGCAAAAAAAAACCCAAAAAACTAGACCTTTGATCATTAGAGAAATACCTTCTATGAGGCGCTGAGTTACAAGATGTTGCTAAGAGATGTTTGTACTGAACACAAAACTTCTTTGGGGGAATAAATCCAAGGAGGGAACTCCCAAAATCGCACAGAGACCTCGGTGCTGAAGAGATGGCAAGAATCATTTGAAGAGCTGAAAAGGTGTGGGTGAAAGGGGGATGAAGAGGTGGCTGTGCCTGGTTGGTGCTCAAGGGTGTCAGAGCGGGAGTGGAAAGCCATGGGGATTTAGGAGCTGCCTGCTGGTTCTCTGGGAAGAGCTGTCCAGGGGCAAGCTTTGGAAAGCTCTAGGGAGAGTGTAAGGAGAGCCTCATGGGGGAAGGAGGCAACAGACAGTGAGGTCTGGGCTGAGCCGGGACTCCTGGCTCGGGAGGAACATGGTTGGGAGGCCCGGGGCGGGGGGGCATCTGGAGAATCCACTCCCACGTTCAGGCACCAGCACTGCCCTCCCAGTTCCTCCTCTGCCTCAGTGAATGACCTGGTCCAGGTGCTCCTCTCTAGAGGGGCCTCAGCTTTTCCATGAACTCCCACAATGGGAGTTCAGTTTGTTTTTCATTCTCTCATTCTTTAATTGCTCATTCAGCAAATACTTATTAAACTATATATGCAGAGGCAGGGAGGCGTGTGGCGTCAGAGTAGGTAGTGATCTTAGGTGACTTGCTTCACCCATCTGAGCCTCAGTTTCCTCCTCTGTAAAATGGAGTTGATCATTCAACCTACCTCATAGGTTTTCATGGTGATTAAAAGAATTACTACATGTAAAGTGCTTATACAGTGCCTGACACACAGTGAGTGCCCAGTCAATGTAAGTTACTGCCTTTACGTTCCGGGGAACCATGCTGGACACTGGGGGTCTGGGGATGAGTAAAGCAGGAGGGTTACTACCTTGGCACTTCGAGTCTAATGGGGGCTACAGACATGGATCAGCTAGTCACTTGAAACAGAATAGTAATAAATGGTGGTAAGAGATTCGAAGCAGGATCACAGGGTCCTGTGGCCACACGACCCAGCCAGCCGTGGGGATCATGGGAAGCTTCCCCGAGGAAGCAGTTTTCAGGCTAATATCTGAAGGATGAGGAGGGTTAACTAGGTGAAGCGGGGGAACCTTCCAGGCACGTACAAACCCTGCAGTGGGGGGAGTATGGCATGCCCGAAAATCTGAAGGATGGCCTGGGGGTCTGCAACTCTGAGTGAGAGGAAAGATCCCCAAGACGGGGTGGGAGCCAGACCAGGCCTGACTCTGGGGCCACATTTACCTGGTATTTTATCCTCAGGGAAATGGGAAAGCACAATCACTGCTGTGCTTTAAAAAGAAGTCTCTCAAAAGACTGGAGGCAATCTAAACATCCATCCATAATGGACCACGTAAATAAATGATGGTACTCCATAAAATGGACAACTCACTTTTTAAAAAGAGCAAGGGGGATTTCCCTGGTGGCGCAGTGTTTAAGACTCCACGCTCCCAATGCAGGGAGCCCGGGTTCGATCCCTGGTCAGGGAACTAGATCCCATATTCATGCCACAACTAAGAGTTCACGTGCCACAACTAACGAGCCGGTGAGCCGCAACTAAGGAGCCCACCTGCTGCAACTAAGACCCAGCGCAACCAAAATAAGATTAATTTAATTTAAAAAAATAAGATTAAATAAATAAAAAGAGCAAGGAAGAGGAGGTGGTGACATTTCATGTCCGGAGAGGAAACAGTCTCCAAGATACGTTAACTGAGAAAGACCAGAGCATACCCGTGCTTATCATAGGCTGCCTTCTGTGCGAAACCCAGCAGGAAGAGAAAAAATAGGTACACATCCGCATATTCATGTGTACATAAACCACCTCTGGAAAAATTCTTTAAAAACTGGTATATTAGCTGTCTCTGAAAAGGAAAGCCAGGTGGCTGGGAAGACAGGTGAAAAGGAGACTTGTACCATTTTAATTTTGAACTGTGTGTTTCTTGAGATATAGATAGATAGGGTGAAATTTTACAAATAAAGTGGTTCCTCTGGCTGCTGTGTGGAGACTGAGTTGGAAGCTGAGAGTAGGAGTCGGCAGGTCCCATCAGCTAGGAGCTGGTAGCTCGGGGATGTAAGGATGGACAGAAAAGTCAAGGGTATGCATGAAATAAAACTGAATTCTCTTTGCAGCCCTTTCTGCTCTGCTTCTGTCACTGTTTGCATGGAAGAGGAGAACCTGAGACAGGAGAGACTGTCCCCCAGAGAGCTCTCCTCCATCAAGCTTTTGTCTAAAAGGTGGTTGTTTTGCACCTGGTGGCACAAGTAGGATCTGAGAGGGACTTGAGCAAAAAAAGCAAGGGACGGTGTTAGGAGGGGAGAACCACCCCAGCAGCCTTCTTCTCTCCGGAACTTCCTCCTCACTGGTCACCCTCCCTTGAAGAATTCTAGGTGTCAGAGTACTTAGGGGATCCATCTACCTTGCAGTTCTAGGCAAACACGTGGTTCATTGGTACCCCACATGGCATTCCCATCTCTCCTTGCCTAGGGTCATCACCTCCTACCTGCTAGTTCAGGGGAAACATTTCCTCATGGAGGAAGAAGCTAATCCTTTGACTTAAGGTGATGAAGGAGTGATTCATGAACGGAACAGTTGAACTCTGATTAAAATGCAAATGTCCTTGGGAGAGACAACATAGAAAGCTATAATTCACTCACCAAAAGTACAAAGCAACCCTTATAAAACTGTGAGTCACATGGTCACAGACAAAGGAACACAGTTCACTCACCAAAAAATAATTCCAGTTTGGCAGCTTGTTATGAAGTAAAATATAAACTTACTATCTTGAGTAAGATAGTAAGTTGAGTGTGACCCGACAATCACACTCTTAAATATTTATGCAAGAGAAATGACAGTATATGTCCACACAGACTTTTATATGAATATTCATAGCAGCTTCAGTCATAATGACCAAAATCTGGAAACAACCCAAATGTCCATCAACTGGTAAATGGATAAATAAATTGTGGTACGTCCACACAATGGAATATTACTCAGCCATCAACAGGAACAGATATGGATACATGTGACCACATGGATGACTTTCGAACACTATATGGTAAGTGGAAGAAGCCAGACACAAAAGGCTAATCACTGTTTGATTAGCTGCATGTGACATTCTGGAAAAGGCAAAGCTATGGGGACAGAAATGAAACTGTTGGATTATCTTTAATTCAAATCAGTGGTTTTCAGGGGCTGGGGGTAGGAAGAGGGACTGACTGCCAAGGGCATGAGAGAATTTTTAAGGGAATGGAAATATTCTATATCTTCACTGTGATGGTGATTACATGACAGTATCTGTTTGTTAAAACTCACTAAACTGTACACTTTAAAAGGTGAACTTGGACTTCCCTGGTGGCGCAGTGGTTAAGAATCTGCCTGCCAACGCAGGGGACACGGGTTCAAGCCCTGTCCGGGAGTATCCCACATGCTGCGGAGCAACTAAGCCCGTGCGCTACAACTACTGAGCCTGCACGCCTAGAGCCCGCGCTCCGCAACAAGAGAAGCCACCGCAATGAGAAGCCCACGCACTGCGACGAAGGGTAGCCCCCGCTCACCGCAACTAGAGAAAGCCCGTGCGCAGCAACGAAGACCCAACGGAGCCAAAAATAAATTAAAAAAAATTTTTTTTAAGTAAATTTTACTCTATGTAAATTGTACCTCAATACAACTGATTTGGGGGGGAAAATCCACAGTTTCCTCACTTGTTTTTCTCAAATTCTGTAAAGCGGATATGCAGTCTCCCAACCACAAAAAAGAAACTCCCACCCACAGCTGGAGCCCACTCCACTCTCAGCACCCCTGTTCTGCGTCTCCTGATCCTGCATTATAAATGCCCCAAAGGCACCTTCTGGGTGGGGAGGCTACTTAAGAGGCTTCCAATCAACACTGAGAGCCCTGGAGGCTCACAGGAGGTGCCTAGGGCCCTGGGGGGAGTGGGAGGTCGGGGGGGGGGGGGGGGGGGGGAGGAGCCATGGGGGCGAAGTTCTGGGCCCAGCCTCCAGCAGAGCAGTCCCTGTGGATGTTTCTATATATTGAACTTTCACCTGACTTTCTGTGGGAAACAGCGGTTCCTCTCAGCCAAAAAGAAATTTGAAAAGCACTGGATCTGATACTCCTTTAAAGCCCCCTTCAGATCTGACAGTCTGTAGCACAGTATGTAGAGAGGAACTAATATTTATTATGTGTTCTAATTTAATCATTTGATTCAACCCTCACAGGAGCTCTGTGAAACGGGGATTGTTTAATTCAGTTTTCACACATAGGAAGCGTGGACTCAGGAAAGAGAGGTGATGTGCCCAAGGCACAGGGCCAGCGCGGACCGGTCCAGCCATGCGTGCCCAGCCTATGATGCATGAACTTTACAGGGCAATCAGTGGCACCCCCCGTGCGAAATGCTTTAGGAGAGTTGCAGATAAAGTAACAGGGGAGCCATGACGGGGAGAGGTGCTTTCTTGCTGGAAAGAAAATACCCTTGAAGGGTGGACAGGAAGCCTACCAGGAGCAGGGCCACAGGAGAGGAAAAGCCCGGAGCCAGCCTTGTAGCTGGAGTGTATGTTGGTGGGGGCGGGGAAGGTCACCTAAAAGAGGAGGGAGGAAGGCCTGGGGAGGCTGGTCAGAGAGGGGCCTACCTTGACCACCAACTCCCCTGGCAAATAGGTTTTGTAGATGCTCAGGATGAGCAGAGGGAAAGAGGGAAAGAAAGGGCACCAGGCTCTAAAGCCGACGCCACTTGCAGAACGCAGGGCTGAGGGTTTGCCTTCTTCCCATGTTTGCCAGGAGCAATGGCCCCCAAGCCGTAAGGGAGGATGTGTGAATGATCCACGGGTGAATTAAACCACTATTTAATCACCACCGCTCAATCCTGGGGCCAGCGCCCGATGCTTTCACTAATATTAACTTATTTGATTTTCATAATAAGCCTGTAGAATAAGTGTCATTATTCCTAAACTCTCACTCGGCAAACACAGGCAGAGTGCTTATTACGTGCCAGGTACTCCTGGAAGACCTAGAGGTAGAGACAGTGGAAGGCGTGTATCATGATTCTGCATTTTACTAGCTCTACGTCACTGGTTGGGTTACCTCTCTGTGCATCGGTTTCCTCATCTATGAAATGCACATAATAGTAGCACCTACCCAGGGCTATTGAAAAGCATGTTAGAAAGCCTGGCTGCCTGCATGTCACGTGAGCCATGGGCTGCAGCTGATTGGACAAGGGGCGGGAGCCTGATGCGAGGGCAGCCAGCCCATTGGCCAGGGGCTTATGATGTGGCTATGGGCAGAAAGATGAGCTGAGCCCATCAGATTTTCTCTGTGAATTGGGAGATGCAGAGAATGAAGCCTGCAAACCAAAAACATATATTCACATGTACCCACAAATGTTGGAAAGCCATATAGATGCTCCAATATCCTAGCATTTGAAAGGCACCTCAGTTGGACTAATTAAGCCACACCTATTTATCCAAGGCCATTCAGTTTTCAGTGTATTTTAACCTCCAACATTCCCACCACACCTGTGAGTTGAGTGGGGAGAGAACACTCCCCTCATTTTACTGATGAAAAACTGAGGCTCCCAGAGCAAAGTGACTGGTGGTGATCACAGAGCCGGCAGGGTAGAGAAGTTGGCATATAGAGGCAAGACCGGCTCTGGATGGAGTTCTCTCTCCATTACATCAGCCTTCTGGTTTCAACTGGTTCACCGGGTGTTCAGAAGAAAATCTTGTTCACTTTGTAGTTTAGTGAAAAATTAACAACATGTATTTTATTGTCAACTCTGAGATACGTTCAGGATTGAAAATGTGGCACATTTTGTTCCAGCCTTTATTTAGTACCTGGTTCGGATCCAGGCCCTATGAACAAAACAGCCAGGACTGCAGCTCGATTCTCTGTGCCAATACAGGGATGCTGGCACCGGATGAGTAATTCCAAAAAATGGGCAGCCCCTGAGCCTTGCCAGCCTTCCTCTGGGATACCTGAGGGATGTCTTTTTGAACGCATTTCATATTTTAGAATTCCGAAAAATTATTTTTCTGTGCATCTTCCTCAAAGTGGGTGTTGGGGAGCTGGGGTTTGATCTGCTAAGCTTGGCCTCCAAGGTCTGTCAACTGGAACTTCTTCCCAGTTAACCTTGTACCCAGGGATGCAAGTGCTACCCAAACTCCAGCCAGGATCACTCACTCATTATTCACTCCACATTCATTAAGCACCTAATACGTGCCAAAGACAGTGCTAGATGCTGGAGATAAAATGACAACAGAGGGATAATGTCCCCATATTCAAGGAGCATATAGTTTAGAGTGAGATATATACATTAATTAATCAATCATACGTGTAAATATAAAACTGCAACCTGTGGAAAAGTCCAGAGTGGGATGATTAATTACAAGAGAGAGACTCGGCTTAGGATGGGTGAATGGATCAGGAAAGGATGCTCTGAAGAAGGGATGGCTCTGTTGAGATCTGATACCCATAGTCTCACATCCCCAACCTACCCCCAGCCAACCCTGACCATCCCTGGGGCCGGAGTATTTCTTACACCCTCATCTGACCTCACCACTCTCCTGCTTGTAAGTCAGCAGTGACTCCCCATTGCCGGCTGGCTAAGTTAAAACTTTTCACATGGCCTTCAAAGTAGGGGTCTTCCAAGCTGGCCAAGTAGGTGACACAAAAGCCTGGGGATATAAGAGCCAGAGGGTGGTCCCCTGAGGGTCAGCTCTGGAGAGATGACACCCCTGCTCTACATCCGATCCATCAAGACTACACCCTGAACATGCCTCTAACCCACCCACTTCTCTCCTCTTCCTTGTCCACCATCTTGGTCCAGGGCTCTTCCTACTGGGAGCTGCCCCACTACAACAGCCTTCTCCCCTCTCTCTGCCTCTGGTCTCACCTTCTTCTCCCTGCGGTGGCCAGAGTGCTCTGGGACCCCGTGATGCCCTCTACCGCATCACTGCCCCACTTAAACCCTTCACTGACTATCACCACTACCACACGCTGGCCCGATTTCACACCCCTGCACCACCTGGCCTCGGCCTCCCCCGCACCGTCCCCAGCCTCATCTGGAATCCTACCTTCAGCCAGAAGGGGTTAAGTGCAGCTGCCCTTGAGTGCCACACTCTCCCGGGAGACTGAGATTTGCACTTGCTGTTCTCTTTAGAGGGATGCTCTTCCTCTCTCAGCATCCCTCCCCTTGGGGCTCAGACCAGGTGTTACCTTCTCTGGACACCCAGCCTGGGGCAGGCATTCCCACTGTGCTCCTGCAGAGCCCAAGGCCCTTCACCACATTCATTGCAATGGGTTGTCATCGCCTGTCAGTCTTTCTAACCGGAGACTGATATGCAAGAGAGCAGGACTGTGGCCACCACTTTTGCCTCAGCGGTCAGTGCAAAAATCTGGTGGCGGGGTAATGGGCAGCTGGGGCAGCACAGATGGAAGGAGGGATGGCTGATAATTGGGTAGACAGATGGGTGGACAGGTCCATGGCTTGATGGAAAGAGGGTGCACAAGCAGGTGATAAGAGATGGACGGACGCGTGGTAAGAAGCTGGGGAGCCTGGGGGTGTGGTAACCAGTGTGCTTGGATTTGAATCCCAGCTCTACCTCTTACTAATTGTGTGACCTGGAGCAAGCTATTGAACATCTCTAAGCCTCAGATTTTTTCACCTGCAAAATGGAGATGATAATAATACTGTCCCCATATGGCAGCCATGTGAGTTTAATAAGTTGATCTGAGCGCTGCCAGCAGGGTATGCCATGCTAAGGGGTAACAGCAAGGAGAGTCCAACCCTGGAGGGCCTGGACACAGAACGGGGAGGGCAGGTGGAGGTGGTCATGACAGGCAGGCCTGTGGCAGCAAGAAAGGATCAGACCAGAGAACGACGCTTCCTCAAAGGAGGATGGGGCTGCCAAAGTCAGCGTGGGAGTAGCCGGAAGTGGAGACGGCGCTGCACTGGGCACTTTCATCTGAAAATGTGCAAAGCAGAGGTCCTGGTCCCCATTCAAGGGAAGGCAGAGAGGCTGGCCTGGGGGCAGCTGGTGAGGGGCAGAGCTGGGGTTCGCGTTCGGGTCTGTCTGCCAAGTGTCTTCCCTCTACCCCATCGCAGCTCACATATAAAGTGGCTTCCACTGCTGGAGGACCATCAACTAGGATCCAGTAGTCCAGCTGTGGTCACTGGGATGTGTCTCTTCCTTCTCCCCAAGGTGCCTGGCATGGGGAGGGGGGGCCTGTCTGGGAAGAAGGGAGGAGGGGAGCCCTTTGTCTGGGGATTGGGGAAGGAGGTGACCTGGTCTTCAAGGAGCAGAGTTTCTGGGCTGGAAGTGACTTGAGAGGTGGTACTGGTGCCCGTGTAATGGAGAAGGTGTGGACACCGGATCTGGATCTTGGCAGAAAATGCCTGTAGCTGCATTGATTACAACCTCCCGGGGAGATTCAGTAGCTCCTTTCCATAGATAAGGCACATGGGGTGGAATCAGGTATTGGCTGCCTGGGCTGGGCCAGCTGAGAGGGGAGACCAGCCAGCTTCTTCTCATCAAAGAGGGTGGAGAGGAGCTGAGGAGGGGACAGTGATATGGTTCTCCATCCCCTCAAATCCTTCTCCCCCAGATCTGCCGCTAACCTGCAGGACGGTGGGCAAGAAAACATACGTTTATTGGAGACCTAGCACGGGGAGGAGCTGTCCATACACTTTCACGGACACAATCTCACTTGATCCCCATGACCAACTTCGTTATTAGCGCCATTTATAGATGGGGAAACTGAGGCTCAGAGAGACAAATGGCTTGCCCAATATCCCACTGCCAGGAAGTTGAAGAACTGGATCCCAACCCAGTTCTATCTGTCCCCAAAGTAGGTGTCACTACTTGAGCTCAGTATGCTCCGACCCCTCTCTGGGCCTGGTTTTCCCCATCTGCACAATGATGCTCTTTGATGAGATGATCTCTAAGGGCTTGTCCTGGGCTGGAGCACACTCCCAAGGTGAAATGCATCGCCCTTGAGTTCTAGGATCAGGAACAGAGCATCTACTCTGAGCCAGGTCCCATGCTGGGTGCTGGGGAGAGAAAACCGAAGACTCCATCCCTGTCCTCAAGGACAGGGCAGTCTGTGGGGGACTGACAGCCCCAGGAATGGTCCCAGTACCCGAGGTGAATTCTCCCATACATGCTGAATCCTCCCAGGCACCCAGCCCCAGGATCAGGGCCCAAGGGAGAGACGATAAAGAACCTGGGTCCCAACCAAGAGGGGCTTGTCTTGCTTATGGAGATTCACCAGGGCCCATCACAGCTCCTGACCCCAAGAATGAGGGTGGGCCTCACGTGTGCATCCTTCAGCCCTTTCACATCAGCCCCTGAGTTAGCTGAGAAAGGGATCCTTCACTAGCCTCATTTTGTAGACGAGGACAAAACTGAGGCTCAGAGGAGTTAAGTAGCTGATCCAAGGTCGTGGGGCTTTGGAGGAACAGGAAGCTATAAGCCCTCCTATTGCCTTGTCTCCTTCCACACTCCCTCCAAATCCCTTAAAACTCAGAGGAGATCTAAAAACATACAATACATGGCACCCCGTGAGTCAAAGCTGGCAGACTCAACCGCAGGGCAGACACAAAAGGCCTCCTAAAGGAGGTGGGGACTCGTGCTGGGTCCTAAGAATGGGGGTGCGGGGGGCAATTGGCTGGAGCAGTGCAGGCATCCGGGCCGAGGAATCACGTGTGCAAAGACCCAGGGACAGTGTAGCTCCCGAGCAGTGCTTGGAGCAGGGAGAACAGCTGGGCAGGGAACACACACAGCTGGGCAGGGAACTCTGGGGCAGGGCAGGGTGCAGGCTGGGGACCCGGATGCGTGGCTCCTGGCTCTTTTGGGGGCTTGAGAGCCAGGCTGCATTTTACAGAAGCCGGGAGCTGGAAGGTGCAGGGAGCGGTGTGGGTGGTACACTGGGACTCCTCATCCACTGAGTCTGGGACACAGGACTGGGCTGACCTCGCTGTTTGACTCGAGTGGTCACTCTTTCTTTCTGAACTCGTTCCCTCCACAGAGGATCGGAATCTCCGAGTCCCTGAAGTTCTGACATTTATGACTCGGGGTTGGAATGACCTTTATGAAATCAGCACCGTTACTGAGGAGCATGGGGGTGCCCGACCCTGAGCGGGGCTGTGCATGAGGCCAGGGAGAGGCCAGGATGTGGGAGCAGGACCCATCTGGTGGCCTCTGGGAGACGAAGGAACTGGGGGTGCAGAGGAGGGCTAGGGGCAAGCTCTAGACGAGGCTGATGGACCCCTTGCAGCCAAATGGGGGGGGGGGAGGGCAGCTAGGAGACAAACCTGAAATGGTAAACAGACCCCTCCCCCTCCCACAGGCCCATCCCAGCCTCCCCGTGCCTCACTGCACCTCCTGACCCAGAAGCCAGTGTGTTTTCTGTCCCTTTTGCAAACACCTCCCTCCCAGCTTCTCCAGCCCATCCCAACCCTACCAGCTAAATCTCATCCCCTGGGTCCTCCGGTCTTCAAGAGGCCCCTGAGGAAAGGAAAGAGAACACCCATCGTGTATTCATTCCTTCAGAAAATACGTGCGAACTGCCCACCCTGGTGCTGTCCTAGGCACGTGCAGTACGGTTGAGCAGGGATCCCTACTTCCCGGCTCACATGCCAGCCACACAGACAGCACTAAATGGAATAAAAGAGAAGGCGGGTGATACGTGACATGGAAGGCGGGACGAAGCAGCGCAGGGCAAGGGGAATGCGGCGGCCGCAGTTTAAAAGAGGTGGTCAGGCTAGGCCTTGCAGTGGCGTTGGGGCCGACTGGAAGGATTTGGGGGGAGCTAGCTCTGAGCCACAGCAATGGACCCAAGGCTCACAGCAGCTCCACGAGTCACCTACTTTACAGGCTCAGAGGGTGAATGCATAGCCCAAGGTTGCTCAGCCAGTAGTAAGTGATGAACTCAGGATTCAAACCCAAGTCCACTGATTCTGAACCCACACAGGGAAGTGTAGTGGCTGGGACTGGAGCATGGATGCCGGGGACCTGGTGAATGAGAGTCGAACCTCAGACTGGCCACATCTTAGCTGAGCCCCAAGCAGGCTACTCTGAGCCCCAAGTTCCTCATCTCTAAATGAGGGTCATGGCAGAGCCCTCCTCGTGGGATAATTTAGAGGATTAGAAAATGCAGTACACGGGGGATTTCCCTGGTGGTCCAGTGGGTTAAGACTCCGAACTCCCAGTGCAGGGGGACTGGGTTCGAACCCTGGTCGGGGAGCTAGAGCCCACATGCATGCCACAACTAAAAGTCTGTATGCCACAACTAAGAAGTCCCCATGCCACAACTAAGAAGCCCACATGCCACAGCTGAGACCCGGCACAGCCAAAATAAATATAAATAAATAAAAATAAATCTTTTAAAAAGAAAAGAAAATGCAGTACACAAAGTGTTTACACAGTGCCCGGCACCAGACAAGGCTGCAAAGTGATAACAAATCGTCACCGTCATTAGCTTCATCACCGTCGTCAGCATCGCTATCATCAACGTTGTCATCTTCATCATACCCCCATTATCGTCATCATTTCTACTGTGCTTCATCTGCCCGAACCACACCCCAGAGCCCCCCCACTAAGGGCGTCTGGTCTGTGGCCTGGGCCGGTTGATGGAGCCTCTACCGAGGGGCTGGCTGCTGTGAGAACGCTGCCTTCGTTGATGGGCAGGTTCCCTTTGGCTCCGTCTCCCCCGCGCTTGTTCCCTCGCTCCTCTCTCTCCAGGCTGATGAAATATGGACGAGCTGGCAATGGTGTGGCTGCCAAGCTGGCTGCCACCACCCCAGGGAGGGTGATGGATAGCCCAGATTACACTGGCCCGGCAGTGGGGAGGTGGGGAGAGCGGCAGCCCCATCCATGTCAGGGCCCTCCGCCCAGCCTCCTCCAGCCCACCTCGTCTGGCAGCGCCTGCCCTCCCAGGACCTGCCAGGGTCCCCATGCCAAAGGTTTGTGGCCTCTGTCATCTTGGCCCCTCACTACAGCTGGCGGTGGAGAAAGGGCTGGTCTCTTTGCAAATGAGGGACGTGAGGCCAGAGGGGGGAAGAGACCTTCAGAGTGAGTGGCTGTCAAGACTAGAACCTTCCAATTTCCCAGTCTAATGCTTTGCCACGGCCTTGTCAACACCTGTCCAGATACTTGAGGTATTTTCCATACTTGGGGAGCAATGTATCTTGGATGTTCTGAGCCCCGTCCCTGGAGTCAGGGAGTTTGGGTCCCAGCTCTGCCACTTAGAATGCCCTTAGGGAAATTAGTTATAACCCCTGGGCTCAATTTCCCCATCTGTTAAATGGAGATTATGATCCTAGTCATCTCCTGGATTCAGAAGCCCACCTTGGGACTTCCCTCATGGCGCAGTGGTAGAGAATCCGACTTCCAATGCAGGGGATGCGGGTTCGAGCCCTGGTTGGGGAACTAAGATCCCACGTGCCGCGGGGCAACTAAGCCCACGCGCCACAACTACTGAGCTCGTGCGCCTCAACAAGAGAGCCCGCGTGCCGCAAACTACAGAGCCCACGCGCCCTACAGCTCGTGCGCCACAACTAGAGATAGAAAACCCGCATATCACAACTAGAGAGAAACCCGCACGCCACAATGAAGACCCCACGTGCCACAACAAAGACCCGACGCAGCCAGAAAAAAAGAAAGAAAGAAAAGAAAGAAAGAAAAATAAGTATAAGATAAATAAATAAAAAAGACTCTGCGCTCCCAATGCAGGGAGCCTGGGTTCGATCCCTGGGGAGGGAACTAGATCCCACATGCATGCCGCAACTAAGAGTTCGCGTGCCACAACTAAGGTGCCCGCCTGCCGCAACTAAGACTCGGAGCAACCAAATAAATAAATAAATATTAAAAAGAAAAAAAGAAGCCCACCTTCCCAGAACCATACCTGGGTCAGGGTCTCTGAGGAATGCCGAAGCTCCCTGCCCTTCCCTTTTGCCTCTCCACAACCCCCGTGCATGTTCCCCTCCCCCGTGCTGCGCCTTCCACCTGGAATGACCTTCCCCCTCTTCACCTGGCGAGCCCAGGGTCCAGTTCAAATATCACCTCTGCTGGGAAGCCTTCCCTGGCCCTCATGTTTCTACATGGGGCATATAGCTCCCAATTTGGAAACATCACTGGGCTCGGCCACCCGTGGGCCACAGCCTGGGTCCCACAGCACAGAGGTCCATCACTCGGCTGCCTCCCCCTCACAGTGTCCTGGCAAAGACTTCCCCCTGGAGCCAGAGCAGGGGCTCGTTTTTGATGGAGAAGCCAGTCACTGAGGTAGCAATTGACAAAGGCTCTGGGCTTTATTCCTACCAAAGATGTCTGACTTTCCACAGGGGATTAGAAGTCAGGAATTGCTTTTCACAAACCCGAGGGCAGAATCAGGAGTGGTGGATTTTTACGATGAAGGATAGAATAAAGAAGAGATGTTTCGATCAGCTGAGACCCTTACAAGCCCCCTAAATCCCACCATGCCAACAGCTGCCTGTGTCCCTCTGGGGCGGGGGCAAGTGTGTATCACCTGGACCCGGCCCTGCTATAAACACTTCCTGCTGCAGGATGCATAAAATCTAAAGTCTGGTGCCTGCCAGCTCCAGCCCCACCTTCCTCAAATCTTCTCGCTCCTAGTGTCCACCCCCCACCCCCGTGCACTACTTCCCACCACATGCACATTCCCTTATTTTATTTTTGCTATGCTGGCTTTAACGGTCCTCCCTCTGCTGAACTCTGCTGCCTCAGGGCTTTTGCACAGGCTCTTTCCTTTGCTTGTGATGCCCTTTCCTCAAGTCTTCACCTGGCTTATGTCTACTCATTCCCTCAGTCTCCACTGAAATAGCACTTCTTCAAAGATGCCTTTCCCAGCCCCTCGGACTGGGCTGAGCCTCTCTCTTTGCTCCCCAGCACCCCGAGCTTTTCCTCCATAGCACTTATCACAGTTTGTGATTGCACATCTTATTTGTATCATTGCTTGCATCCTGAGAGAGCCATGGCCAAGAGCGTGGACTCTGGAATCAGACTGTGTGGGTTTACAAAGTTTTCCCTCACATGAGCTGTGTGGCCCGGGCCAAGTTACTTCATCTTTCTGTGCTTCTTCAGTCTCCTTGTCTGTAAAATGATCCAGTAAAATCACCTCCCTGTGGCACTGCTGTGAGAGTTAAACGGGCTTGTGCAGTACAGCACTTAGAACAGCACCTGGTCCTTAGTGGGAGCTTGATACACACCTACCTGGATTATGACCATCTGTCTCCACGTTGGAATGTAAGCTCTGTGAGGGCAGGGACTATGCCCATTTGTTCACCAACTTACCTCTAGCCCCCGTGCTGGCTACATGAATAATAAATACTGGCACAGGAGCCAATACATAGTGAATGAATGAAACTATGAATGCTGTAGTGAAGTGTCACCAAAAGTTTCCAGTTTTAGAGACCTTTGTAATTTTAAAGGATTCTATGGACTCTCTCTAAAGGACTTTATGGAGAATAGTTTCACTTCAAGTATTCATTAATGGAGAAAGATAATAATAATATCATATCACCACGTTGCTCTGAGTTCAGTAATTTTTTTTTTTAATATAAATTTATTTATTTATTTATGGCTGTGTTGGGTCTGCGTTGCTGCGCGTGGGCTTTCTCTAGTTGTGGTGAGCCAGGGACTCTTTGTTGTGGTGTGTGGTCTTCTCATGGCGGTGGCTTCTCTTTGTTGTGGAACACAGGCTCTAGGCGCACGGGCTGCAGTAGATGTGGCACGCGGGCTCAGTAGTTGTGGCTCGTGGGCTCTAGAGTGCAGGCTCAGTAGCTGTGGCGCACAAGCTTTGTTACTCCGCGGCATGTGGGATCTTCCCGGCCCAGGACTCGAACCCGTGTCCCCTGCACTGGCAGGCGTATTCTTAACCAGTGGGCCACCAAGGAAGTCCATCCGTAATTTTTTTTTTTTTTTTTTTTTTTTTTGCGGTACGCGGGCCTCTCACTGTTGTGGCCTCTCCCGTCGCGGAGCACAGGCTCTGGACGCGCAGGCTCAGCGGCCATGGCTCACGGGCCCAGCCGCTCCGCGGCATGTGGGATCTTCCCGGACCGGGGCACGAACCCGTGTCCCCTGCTTCGGCAGGCGGACTCTCAACCACTGCACCACCAGGGAAGCCCTGGCTAATGTTTTTTGGTCATCGATGATCTCTTGCTGCCGAATTCCGATGGTGCCTGTTCTGACAGTATGATTCTGCCTCTGCGCTCAGACGCTCCCGGCTCTTGGCTGGGGCGGCACTCCACTCCCCCGCTTTTCTCCTGCTCGTGTGGGGCTCATGTGCGGGGCACTGCTGCCCTAGAAACAGGGTAGCTGATGAAAGTAATTGATAGACGCAGAGGACCTCGCCCAGTGCCGGTGCGTGGAAGGCTCCCCATCAGTCTGTTCTCCTCCATCTGCTGCCCGGGAGGCGTGTGAAGGGATGCTTCACCAGGGGCCTTCACGTCTCGGCGCCTCCTGTGGGGTCCGCAGGAATGGACCCAGGGAAGAGGCTGCTGCCTGCCAGCACACACACCGTCTCCCACCCCCACCCCCCTGCTTATTCCAGGCCTCCCCCCTCCCACCCCCTTGCTCACCCGCAGAGCAGCACCCTCACATCGGTCCCCGTCTGGCCCAGTGACCACGAGGGAGCCCCCCCGCCAGCCCCCACCTAGGGCGGCACTGGCTGGAGTCTGGTCAGATCCTAGGATGCTGACGGCTCCCCTGCATCTCAGTTATGATACCCAGCAGATCTCTGACAGCGGTTCCAGGATAGATGGTTGGACCTGCAGGCCGGGGGACAGGACCAGCAGCTGCTGGGGTTTTGGTGCTTTTTGGGGGTTTTTTTTCCATATAAAGTAACAAAGAAATCAAAACAGGCCAATCATTTTTTAATTAAATCAAGCTCACATGAGGAGTACGCTGGATATCTGAAAAACAGGGCAGCACCATAGGTGCTCAGAATCGCAGAGAATGGAGACTCAGAATCTCAGAGTTGGTTCTGAGTCACAGAATCTTAGAGAAATATACCAGTCAAAATTCTTAGAATCATAGAGCCTTAGGTCTCTAACGAGGCAGGTGGTTAGAAGAAGGGGGCTCGAACACTTAAATGCCCGCATTCTCATCCTGTCACTTCCACAGATTGGCTGTGTGATGCAGGGCAAGTTACTTCACTTTTCTGTTTTTCAGTTTCCCCTGCTGTAACATCAAAGCAGGGCTGTCACGAGAATTCCGTGGATGCTGTTACGACATGCTCTTAGGCCAACATATCTTAGAAGCATAATCCTCGGTGGTCTTTAATTCTACCTTACTATGCATTGCATGCAACCCAAGAGATGCTTATCACCTCCAAAAACAGAGTTGACCACCTCAAGAGACAGCTAATTCTATTTTCAAATAGCTCTGATTGAGAGCTGAGGACTTCTTGGGAACTTCTACCCACCATGAGGACTGTCCGTACCTTCCATTTTTGCTTATTCTCTTCCATGGGGCGGATTTACACGAGTAAAATTCACCATCGGTGCCATTAACCTGCACCAGTTAAGGGCCCAAAGGCTCCACACTAAGTGCTTGCTGCCAGAACTGTTAAACCATGGGCAAGGATGCCCTCTATTCTATACACAGAAGACCCACTCATTCATCCATTCAACAGGCTCTGTTCTAGGTGCCAGGGACTGGGGGATGGGCAGACCCAAGGTCCCTGCACTTGGGAAGCTTACAGTCTAGTGGGAAGGATACTAATTAAACAAGCAACAGCACTGTGGGTGGTGGGGAAGGTACTGAAAGGGGCAGCACAGGCACCCTGGGTGTACCCCAGGTTCTGGGATGAGAGATGGAGGCTAAATTGTATTTCCTTCTAGTTTTCCGTGTGGTGTTGAGCACATTTCTGAGCCTTGATTTTCCAAATGACCAAGAAAATTAGAAGCCCTAGGGACTAGGATAGGTAGGCCCACCTCCCCACAGGGCACTGGGAGGTTCCCGAGAGACAATAAAGCAGGTACTGCCATGGTCTGCCCTCTTCCCCACTAACAGGGTTGAATTGCACAAAACCTAAGAGATGATTAGGAGATGAACCCCAGTTGGCTTAAGGCTATCATGGCAGTCTCTGTCCTTTACCACTCATTGGTCTTGAGTGGGCATGTGGTCCCATTCAGAGTCATAATAATATAAAAAGGAATCTCTGGAGGGTGTGGTGAGTGGCAGGATGCTTCAAGGTAAAGGTTTTCCTCTTGATGGAAGAGAAAGCCACATGAGGAAAGGTTTCTTTGCTCCTTTCCCTCTGTTCCTATTTTGGACACTGTTGTAAGAGGATGTGATGCCGGGAGTTGTGGCAGCCATCTTGAGACCACGAGAGGTCAAGCCTAAGGACAAGTACCTACGAGCTGAGGGTGCTAGAGTGGAAGACGATGCAATAGACTGAATGTTTATGTCCCCACAAATTGCAGACGTTGAAATCCTAACCCTGGATGTGATGGAATTAGAAGGTGGGGACTTTGGGAGGTAATTAGGTCATGAGGATGGAGCCCCCATGAATGCAATTAGTGCCCTTACAAAAGGGACCCAAGGGATCGTGTGCCCTCTTTCTGCCATGTGAGGATACAAGGAGAAGTTGGCAGACTGCCATCCAGAACCTGATCATACTGGCACCCTGATCTTGGACTTCCAGCCTCCAGACTGTCGTTTATAAGCCACCCGGTCTACGGGACTTTGATAGCAACCTGAATGACTAAGACAGATGGAAAGAACTAGTGCCAGATGACACTGTTAAGCTGCAGAATCAACCTTAGGACAACCTACATCCAGACATTTTGCTAAGTAAGCAATAGATGTCCTGTGACATAAGCTACTGATAGCTGAGTTTTCTGTTATTACAGCTAAACACGCCCTGTCTTCACCTCCCCAGTTCCTACTTAACCTTCCAAAGCCAGGGGAGCCATTATCCCTCCTTCATACAGTCTTGCTGACTATCCACAAATATTTATCAAGCACTCACATGGCTCCTGTTTTAGGTGACAGTATAGTGGTGATCTTGGAGAGGTAGCAGTGAGCAGTGGCATGAAGCAAGATCTTAATTCCCTGCCTAGTAATTGATCCTGGGGAGCCTGGATGAAAATCAGGAACACTACCCACCAGACCAGCAAGGGCTGGAGTCTAGAAGCTGTTTTTCCCTGGCACTTACCCCCAGTGAAAAATGCATTTCTCACGGAGGCAAAAACTGTAAAATCAGGTGCAAAGTTTATTATTAGAGACATAGCACAACAACAAGTGGGAGAGCACATAGAGAAACAGTTTAGTTAAGATAGAAGCAAGGCAGACCTGCACACCCGTAGAGAAGGGGTGTGGGCGTCCCCCCTGAGGAGGAGGAGTGCAGTAGAGGCGGTAAAGTCATTTATGTAGGGAGTTCTTCCAGATGTTTGTCTTCCTTCTGGCCAATCGTCTTGTTTTTCCTCCCTGGCTAATTTGTTTCAGGACCCTCCCCCCAGGTGCAAACGCACCTCTCAGCCAAGATGGATCTCCACGCAAAGGCGTCTGGGAGAAGCAAGGCTCATTATGGCCTGGCATTGTCCCCTGACTTTGGACCCCCAAGGAGCCTTTCTGCGCATGTGTAGTGTGTCTCCCTTGCCTCCGGCGGGGGCGGGGGTGGGGGCGGGGCGGGGGGTGCAGGATAGCTGACCTCTTGATCCTTTACTCAGACAAGGTTTTGCCCCTCTTTGTTCCTGCCACGACTGTGTCTTAAGGCGTCCACAAGAGACAAAGCCTGGCTATTAACCCTGTTCCCGTTGTTACTTCCATTTCGGAGGGCAAACAGGAGGCTGACCTTAAATGCCTAACCTGGAACCCACCTGTCTCCTGTCTCAGGAAATGCAAACAGGAGGCTAGTTATAAGTGTCCGGCCTGAAGCCCACTTTTCCTGCCCCATGAAATGTAAACAGGAGGCCAGCTGTAAATGTCTGGCCTGAAGCCCATCTATCTCCTGCCTCAGTTGGAAGAGAAACAAAAATAATTAAATAGATGATTGAACTGATTATAAATGGTGACGAGTTTTATACATTGAGCGATGGGGTGCTGACATAGAGAATGTCAAAGGAACCCCTTTTGGTCGAGTCATCAAGAAGGCCCTTCTGAGGAGGTGACATTTAATCAGAGCCCTGAACGAGGGCACGGTGCAGGGTGGGTAGATTTCCAGACGGCGAACCAACCTGAGGTGGGAAATAGCTCAGCGTGCTTAGAGGGTGGAGAGAGGGTAGAGCCAGGTTGTAGGATGGCATGACAAGCTTGGGTTCCATTTTAAGGGGCGCCAGTGAGAAAGTTTAAGCCAGGAAGCGGCTCAGTCTGATTTCTGCTTTAAAATGCTCCCTCTGGCTGCCATGGCGGGGATGGGCTTCCCAAATCCTCCCCAGCCGCCCCTGGGCTCTGAATTCCCCTAGGCCACCTCTGCCCTGGCCTCTTTGTTTCAATCCTCTGCCTGTTTGCTGTTGTCGCCTCTCAGGCACAATCTCCTCCCAGGTTGGGACCCCTTCAGCCTCTTCTCTACCCTCAGCACCTGGCACACTGGCTGACAGCCCCTTCCTCCAAAGCAGTCAGCACCCAGCAAGCCCTTCCAGGCGCTGTGCTGTCTCCCAGGGGTCAGCAGCCTGACAACACGCTTCATGAAAGTGGCCCACCCCCTCCGCTCGGTCTACACCCCTGACCTCATGCAGCAGGCAAGGCTGGGGCCGCCACGGACCGGCACGAGGCCTGGGTTTGCTCAGTTTTATGACCATGCCCGTGTCTAGAAACGGAAAAGCCAGGCGAGTCTAGTAATTGATTAATGTCTCCCCATTAATGTCACCAAGCTGGACTTCTCCCTCCCGGCCCCAGTTGTCCCCAACTCCTCCCCCTCCCCCTCCTTTGGCTGAATCAGGCTGTCCAGGGACACAGGAGAAAAGGACAGAAAGAAGACGTGTTCCCTAGCCTGAAAAGCAACGCAGACACTCCCTCAGATCGTCAGCAACCCTCCAGCTTTGCGGGGAGTAGACATCCCACCACCAACCAGAGCTGTGTTAGCAGCTGGTGGCCTCTGGGATCAAAGGACAGCATATCTGATGGCTCCAGGGTAAATCAGTTCTCCAGGCCCGCAATGGAGGGTGGGAGACGGGGAGATGTGGAATGTCCTGGAATGTCTTGGTCTCTTCCCTCTGCAGCCTGGTCACATCCTTCCTCCTGTGACATTTATTGCTCTGGACTGTATGTTTCAGATACCAAGTTTTGGCATCCTGGAACACCAAGAACCCTTAGAGATCAACCCAGGCCTGTCCAATACCCATGGGAGAGGAGTCACACCCCAGCTAGTCACCCTGGCCCAGGGGAGCTGCAATTCTCAGCGACGGGAGAGCGAGGGCCACAGGGCTGCTCTGGAACCTCTGAGAGTCTGAATCACATCTCTACATGATCAAACTCGTCCCCCACCCTCACCCCTTGCAGGATCACTGGGCACACCATGGTTAAGAGCTCGCCCTCCGAGCCAGGCTGCCTGGGCTGGAATCTCTGTTCTCCCACTTCCTAGGTGTGTCAGTTTCCCCGTCCGTAACATGGAGATGACAACAGAACCTTCGCGACAACTCTGACCTGTAACGTGCTCAGAACAGGGCCTACCACACAGTAAGTGCTCCATAAGAGTGGGTGGCTGTTCTTATTTGCCACTGAGGCTTCTCAAGCCAGAGACGGGCAGGGGGCTCACCCATGGCAGCCCCGCAAGACTGGCAGGTCCCAGGCTGGAACGCGGGTCTCCTAACTTCCAGGCCAGCGCTCTGTCACTGAGCTCACAGAGCTCTGATGGCTGCAAAGACCTCGGGATATGCACTGCCAAGGCATCGAGCTGCCCCCAAATAGCCACACGCAGAGACACACATCTCCCCAAGGGACACACAGACGAAATCACAGCCAGATGCACAACGTATGTGTGCGCCCAGCCTCTGATGCTGAGATACTAATGCTTAGAGCAGTTCACGCGCGCACACGCACACACTCTCTCTCTCTCTCTCTCTCTCCGGGCTTTTCACCTCACTGCCTTCTCTCTTTCCTTCCTTCCTGTCTCCTCACCCTTCCTCTCCCTCCACCAGCCACCTATTGGTGGCTGTTTTCCCAAAAGCCCTGGCCTGTCTGGAAGGAGGGGTGATGTTGTCAGCTCCTGTTGCCAACCAGAAGCCCAAACTTCTGTTCCCAGCCTTAGGTCTCAGTGTCCCTGCTCACCTGGAGGGTCCGAGTAGGCCGTGGGGTGGAGGTTTCAGCTGGAGCCAGCTCCGAGCTGTGGGCCTCCAGCTGGGGCCACCTCCTCCTATGCTCATCCCCCCGGGGATGTCACGGGGCAGCTGGGGGCTCTGGCTGAGGCCCCCGGGGAGTGGGAGGGAAGCTGGGGTCTTCATGATCTCCGCCATCACGGCAGCTCAGAGAGGTCCAACCTTCCAGAGCCCCCCACGTTGTATGAAAGATGGAGCCTCAGACTTTATAGTATCAGGGCGGGAAGGACCCCCTCCCAGCCATCTAATCCAGCCCCTCCTTTTACAGATGGGGAGATTGAGGCTTAGAAAGGGGATGAGATTTGCCCAGGGTCACACAGCAGAAGCCGACTCCCAGCATGGACTCTCTCCTGGATTCACACTGAGGGTTGTGAGGTTGATCGCCAGCCAGATGCTGACCCCACATGGCACTGCCCACCACTGCTCACCAGTCCCTGCCCCATAGCCCTCCAGGCCCTCCAGACACGGGCTGTGATTCCTAAGCTGAGGCCACACAGTTCTCTTGTGATGGTCTCCAGAGTCAGAAAGCTTCCCAGAGCCTGTCTAGAGACTCGGCTGTGATTTTTTTCCCTCTCCCTTCCTGTTTATTCAACCCCTTGGCAAAAAGCCCCAGGGGAAAGAATTTATGAGAGGGGGAGGAGGGAAGTGGGGAGAGATGGGCTGGGGAGATGAGCGATGGTTGATAAAAAGAAGAGGAGAGAGGAGGGAAGAGAGAATTTAAGGAGAAAGCAACACAGGTTGTGTGTTTGTATGAGCAGGAAGGGCTTGGCTGACCAGCATCTGCAGGTCCAGGGAAAACCCTCCCTGAGAATCTCTCAGCTGGACTGCAGGTGCTTCCATGCATGCCTGGGTTGGGGAGGACATCTCGGGGTCCCCGGGCCACTCTTCAAGACCTGCTCCTGCCCCCCATTCAGCACCACCTCCCACCAGTCTCCCCAGCCTCATACCCTTCCCTCCGTCTTTACCCAGACAGCTCTAATTCCCCCTGTCCGGGACCTCATCCCCGGGAGGTACACTTGCTCAAGGGGTGGGGCTGGCATTGAAAGCGAGTCAGACTCCAGAGCCCACCGCTCTAACCACTACTGCTCTCCTTCCTCGGCCAGGGCGAGGGAGAGGCGACGGAGACCTGGTCCCTGCTTCCCAGGTCTGTGCCTTCCCTTTCACTTCCCGGACACCACTGGGCAGAGGTGAGAAGTCAGGAGGAGAATGGGGCAGGAGTGGGGAAGGCAGGCAGAACGGTCCCGCCCTTTGCCACATCCTCCATCACTCTTGTTCTTGAAAACCTCAGAGAGAAGACAAGTCTAGAGCTGGGCCCGTGCTGGGTAGAAAGCTAAAGTCTTCTGCTTCTCTCTTGCCCCATACCTTTACTTTCAGGAGCCCAGGCAGGACCAAATGAGGGGAAAATATTGCCGCCTGCTGAGGGTGGGGCTCTGTCCCTCCCTGCCCTTTACACTGCCTCCCTTTCGCTGTGACCCCTGAGGCAGACATCCCGCTCTCCCCCCGACCCTGCCTGCTCGTCCACTGTCAGCCTCAGCGTCACTGAGGGATGCTCACCAGGTGCATCCTGGGTAGGAAAGGGGTCTCGGGGGCCCGCCCCGCTGGGTTTAAATCCTACCTCTGTCACTTATTATCTGTGCGGCCTCAGGTGAGAAACGGGATGTCCCTCTGCCTCCGTCTTCTCATCTGGGAGATGGGAGCAGTAGCAGTGCTTGTCTCCTGGGGTCGCTGCGCCAAGGAAACAAGTGAAGATATATCAAGTGTTGCAGATGGTGTCTGGCAAATCATCAGAACGCCAGCAGTGTTAGCACTGGGTGCTTAGCCCAGGGCACCAGGCACTGGACTAAGTTTTCCCTCTCAGCTCATCTAGCTGGCTGGCCCTAGGCGGGTTACCTAAGCCGCAACTCTCTGCCTCCGATGTGAAATGGGCACAGTCATCGCACTGCTTTAGAGCACTGAATACGGTGACCAGCGCGGGGGCGGCCATTCTCAAGATGGTGTTAACGACAATGATGTGCTTGCCCTCAAGGAGCTCGCAGTCTGGCAAAGGGGCAGCCGGCGAGCTGCTGGCCTCTCATCTGGCAGCTCAGCAGCTGCGCTCCGGGAGCCCCTGGGACAGTGTGTGGGAGCCACCAACGCGCCTGGCAGCTCAGCGGAGGCTGCAAGTGCAAAGGCGTGGAGGGAGCGGGCATGGCGCCTGTAAGGATAAAGGACACCCCATAGACCTTCTTACCCTCTCCAGGCTTCCTCCAATGCAGCTGAGGGGACTGGCTGGAGGTGGCAGCTCTGTGTCAGTGGGGGGATAAAGAAGCAACTCGTGTCCAAACTCTAATTCAAAAAGACACATGCATCCCTATGTTCATAGCAGCACTATTCACAATAGCCAAGACATGGAAGCAACCTAAACGTCCACTGACAGATACATGGATAAAGAAGATGTGGTACATATATACAATGGAATAGTACTCAGCCATAAAAAAGCATGAAATAATGCCATTTGCAGCAACATGGATGAACCTAGAAATTGTCATACTAAGTGAAGTAAGTCAGGCAGAGAAAGACAAATATCATATAATATCACTTATATGTGGAATCTAAAATATGGCGCAAATGAACCTGTCCATGAAACAGAAACAGACTCACAGACATAGAGAACAGATTTGTTGTTACCAAGGGTTAGGGGGAGGGATGGACTTGGATTTTGGGGTTAGCAGATGCAAATTAGTATATATAGAACAGATAAACAACAGAGTCCTACTGCATAGCACAGGGAACTATATTCAATGTCATGGGATAAACCATAATGGAAAAGAATATAAAAAAGTATGTATATACATGTATAACTGAGTCACTTTGCTGTACGGCAGGAATTAACACAACATTGTAAATCAACTATATTTCAATTTTTAAAAATTCCCAAAAAGAATAAAAGAAGCAACTCATGTTCTAGTCATCTCCAAGGAGAGACCATTAAGGAGACATTCTTGGGAAGAAGGAGGAGGGGAGAAACTGGGCCATGAATCTGGAGATCTGGGACCAGCTGCTATGTGACACTGGACAAGTCACCTGACCTCTCTGGGCGTCAGCTTCATCTTCGGTCACGGGTCTGAGATTCTGATTAATCTACACTTGCCCCGCTGGCCTGGGAAATCAAGCCTGTGGTCGGGGACAGTTGTCCTGGGTCTCCATGCAGGTCACTTCCCAGATTTCTCCCAGTCCCCTGGGACTTGCTGCATGGGAATGCCAAGCCCAACCTTCTTCAAAGCCACTGGGTATCCAAGCTGCCTGATATCCCCCACCCTCATCCTCCACCACTGTCCTCCAGCCCCAAAGCAAAGGCGAAAGGCTGGCAGAGTCCCGTTTGGTGGAAGGCAAGAACTAAACTTTGTGGCACACCTACTATGTGCCAGATTCTTGGCAGGTATGAACTCCTTCACTTCTATCAACAACCCAATGAAAAAACAGTGGTTGCCATTTTATAAATAGGGAAACTCTGATTCAGAGAGGTTAAGTCACTTGCTCAAGAACACCCAGCCAGTTAGTGGCTGAGCCAGGATTCCAAGTCAGTGCAAAGTCAGCTGCTTGTCCTCTGCCATGATGCTCTGGGGGCCAGAGGCACACCAGACTCCTGCCCCTGCAGCTCGAGATGCAGCGCGAGGAGGAGACATAAGGCCAGAGAGAATGGAGGCCACCCCAAGCAGGGGATAATGTCATGAGCACTGTCCTCACCTCCAGAAATGGCAAAAAAGTTCCCTTCCTTCTGGGTCTTCTGAGAACTACCTTTGCAACTGCTCATTCATGGAGGAAACAGCCATGCACCAAGCATCTACCACACTCCAGCTCCAAGCTGGGCATAGCTGCAGTGACCAACACACAGTCCCTTCCTCTTGGGGCTTATGGTCCAGGGCAGGAGACAAAGGAGGTCCAGAGTGTGCTAAATATCATGGCGGAGTAGCCTGGAGGCTACATGAGCCCAGAGGAGGGACCCCTATGCTAATCCAGAAATCAGGGAAGGCTTCCTGGAAGAGGGTCCAGGTACAAGTGGTTTCTCAGTGGGCTCAGACAGAGGAAGGTCTGTCTTGTTCACTTCTATTTCCCTAGGACTGAGGACAATGCCTGGCAAAAGCGAGCTCTCAGGAAAAACGGCTGAAATGATTTGCTTAATTGGAAGCCCCATGACAAAGGATGAAAGCTGTTAAGATGTTAAGCTGTTAAGAAAGATGAAGTATATAAAAAAGAAATGAATAGGGCTTCCCTGGTGGCGCAGTGGTTGGGAGTCCGCCTGCCGATGCAGGGGACACGGGTTCGTGCCCCGGTCCGGGAGGATCCCACATGCCGCGGAGCGGCTGGGCCCGTGAGCCACGGCCGCTGAGCCTGCGCATCCCGAGCCTGTGCTCCGCAACGGGAGAGGCCACAACAGTGAGAGGCCCGCGTACCGCAAAAAAAAAAAAAAAGAAAAGAATAGGGTTGAAGATGCTGCAGGTGCATGGGGACTCAAGCGGGCAGTGGGGACGGGTGAGCTCTGTCTTCAAAACCTGCAAGGCACTCACTGGGAAGAGGAAACTGACCGGACCTAGGGGAACCCAAGGGGCAAAGGCAGGACTAATGAAAGGAGGCATGTTGGGCTCAGCGTAAGCAGGAGCATTTACAACAGTTCAGCAGTTAGAAAGGTCGAAAGCTGGCTCGTGAAGTTGAGTCCCCTGTTAGAGGGGTTTGAGTTGAGGCTGGATGACCATGTATTAAGGATGCCGGAAAAATAAAGAGAGCAAAGAGCTTGGTGGGAAGTGCTGTCAGCTGACTTTGTAATGTCCCACCTGTGGCTGAGTCTGGGATTTGCCTACCCAACCGCCGACTCACTTTAGCCTTACTAACGAAACTCCCATTCAGGGTGGAGCATCACAATGCCCAATACAAAGGCTAAAAATGATTATTCTAAGCCATTTACATCTACTCCATTCCCCTTTGCCAGACCCTTTTCCAGCTTGCTTTGCAGTAGCTGTAGCTATGTGATGTACTTCTGGCCGATGGTATGTAAGGGCAGGTCTGCTGAGCAGACTTCTAGAAAACTTCTAGAAAAAGTCTTGTGTCCTCCACACACCCTACCCACCCACTGCTGAGCTGGCCCTTTTCATCCATCCTCATGGGGATGATGGTGTGAGGACATGATGCTTGGCAGCTATTTTGAGACCATGAGGCAACAAAGCATAAGGCTGAAAACCAATTTCTCAGGATGGAAAAGTTCAAGATAGGAAAGTTTAGCAATTCTATGATACACCATATTTTCACATTTTGACATCTTTGGAATCAAGATATAGCTTATAATAATCATTGGGTGTCAAGAGTATAATTGGCTTTTTTTATTCAATCATTGAAGGTACAGCATGGGATTTGCCCAATACCCCATAAATAATATGGTGGAACCATGATTCCAATCCAGATGTTTTCCATCCTAGCATGTGAAACATGATCTGGGAAAAGGGAGGGAGGGCCACAAACAGACTAAACCCCTTTTATGTGCCAGGCACATGGCCAAGCACTTCACAGGCACTGCTTCTCCTAGCCCTCACACCACCCTGAACTTGACCACGGTCACACACCTGGTAGGTGGTGGAAACAGGACTTAGATCATCTGACTCCAGAGTGGAGGCTCACACCATTTGTGTCCCTCCGTCCTCCAGCTGTGCCCCCTTCCAGTTCCACAGCCGAGGGTCTAAGCACAGGAGCCATCACCCCCTCACCAGTTGCCACTATCCCTGTGGTTTTCATCCACTTGCCCCTTTCCCTCTGCTCTTCACCCCAAGAGTTTGATCTTCATCCCGAAGGCCATGAGGAGCTGCCACAGTCCTTTTAAGAGGGAAGTGACCTGGTCACTAGTGAGTTATTCCTTTGAGTTAAGCATTGCCCTCTCCAGCCTCCTTGCTTAAAAGGCAGGTGCCCCGGGAGGGGAAGCACACACATGACCTGCCCCTGAAGGGGGCCAAGTCTTACAACAGCCAAGACATGGAGACAACCTAAATGTCCACTGACAGATAAATGGATAAAGAAAATGTGGCACATACAGACAATGGAATACTACTCAGCCATGAAAAAGAATGAAATAATGCTGCTTGCAGCAGCGTGGATGGACCTAGAGATGATCATACTGAGTGAAGTAGGTCGGAAAGAGAAAGACAAATACCATATGGTATCACTTATATGTGGAATCTAATATATGACACAAATGAACTTATTTACAAAACAGAAACAGACTCACAGACATAGAGAACAGATTTGTGGTTGCCAAGGGGGTGGAGAGTGGGGGAGGGACGGACTGGGAGTTTGGAACTAGCAGATGCAAACTACTATATATTTAATGGATAAACAGCAAGGTCCTACTGTATTGCACAGAGAACTATATTCAATATCCTGTGATAAACCATAGTGGAAAATAATATGAAAAAGAACGTATATGTATAACTTAATCACTTTGCTGTACAGCACAAATTAACACAACATTGTAAATCAACTATACTTCAATAAAATAAAATTTTTTTAATTAAAAAAAATCCTTACCATACAGACCGGTTGTGAGTATCAAATAAGACAAAGAATATAAAGTATGTAGCATAGGGCTAGAGCAGAGAACTCTATAAATGTCACTATTACTATTGTTGCTATTGTCTAATAATCATATCTGTAGGAACGAAGGCTCAGAGAGGGGACATGAATTGCCCAGGATCACACAGCCAGTTAGTGGCACAGCTGGAACCAGAACCTGCGTTTCTCTCCACTTAATATAATAATAAAAATAACAATAATAGCGGCTAACACTTACCATGTAACAGGCACTCTTCTGTTTTGTGTCTGTTTTCTCACTTAACTCTCACAACTCTGTAAGATAGGTATTATTAGTATCCTTATTTTATAGATGAGAAAACTGAGGCCCAGAGAAGTTAAAGAATTTTCCCAAAGCCACAAAGCCTGTCAGTGGTGAAGTGAGGATTTGAGCCCTGAGAGTTCCGGCCCCCAAATTCAGCACGTGCTTGTCATATGTGTAGCCAGTTCACTAAATGCCTTTACCCTGGACATGCCTGATGCAAAGACGTGACTCTAGTGGCAGTGGTCAGGCCCCATGACAGGGGAACCAGGTCCGCCTGGTAGGACCCTTCACAGCACACAAAGTGATGGAGCCGCTGCCCCACCTGCTGCTCCTGGGCGCCTCCTGGGGCCCCCGTGTCGGGCAGACGCTGACTTCCTGAGCTGGCACAGTTGCCCAGCGCCACAAAGCCATCCCTGGCTCTGCACAGTATCCCTAGATGCCTGAAGGCTGTGTTCAAAGAGGCAGTGAGACCAGGGCCAGGAACACATGGGTGCCAGCCCAGCCCATGGTCCCCGTGGAGGCTGCAGGCCCCGCATCGGCCCCAGGCAGCGGGAGCATCACTCAACTGCTCCCTAGCCTTGGAATATTCACTTCCTGGTTCCAGCACAACCTCTCCCTGGCCTGCACGTTCCTCCTCACCCAGCGCTCTCAGCCACAGGGGCAGATGGCACAGCCAGCCTGGTCCACAGTTCAGACTTGCAAAGCGACTCTGTCCTCCCTCTACCAAGGGTGTGCAAACCTGCTTCTTAAGTGGGGCACGTGGAGATGCTTAGAGGCTGAGAAGAGAGAAATTGGGGGGTGATGGAACTGTTCTGTGTCTTGATTGCGATGGTTAACCAATTGAGTGCATTTGTCAAAACTTGTAGAACTGTGCACTAAAAATGATAGACTTCAGTGGATAACACTGCAAGAAACCTGACTAAAAATCATATATAAATGTAAACACAGAAATAAACATAGGATTAGAAAAGAAGGAGCCCCTGGGCACCCGGCCACTCAGACCAGGCCAGCACAGAGGACACTGCAATGGGAGAAAGCCTGTCCCCTCCCTCAGCCACCTCATGCAGCCCACGGGCGCATCCTGCTGGCTCAGCCCCCAAACACTCCCAGAACCTGCGCCTTTGTCCGGGAGCATCCATCCCTCGGGATGCTTGGGGCTCCCCACCTTGTTGAGCCTTTTTCACATGTGAGGTCCGTGTTGGGTTTATTCCCATCACATGTGAGACCAAACTGAGGCTTGGAGGGACCGAGGAACCTGCTCACAGCCTCCCAGCTAAAAACATGAATAACAACAAGGCTATGCATTATCCCTTTATCTTCACAGCAACCTTGATTTTATGGATGAGAAAAATGATGCACAGAGATGTTGGTCAACTTTTAAAATTCATAACTCGTGATTTCTTTCCTTGGTTGAAATAAATATAATTTTTATACCTTTTTAAAAAAGCACAGAGAGGTCAAGTAACTTGCCCAAGGTCACACAGCTTATAAAAAGGCAGAGTTAGGGATCGAACCTGGAGGCTGGCCCCAAGGTTCAGCTCTCAGCCACTATTCTCTTTTCCCGCTAAAGAGGCGAGCAGCCTCCACCTCCGCCCTCTCTAGAGACTGTGCTCAGAGCCATTACTCTTCCTAGTGGTTCACTGTGGGCCCAGGCACCTCCTTCTAAGAGCTGAGCTGGCGGGATGGGCAGTCCCCAGGGCAGTCCCATGGGAGGGTGCAATTTAGCCACCCCTGGACGACACTGTCCACCGGTCCCTCCTGTGTAAGCCCAGCGAAAACGCCTCATTCGGTTCTGCCGCAGCTGTGTGACTTTAAGAAGTTACTTCACCACTCTGTGCCTGGGCCTTGTCTGTGTAGAGGATGATGGGAGCACGGACTCCCAGGCCACCGTGAGCCTCTAACAAGGGAATATGTGTACAGCACACACAGCTGCATCCAGCAGGGACCAACTCTCCAGGAGTGCAACCAGTGTGGTCTCAAATAGCATCTTCATCACTGTGCAAGGAAGGGAAGGTACAGGTCAAAACAACATGGTCTAACCGCAGCCAGAGTCTCAAAGTACGTCCACCCGTCCTGCAGGCCCCAGTGATAGAGTCTCACCCACACTCTGGGGCACCGCTCTGGTCTCCTCAGCCCATCCCCATCCGAGGGGCAGGGAGGGTCTCAGAGTTAGGCCCCGGGTCTTCCCTCCTGTGGTAACCATCCAGCATCCTCCTTGGAGCCCCTTTTTGGTGTTCTGTCTGTCCCTCCATTTCTTCTGCTGCTGCGTGGATGGGGGAGGGGAGGGTTGGGAAATTTCAGGCCTTGCAGGTCGGGGAGGGGAGGGGATCAGCATCGAGGTCAGCTCCCAGGGTGGTTTCCCCCAAAGCTGCTCCATCACGTGTATCTTACTGTGTTAAAACAGAGTCTGTCTTTTTTTTTTTTGGTTACGTGGGATCTTCCCCCACCAGGGATTGAACCTGTGCCCCCTGCTCTGGAAGCGCGGAGTCTTAACCACTGGATTGCCAGGGAAGTCCAAGTCTGTCTGATTCTTGACCATGAGCATTACTACAAAAGGCTGCCTTCTCCAGAGCACAGTGTCGTCCTACAGCATTTTGTTTAATTCAATTATTTAATGGATGTCTTCCAGATGGATGAGGAGAGGGGCTGTGTTTCTCTTGTTCGTGGCCGTATCTCCAGAGCCTGGCACAGACGGCAACTGAGGATGGGTGGATGGGTGGGTGGATGGATGGACGAACAGACGGATGGGCAGACAGATGGATGGACGAGTGGATGGATAGATGGGTAGATGGGATAAATGATGCCCAGCAAAGGCTGGGGCTGGGGCTGGGGGCTGAGCTGGACCATCTGTCTCCTCTCCACCTGCTATTCAGGGCGGAGAGCTTGTGATATCTACTCTACTGGTCCTTTCAGGGACCTTGGTCGCTCTAATCAGTGGGTCGGCCCCTGAGCCCCCCAGACAGGGACAGAGCAGCAGACTAAAGAACAAGATCTGACAGAGGATAAAAGCAGAATGAGGGAGGAGCTGGGGGCAGGGGCAGAGAGTGGGGGCAGAGCTTTCCAGAATAAAAGTCTGGGAAAGCAGAAAGAAAACGTTCATCAGGTGGAGGAGAAAGGGAGGAGGCGCAAAACAAAAGCTGGAGGCAGATGGAATACTTGATTAAAGGAAAGATAAACGGGGCGACGATGCTCCCCGGTCCCTTCTCAGCACTTTGAGAGCTTACATGTGGGTAAGAGCCTGGCTGATTCCTGAGCACTTTTCTCTCCATTAACACAGCTCAGTCTCACAACATCCTTGAGGGGCGGCTTTACTATTATCCTTCCGTCAGTGCGGCCCCAAGAAGGAAGACGTCAGCCCCGCGCCCCTGAGCCTGGATCCCCCTCCCCCATCCCTGGCTGGGGGACCTGGGTGGATTGTATGGCCGCTCCTAGTATCACCTTCCTCGCCTGTAAAACAGGGATGACAATGATACTACCTGGCAGGGATGTCACCAGAAGGAAACTAGAGCATGCCTGCAAGGGTCCGGTACTCAGGCAGCCCACCATCCTCCTTTCCTCCCTCTTTCTCTCCCTGGACTGAGACGCAGGTGCCCACGTAGCCAGGGAGCACTTGTCTCATTGACGTAGGGGTGGGGCCTGGCCACCAGGACCCTTAAACTCCCCAGGAGATTCTAGTGTGCAGCTGGAATTGAGAAGCTCTGGTCTAAGACAGAGGCTCTGCAAAGAGACCCCAGGAACTGGTCACAGTAGACAGTGTATCTGGGGAGGGCAACCCAGTGGCCTGGGGCACGACGTGGAGGTGGAGGGGGAGGATTTTTCTCCGAATACCCATAATACCTTCTGTTCCATGTGCCCATGGTATCTATTCAAAGAGCAAATTTAAATTCTTATAATAATAAGCAAATGGAATTAAATCCAGCTTGACCTGCCAAGATTGGCAGGAAATCCTTAGGGGGGGCATTTTCTGTTCCTTCCCCTTCCCGTCGATGCCACAGAACCCCAAGGTTACCTGGTCCCTGCAAAACAGAGGTGGCACTGGCCTCAGCTGTGGTGGTTGCCACTACACAGCTATTGTGACTGAATTGTGTTCCCCCAAAATTCATGGGTTGAAGTCCTAACCCCCAGGACCTCGGAATGTGATTGCATTTGGAGATAGGTCTTTAAAGAGGTAATTAAAGTGAAAAGGACTTCCCTGGTGGTCCAGTGGGTAAGACTCCACGCTCCCAGTGCAAAGGGCCCAGGTTCGATCCCTGGTCAGGGAACTATATCCCTCATGCATGCTGCAACTAAGAGTCCGTATGCCACAGCTAAAGAGCCACATGCCACAGTGAAGATCTCGTGTGCCGCAACTAAGACCCGGGGCAGCCAAAATAAATAAATAAATAGATAGATAAATAAACAGATAAATAAAAATAAGTCTTAAAAAAAAAGAAAAGGAGGTCTTTAGGGTGGGCCCTAATCCAGTGTGACTGGTGTCCTTATAAGAAGAGGAGATTTGGACACAGATACGCACAGGTGCAGAGGAAAGGCCAGGTGAGGACACAGTGAGAAGGCGGCTGTCTACAAGCTAAGAGGAGAAGTCTCAGAAGAAACCAACTCTGCTGGCGTCTTGATCATGGACTTCTAGCCTCCAGAACTGTGAGAACATACATTTCTGCTGTTTAAGCCTCCCAGTCTGGGGTGCTTTGTTATGGCAGCCCAAGCAGACTTACTTGTGCAGGAGAGTGGGTCCCTCCACAAATACCTTCAATCCCTGCCACTAGGTGTGGCCATAGGAGGACCAGCTCAGGCCTAGACATCCCCAAGCCCGGCCATCCCCATCCAAGCCCCTAACCCTCGGTTGTACCAGGCTTAAGGCCCAAGGCCTGAAAGGACCCACAGCCCCTCTGCCCCTCTAGTCCTGGAGTCGGGCCCACACCCCCACTGGACAACCTTGCTCAGCCTCTAGAGCTTCAGACAACAAGGTCTTCAGGGCAACCATCCCATGTGACAACCTCTCTGTCAGCCCTGGAGAGCAAAAGGGCTTATACTGCCTTCAAAACACAAAGGCCCGGCTAGCACCCTTCCTTCCTTCCCTCTCGGTGCATCTGCAGGGGTAGACACCATGTAAGGATGCTTCTCAGCCTTCTTGCCTGCCCTGCCGTCATCCTCCTCCCTCCCTCCCCCTCCCTTCCTTCCTGCCCTCCCATAGCCTCAGGACTCCTGCCATTGCCTGCCACTGTGTCACCAAGCCAAGACTGGACCATATGGAACACAATTGCTCTTGGGTTACATTATCATCGCCCCCATTGTACAGATGAGGAAACCGAGGCTCAGAGAAGGCAAGCGTTTGCCTGCTCCCAGGTCACAGAACAAGACAAGGGCACAACAAGAGCTCAAACTTTGGCTGCCTGGCTCCAATTTTTCGTGCTTCAAAAGGATCGTCTGAACTTCCCTTTCATATAAGTATTGGTCAAAGGAGTCCGTTTCTCTGGTGCATCTACAGTAGGATTTGGGTCACAAAGAAACAGGAGGGTTGACACACTTTGCTTAGAGTAAGAGCTACTAGGGCCTTTCCTGGCCACCTGCCACCCATGCCACAGTTTCCCTTAGCAGAGTGCTTGGGTTGCCACCAGATAAACTTTCCTATTAAACCAGAATCCTGGTTCAAGAGGTACCACCAAGCCCCAGCCCCCCAGATCTGCTGGATTGCCCTGGCATTGTCCTCTTTCTCCCCCACTGAACCCCGGAAATGAGCTGTCATCAGGAGAGGGTGGCCACCACTCCCCCACCCCGGGAACAAGAGAAGGGTGGGCAGACTGCCCAGGCTGATAAAAGAACCCAGAGCCACCGATGGATGTCTCCTTATGCACCCAACACATGCTCATGAACTGTGCACAGTTCCTCGGGCTTGCTGGCCTGCAGGCAGGCACTGTCTCTGTCGTGACTGGCTGTGCTGCTCTGGCCAAGTTGCTCGACTTCTCTGAGTTCAGCGGGAGTCACAACACCAATGCCTTAAGACGGGAAAGCGGCTTGTAGACAGCACGCTCTTGCGTAGGCATCTACTAAGGCACCTCCTCTCCTGCTGTCCCCTCCAAGCTGAGGTTGGGGGTTGGGCAGGAGAAGGGACCATTTTCCTTCGGTGTCAGCTGTTTGTTTAACGGAGGGCTGCGACAATCCCTCGAGGTGTAAATGTAAATATTTACCCGCAGAAGGCCCCGGTCCTGGAGTGAAGCGAGGTCCTGAAGAACATCCCCCAGGGGGGAGCAGAGGGAGGGGGGAGAGGTGGAAGAGGAGGTGAAAAGAGGAGAAATCGGGTTTCCCTGGTGGCGCAGTGGTTGAGAGTCCGCCTGCCGATGCAGGGGACACGGGTTCGTGCCCCGGTCGGGGAAGATCCCACATGCCGCGGAGCGGCTGGGCCCGTGAGCCATGGCCGCTGAGCCTGTGCGTCCAGAGGCTGTGCTCCGCAACGGGAGAGGCCACAGCAGTGAGAGGCCCGCGTACCGCAAAAAAAAAAAAAAAAGAGGAGAAATCACACAGAAATATTTCTGAAGGAGAACAAAATCCACACATGGCAGAACTATTTAACAACCGTTCTGCTCGCACAAGAGCTGGCCACGCCGGCACCAGGGTCACGGCCCGGAGAACGGGTGACGGTGGCTCTGGAGCAGAAACACACACATAGGGCAAACCAGGAGCTCGAAAGTCGATGGAAGAGCTGGGCTTCTGCTCCTGGAGGCTTCCTTGTCACTTCACATGTAACGCAGAAAGTTAAGAGCAACGGTTGTCATCATGGAAGCCCAGCCCCATGCCAGGCACCTTCCCACGTGGGGGCAAGTGTGATCCCTAGTCTCGCTTCTCCAGGGGGCGCCTGAGGCAGCCACCAGCCTCTCCTCCAGCACGTGTTCACCAGTATGGCCCGATGCGCCTAGGCGGGATGGGGTACACGAGTGAGACAAAGCTCCCGTCGCATGGAGACAGCCCTGACTCAGAGTGTGACACCAGTAACGGAGAAAGTGGACAAAGGGGCGTGATCCCGGCCAGCGTGTGAGGGGTGGAGGGGAGTGAGGTGTACAGAGGGATCGTGATCTGGGCAGGGGCTCGGCAGGTGCAAAGGCCTGGAGGACCGAGCTGAGGGTATTTGGGGAATCGGGGAGCAGGGCAGAGTCGCTGGGACGTCCATAGTTAAGGGGACCATGGGGGGAGCAAGGCGGGGTCATATATGCAGCCCACCGGGTAAGGCAGGCCCTGGGTTCAACCCTGATCTGAGTCCAAGCGGGTTTCACGCGAGGGTGGAGGACAGGATTGGAGCGGAGGGAAGGGCAAGGGCAGAGGCCAGGGACTGAGGCTGCCCGGGCTGTGGGACCCAATCCCTCCCAAGCCAGACCCACCCCAGCTGCCCTGCAGGACGAGGTGCCCCGAAAGCGGATCCCGGTGGGGGTTCAGACAGCCCCCCGAGGAGGCGCAAGGGCCTGATGGCCTCTAAGTGGCCTTGTCTACCCACAGATCGCATGGTAGCCTCTCTCCTAGTCACCCGCTGGTCTCAGTTTCTCCCTCCTTCTCCCGAGACAGGTGCTCATTCTTTTAACCCACTCTGCAGCTGCTGGCAAAGCCAGGGTCACGTGCATCTGCGCCGAGAGCCCCCATCTGCTCTGCCAGGGGGCAAAGGACAGGCCAGTTAACAAGCAAGGGGGGGGGCAGTAAGACGGTGACAAAAAGCGTATCTCAACACAAAGATGACCCAAAAGCCACCCTCTGGGAGCTCCATCCACCTGGAGGCTGCCCTGTGCAAAGCCACATGGGGCTTATCCCCTGTCGGAGGAAACCAGAGACAGCAGAGCAATCATCTTGGCCCTTCGAGGCAGGCCTCCCTCCCCACAAATGCACAGCGTGGCATTGGCAGAACTGCCCGGCAAGGGGGCTGAGTCTGTATGACTGGCTAAGGGTGGTAATCTCCCCACACTGAAACCCAGGAGGTCCACTTAAATATTCCGGTTGCCATGGCAACCTTCTGGGCTGGCTCTTCCCCTGTCGTTCTCCATCGCAAACTGTGGTAGGAAGTTTTTGCTTCAATTGGAAACTTATGGTTGCCAAGGCAACCACCTTAGAGCACACTGAAGATGCAGGTGGGCTGCAGGTGAGGGGGGGATCTGTCTACTGGGGGCCCGAGATGGCTGCATGATGGGCCGAGGAGGGGTCCAGGGCCATGATGGGCAGAGGTGAACACATCTGGGGTTCTGGAAAGAGAGGACGATGGGCCTCCACAAACACACTCATTCATTCACTCCCTCGCTTGTAAGTCATTCATTCATTCACTCACCTGCACACTCGCCACTTGCCACTTGAGCATCTGTTCTGTTTTCTGGCCCTTTTTTGCCTGCGGGCTGGGCGGATGGAGGTGCAACCAAGCCTCCACACGTGTACAGCCCACATGGAAAAGGGAACAGAAAGTGCCTGTGGAACCTGACAGACCTGGGCTTTTGTTTAGACCCTTGACTCTCTCCTCTTATAAATGGAGTGTAAGACTAGGACCTGCTTCTGAAAATGCTGGAAGTAACAAACACCCAAGTGCCCATAACAAGGCATGGAGACAGGTCTTCTGCCCCTGAGGAGCATGTGGGCAGCAACCGTGGCTCCGGCGTGGTCCTCCAGTGGCGGGGGAGGGCTGATCCCGAGGGGGGGCAACTTGGAAACTGGGACTGGGCCAAGTCAGAGGGCAAGGCTGGTGGGGTCCTCACCCACTCGGAGAGAGAGACAGGAGCCCTTCCTTCCTCCCTCGAGGTGGGTCCCAGAAGGAAGCGAGAGGGGTGTGACGTTCCAGGAGGGCCTCCTGGCCTTCGCTTTATCCCAACGGCCCCACCAGGCAGCCTTCATTCCCCCAGCTTTCCAGATGAGGAAACTGAGCCCCAGAGAGGTGGAATAAGGTCAACCGGAAAGCAAGCAAGTTGATCCAGAATTCAACCGTGGGCCGCGCTCCTTCCAAAATCCCTCCTGTAATTCTCACAACGGTCCTAGGAGGCGGATTCCATTACCCCACTCCGTGGATGGGAAAAGCCGACCAAAGTGAGGCCACACAGCTCCCCCCCATGCCTGCTCGGCCCAAACCCCCAGACCTGGGGCCAGAGCAGGCCTGTCCAGCCCAGAAGTCACTGGGCAGAGGGGCGGAAGGGGAACTGACATCAACCTATTATTTCTGCCCCACCCTCAGCCCTCACCAGCTTGGCTTCGCTGGGACCCACTCTGGTCCAGGTGCGAGATGGGGGAGAGGGGCTTGGGCGGGGCCCGCCGAGCTCCTGCGGCCACACGGGGGTGCACACGGGCTGGAAGTCAGGCAGGCAGTTGGGGCAGGACAGCCCCGTGTCCTGCTCCTTCACTGGAATTGTCGATGCCAGATGTCTGGGCGGCGCAGAACTGATCAGAAGCCCCTTAGAAGTGTGGGAGAAGGGGGGAAGGGTGGGAGAAGCGGGGAAGGAAGAAGGTGAGCCGGGGAGGTGCGGGAGTTGCATCTCCTCCCTACAGAGGAGGAAACCATGGTTCAGACACATGAAGCGATGCATGCAAGGCTCCCAACGACCAAAGGACATGCAGATCTGAGACTCCAACCAGGCCTCTGCCTCACCTCCAGGGTCCCTCCAGCTACAGTGGGGATGCTTCTGTTTCTGGGCCCCGTTCCTCTTCCCCCCCACACGCAGCGAGGGCAGCCCCGGGCAGCAGACCTTCAGCAGCACGTCAGGCCGCCAGCTCTTCCTTATTCCTCAAACCCTCCAGGCCTTGTCCTTCCCAGGAACTTGGCCCTTGCTCGCCTTCCGGCCCGGAACGTTCCTCCCCCAGATGGCCACTCACACTCCATGCCAGACTTTGCTTAACGTCCCCTCCTCTGAGAGGCTTCCCCTGACCATCTTACCTGACGCAAGCACCCCCTTTGCTTAAAATAATCAGCTTTGGGGGCAGAGGAGGGGGTGCCAGACGAATGAGGCAAGGCCGCTGTGCTGGGTGATGGGTACCTCGGGGGGTCATCGATCGATTCTCTGTAACTTTCTCTATATTTGAAATTTCCCATAATCAAAGTGTTTAAAGGGAATTCCCTGGTGGTCCAGGGGTTAGGACTCCATGCTTTTACTGCTGTGGCCCAGGTTCAATCCCTGGTCAGGGAACTAAGATCCCACAAGCTGTGCGGCACAGCCAAAAAAAAAAAAAATTTAAATAACAAATACTAGGGGAGTACCCTGGCGGTCCAGTGGTTGGGACTTCGCCCTCCAATGCAGGGGGTGCAGGTTTGGTCCCTGGCCGGAGACCTGGGATCCCACCCGCCTAGCGGCCAAGGGGCTGAGGCATGAAACAGAAGCAATGTTGTAGCAAATTCAGTAAAGGCTTTAAAAAAGTAAATAAATAAAATAAAATAACAAATACTAGAAACTGACATTCCTTCCCCCGACTCTCTATCCCATCACCCTGTTTTATTTCCTTCGTCGTATCTGACTCCACCTGACATCTCATCGTGTGTCTAGCTGACCATTTGTAGGCGGCTCCATGAGAGCTGGGCTTTGTCTTGTTCACATCTGAATCCCAAGGGTCTGTGCCAGACACAGAGTTGGTGCTCTGTAAATATTTGCCCAGTCAGCGAAAGAATCAGACATGGCAACGGAAGTGCGTTCTGAAGAATAGAAGCGCCGTGGTTCGGGCTTTGGGTCTGGGCCAGTTTTAACCATAGATGTAGGATTGAGAGAGGGATGAATGCATTCCTCATTTATTCATTCCACAAATGTCTAGGAAACCCCTTCTTGCCAAGTCCTATGCTGGCGCTGGATTCACCAGGCTGGGTCTCCAGGGAGTGTGTTGGAGATAGGCCAGGTGCTATGGGAACCCTTGGGAGGGAAGCCTCGCCCCATCTCAGGCATCGGGGAGGGCCTCCTAAAGGGAGTGATTTCGAAGTTTAATCTTCGGATGAGTAGCATTTCTCCAGGGGAAGAGAAAGGACGTTCCAGGCAGAAGACACAGCCCAGCCAAAGGCCCAGCGACAGGACGGAGCACGGGCCCTGGGAGAACTGCCTACGTCGGTGTGACTGGGGCCGAGAGCGCCCGGGAGGCGCCCAGGGGGCCAAGGCGGGGGTGTTCAGCATGGACCAGCGTGTGGAGGCCTTGATGGGTGGGCAGAGAAACCTGGCCCTGTACCAAGGGTGACGAGGATGACAGAGAGGGCGCTCCTGTCCCACCTGCCTTTTTTTTTAAATTGAGGTATAGTTGCTTTACAATGTTCTGTTAGTTTCTGCTGTACAACGAAGTGAATCAGCCACATGTATACATATATCCCCTCCTTCTCCTGCCACTTGTCGGTGCCAACGACGCAGCAGCTCATTCTCACTCCTGGCATTCCGCGCTCGGTGTTCTCTCCTCTTGGAATGCTCTTCCCTGTCTGCACACGGGCTCTCCTCCTCCTCCAGTCTAGGCACGAGCCTGGGCTGCTCAGAGAGGCTGACCGTGACCAGCCATCAGAAGTGGCCGCCTCAGGCCACTTTATCTGTCTCAGCTCCCTCTCTGCCTCTTGCAGAGCCTGGGACAGTTTCCCTCACTGCTCCCAATTATTCTCCCTGCATCCACCCTGTGTGCCCTGTGGCTTTGCAGGATCTCCCCACCCCAGAGGCAGGGTATCTTTTCCCAGCACACTGATGATGGACTTGCACATGACACTTGCTTTGGCCAGTGGAATGTGGGCAGAAGTGTCCTACTTCTGAGCCTTAAGAGGCCTTCCAGGTTGCTATCTGCCCCCTCACCCTTCTGCCATCCCCAGGAAGTCAGGGACGAGAGAGACCTATGGAGCAGCCCTGAAGCCAGGCCCCACTGAGCCCGGTGGAAATCCACTGAGCCCCAGCAGATCCCCAGACTTGTGAGTGAGAATAAGTGATTGTTGCTTTAAGCCACTGAGTTTGGAGATTGTTTGTTAGGTGGCATTAGCATGAGAGTAAGTGACTGATACACAGGACTTAACACTTTCTCATTAGTCTACCCATTTCACCATTGTCTTATCTTACACTAGACCACTGCCCTGTCTTCAGTGCCTGGCATGGTGTCTGATGCGTGGGAGAACTTCAAATACGTGTTGAGTGAGTGAATAAATGAATGTGATGTCTGGAAGGGTCTTAGGCAAAGGAGAGGCATGAGTGTACAGGGGGCCCAGGAAGATGATTGATTGCTATAAGAGGAGACAGACGTGGTGGGGGAGGATTTTGCAAAGGGGCCAGGGAGGAAGCTCTCGCCACAGTCTAGAACGGGACAAAGGTGCCGGGACCCGGGAGAGAGCAGAGAAGGGTAAGCACAAAGCTAAGCCTGACTTAGCCTGTCCTGTAGGCCAGGTTCTCCCTACGTCCCACCTCATTAAATCCGCACAACCACCATACCAGGCAGGGACTTTGATAATCCCCATTTTCAAAAAGAGGAAACTGAGGCACGGAGAGAGTCAGAAACCTTCCCAGGCCAGGCAGAGAGTGAACGTCCAGCCCTGGCATCCTCATGCCACCCCTCGCCACCGCCACTCCAGTCTCACAGTTCAGAGCAAACCTCAGCAGACCCGAGACACTGAGGGCTTTGTTGGGGACCGAGAAATTCACCCGCAGCACACGGGGGACGAGGGGATGGTTCCCTACCAGAGGGAAACCAGGGAGAGTGCGGTTGCTTTTTGTGGTTTAATTCAACCTGCTGGGTCATGGCCCTGGATTGCTTACTGGCCACAGATGCCAGGCTCCAGAGGCCCCTGACCCCGGGTGAGCTGGAGCGAGGCAGAGAGGCGGAGGGCTCCACACACCACGCGGCTGCCTTTCCCGCCCTGTTCCTGTTTCCTTCCCACTCCCGAAAAAAGCGCTACTCATTCATTCACTCATCCATTGACTTCCAGGCTGTCTGGCAGCTCCAGGAGCTGGAGATACAACAATGGCTGGACGAGGTCTTATGTATGGGCGGCGTGGGAGCCAGCACGGGGCGCAGGAGAGAGGGCTTCTTTTGCTCTCACACCTGGGCACCTGACTTTCTCGGTGGCGAATCCAGGAGCTAGCATGTTCCAGCCAAGAACTGGTCACAACGGCCCACTCTCTCCTCACGGCAGCCTGGCATGCCCCAAGCAAGGCTTTGCTCCCCTTCCTCCAGATGTCGCTCCCTGTTAGACCTGCCCACCAAAGGAGAACACGCTGGCCCCTGTCCATCAGTGACCCCTGGTGGGTCCTTGGTTTTATTTGTTCCAGTGCTTAGTACAGAGCCGGGCACGAAAGGTCACCGTGGGGTGTTTGCTGACTGGATACAGACAAATTCGTCTGTTCAGTAAATATCTAGGTGATGCCTGCTATGTGCAAGGCTCCAGGCCAGGCGTTGAGCACACCAAGGTAAACCAGAAACATCATCGCAGGCCTGCAAGAACACAGGGTCTGGGGCTGGCGACAGGCACAGATCAAAACATCGCAATACGACGTGATGAGGAACCACGTCTGTGTGGTCTCTCCAAGTTTCCGAGTATCAGGTACCACTAAGAATGTCTGCTGGGGCTTCCCTGATGGCACAGTGGTTGAGAGTCCGCCTGCCGATGCAGGGGACGCGGGTTCGTGCCCCGGTCCGGGAAGATCCCACATGCCGCGGAGCGGCTGGGCCTGTGAGCCATGGCCGCTGAGCCTGCGCGTCCAGAGCCTGTGCTCCGCAACTGGAGAGGCCACAGCAGTGAGAGGCCCGCGTACCGCAAAAAACTGTCTGCTGAACTGAATTCAGGGGCTAAACGCCCAAAACTTTTCCAAAACACAGTCAAATGCATCTAACACCGTATTACATTTTCCTTTATGGCCCAGAAGGACCATTAGAACTGTGAGACACTCTGACTGCCATTTCCCAGGTGAGACAACTGAGGCTCAGGAAGGTCACACAGCTAGGACATGGCAGACCTGGAGGGCAAACTCAGACCAGTGTGACCCAGCATCTATACTCTTTCCATGACAGTCCAGTTCCTGTTTTCCAAATAGCCTGGGCTTTCTCCTGCCTTGTCTTCCTCTACCAGTTGGAGAAGAGACCCATCCGCAGCAGGAGGGAAGGAGCCCGGCACAGGGACACGCAGAGCCACGAGGTGCAGACCAAACAGGAAAACGGCAGCTTTCCCAGGGCCCTCCTAGCTGACTCCCATTTGCATCTCATGGGCCAGAGGTAGGTCACATGGTCAACCGAGCTGCAAAGGAGTCTGGGAGGTGGGTGTGTTCCCAGCCCCCAACACACCTGGCCTTCTTTCGAAAGGAAGAAGGAGGATGGACGTGGCTGGGCAACTTTGCTGTGCCTGCCTCGTTCTGGATGATGGTGATGAAGATGATCACTATGGTGATTATCATTATTATTATGGCCATTCCCTGCCTGTCCCCAGCACACCTCCCAGACCCAAGCCAGGAAGGCACTTTCCCCATCCCAGCCCACCACACACACACACACACACACACACACACACACACGCACACACAGACCCTGCAGAAGGGACTCCCAAGCCCCCATCCCAGCCACTCAAGGCATAGGTCACAGGGGCTCCCTGCCAGGCTCAGGACCACAAGAGCCCAGGTCCCCAGGATGTGTCCAGACAGGGTTCCCAGCCCTGCCCCTCCCCCAGCCCCAGCCCCAGCAGGAACAGCTATTTTGAGAGCAGCTGGCTGGCAGGTGGCACCTCGTGACGGAGCAGTTTTCATCTGAGCCAGGCAGACCCTGGCTGATGCCCTCTGCTCTCTCTGCCTCCCCCTCAGGCCACCTGGCAGCCTTCACTCCCCAGCCTCATGCCCCCTCTCTGAGTCCTCTCCCTCCCATAAAGCTCTTCCCAAACTCCTTCTCCTCTGTCTCTCTTCCTCTTCCTCTCTCTCTCTCTCTCTCACCTGCCTCCCAGTTCTATTAAATCCAGCCAACATTCCCTGAGTCCCTAGCAATGACCACAGATCCGATGCTGACGAGGCCTGAGCCTTCACTGTCTGCCAGGCACCAAGCTATTCTCTTATAACATCATCTCATTTCAACATCAAAGCCATTCTATGAGGCATCCCTGTCCCCACTTTACAGATGTGGAAACTGAGGCATAGAGAGGCTCAGTAACTGGCCCAAGATCACAGATCTAGTAACAGCAGAGCAGGGATCCCAACCCAGGTGCCCCGGCAGCTTCACCTCTGTATCTGCATCCTGCTCTTCTCCCCAAGGGCCTGCACTGGGCTCAAGGACACTGGCCTGAGATAGAGCAGCAGCCACCCTTGAGCTCACCATCCGGAGGGGGAGCAGCGAGGACTCGGCCTCCTGGATGGACTGGGGGACCCCTCTGCACCATCGCTGTGCGGGCAGCCGCAGGACTGGAAGGGAAGGAGAAGGTGGCCTCCTACGTTGGAAGAGGCGGGCAGAAGAGAGGAATCCAGGCTGAAGGAACAGCAGGGTCTGGGCAGGAAAGGTGACATGGGCACAGGGCCGGGTGGGGTGAGGAGGGTGGGGCACCGGCTCAGCCCTGAGAGTGGGAGCTTCCTTAAATCTGCACCCCTGGTTCCGTGCTTGCCACACCCCCCTGCCAGCCCCGCGCACGCCACCAGGGGAACTTTAACCAGGGTGACCTGTGAAGGTGTGAGCAAGGCTGAGGAAGGCCAGGGCCCTGAGATCAGAAGCCACATCCACGGCTGGCAGGAGAAGGGCGCAGCTCCGCCTGGCCAAGGCAGGAGCTGTGGCCTCAGCAGGGATTCAGCCGACATAACAGCCCTGCGGGAGGGAGCCCAGAACACAGTCCCCAACCTCACTCCCCTCCACGTCCACCTCCAGCGTACCCATGATGCACACTGGTCAAACCCAACAGGAAAACAAAGGCCAGGAAGCCTGTTGATGCTTCCATGGTGAGCAGAATGATGTTTCCCAAAGGTGTCCACAGATGCATCCCTGGAACCTTACATGGCAAAAGGGACTTGGCAGGTGTGATCCAGTTAAGGACCTTGAGGTGAGAAGATTATCCTGAATCATCCAGGTGAGCTCTATGTAATCACAAGGGTGCTTAAAGAGGGGGGCAGGAGGCTCAGAGTCAGAGAAAGAAGATATGATGATAGAGCTCGAGGGTCACAGAGAGACAGAGAGGCTGGAAGAGGCTCCACTGTTGGCTTTGAAGATGGAGAAACGGGGCCGTGAGCCAAGGAATGCAGGCAGCCTCCAGGAGCCAGAAGACAAGGAAGCAGGTTCTCCTAGGGCCTCAAGAAGAAACCAGCCCTGCCGACACTTTGCCTAGCTATGTGGGGCTGATTTAGGACTTCTGATCTCCAGAACTGTAAGACAATAAATTTGAGTTTTTTGTTTTTTGTTTTTATATATTTATTTATTTATTTTTATGGCTGTGTTGGGTCTTCGTTGCTGCACGCGGGCTTTCTCTAGTTGCGGTGAGAGGGGACTACTCTTCGTTGAGGTGCACAGGCTTCTCATGGCAGTGGCTTCTCTTGTTGTGCACGGGCTCTAGGCACACAGGCTTCAGTAGCTGCAGCACAGCTCAGTAGTTGTGGCTCGCAGGCTCTAGAGCGCAGGCTCAGTAGTTGTGGCGCACGGGGTTAGTTGCTCCGTGGCATGTGGGATCTTCCCGGACCAGGGCTCAAACCCGTGTCCCCTGCCACGGCAGGTGGATTCTTAACCACCGCGCCACCAGGGAAGCCCTAAATTTGTGTTGTTTTACGCCACTGTTTGTGGTCATTTGTTACAGCGGCCACCGGAAACCACCACACCGTCTCTGTAGGCCAGCCTCCCAGGACAAGAAGCAAGTAGGGAAAGACAAGGGCGGCTCTGGGGGGGCAGACAGTGTAGCCCGCACAAGAGCAAAGGTACAGTGGGCATCAACCCCCCACCCCCGCACGCGCGCGCGCGCACACACACGTGTCTAGTGTATGGTAAACTGTCTGCTGGGGCTGGAGCCTAAGACACATGGTAGTAGGTGGCGCTAGAGAGGGTGGGACAGGAAGGCCTTGAAACAACACCAGGAGGAGGAGCTTGGACTTCATGCTCAGCCAATGGGGAGCCATGGAGGACTCCTGAGCCGAGCCGGAGCAGCTTGATGAGCTTTGGATTCCATCAGATTCAAGAGGGACTGGACGGGAGTGGGGAGGCTGGAAGGGCAGAGGGAGGAAGCTAGTCAACACGCAGTTGTGATAAGCTGGCTGCCTGATAGGAAGGGCCCTCTGAACAAAAAAAAGGGACCCTACCGGCGGTTTCGGGTCTCCTGTAGGCAGTTCTAGCCCTGGCCCATTGGTCCCGGCCCAACCCTCACACGCATGCCATGTTCCCACATCCCTACCGGCGGTTTCGGGTCTCCTGTAGGCAGTTCTAGCCCTGGCCCATTGGTCCCCGCCCAACCCTCACACGCATGCCATGTTCCCACATCCAGGCCTCTGTACCTACCGCTTCCCTGGCCTGGGGACACCCCTGCTTCTCCTCCCCATTGAGCTTTCCCAACCTGAGAGTTTCAGTTTGAGGGCACCTCTTCCAGGGAGCCATCCCTGATGAGCCTCTAAAGCCACAGGGGCCTCAGGAACCATCTCGCCCAGCCCCTCCCCTGCTCTTTTTTTCAAATTAATTTTTTAAATTGAAGTATAGTTGATTTACAATGTTGTGTTAGTTTCAGGTATACAGCAAAATGATTCAGTTATATATATATATATATATATATATATATATTCTTTTTCCCATATAGGCTATTACAAAATATTGAGTAGAGTTCCCTGTGCTATACAGTAGGTCCTTGTTGTTTATTTTATATATAGTAGCGTGTACATGTTACTCCCAATCCCTAATTGATCCCTCCCCTCCTCTGCTGCTCTCCTGCATCCCCCTTCACCTCTGCTCACATGGCCCACTGCCAGGATGTTCATCACTTGTTCAAATCCCAGCCCCTCCACTTCCTAGCAGGTGACTCACCCTCTCTGCCTTGATGTCTCAGCTGTAAACTGAGGACGGTGGTAGCATCTACTTGGTAGGGCTGTTGTGAGGACTAAACAGACACGAACACACGGAGATCCGCACAGGGCCTGTGGGGTGCTGGACAGGCAGCCAGCAATGTGTGCATCTGCTGTGATGAGCCCCAAACTGAGGGCTCAGGGGTGCAGGGCCCCTTCTTGAGCTGAGCTGGGTGGAGCCTTATGCTCACTCCTCTTGAGGCAGGAGATAGATGGGCACCAGGCTGAACAGTTTCTCCCCTGTGGACAGGAACTCCATAATAGCAGAAACTCCATAAAAGCAGGATGATGAAGGAGGCTGGGCCCTGCCCAGAGAAGAGATAAAAGACTACATATGCCTCATTCTCGAAGTCAAGGAGGCCTCCCCGACTACACATGTGCAGAAAGGCTCCTTGGAAGTCAAAAAGGGAGGTGGTGCCACCCCATAGTAAGTGATGTCAACCACCCATAGGCCTCTTCACTAGAATCCATCTTGGCTAAGAGATTCACCCGCGTACATATGGACTCAGAACCAGGCAAAGCAAGATGATTGGCCAAAGGAAACCCGGAAGAAACGCCCCTTAAAAGTGATTCAAACTACCACGAGGGCGCGACTCTCTCTCTCTGAGCCCACCCATATGACTATCCCCACGTACTCTACTCTTTTTTTTTTCCTCCTAATAAAACACTTTACTTGTTTCACTACTTTCTGTCTTTGTGGGAATTCTTTTCTGCAAAGCTGAAGGGCCAGGGCCTTGTCACTGGCCACTGGTCGAGTGGCTAGCATTTGGTGCTCTCACCACCGCGACCCGACCTCAATCTCTGGCAGGGGAACCAAAACCCTGCTTCAAGCTGCTGCAGGCCGAGGTCACCTGACATCACTCCCACTGGCCCCAGCCCTGCCCCTAAATAGGAAGATAGGAGAGTGGGAAAAGGACAGGTGGGGAATTACCACTAACTTGCTGTGTGTCCTTGGGCAAATTGCTCCCTCTCTGGACCATGCCTAGGAAATAGTATAAGGCCAGGACTTCCTGTGGGTGGGCCTGGTTGGCTGGGCAGTGACAAAGGAACAGTAAGAACACGGGGCTGCTCAGGGAAAACGGGAAGCCATGAGTTTGGGTTCAGTGCAAACCTTCCCACCATCACTGCCCTCCCCCCCGCCTTCCATGAAGTCTGCTGCCTCACACTGGAGACAGGGGTGTTGTAGAAACTGAGGAAAGGGCTGACTTCCACATCTGGGGAGAAGTCACACGTAGCAGAGGGAGCTCAGTGACGCCATGGGAAGCTCCGGAAGCTGGGTTCAGTCACAGAAAGCAGAGCCACGGGGCCCTGAGGAAGGGGAGGCAGGAAGGGCGGGGGCCCAGTCAACACCTGGATCACACAGCACTAGACATTTTCCTTCTGTCTGGGGAAGCCCAGCAAAAACATCATTTCCTTTTCACTCTCAAGGAGACAGAGGCCCCAGAGGTCTCCGGCAGGCCCGCAGCAGAAGCAGGCCTAGAACCCGGGCCTCAGCCTCCAGTAGAGGCTGGAGAGGCCTAGTCGAGAGGCTGACGGGAGGGAGCAGCGAGGGCTGAGGCAGAAGCCCAGAGGGGCTCCCCTTTCCTCCACCTGCCCCTCCTGGCCCAGGCATCAGAGGACAGGCCCACGGGACACAGGCTGCAGCAGGAGGGCCCGGGAACATCGCCACCACTGTGTGGACCAAGTTCTAAAATAAGCCCCAATCGCCGAGAGTGTAGTCACCATGGCAACAGGAAAGTTGTTCCACAGAAGGAATCAAGCACAGCTGTCACCATCAGTGCGCGGGGAAGAGCCTGCCGGGGCCAGGCCCTGGGGCAGGCACTTTCACACACACACTGTCCCACTGAAGCCAGCGGCATCCTCATGCTGCAGCTGCAGGGCACCTGGGCTGAGACAGAGGCCCCGGCCAGTCACCCCGCAATGGATAGGAATTGGGAGGCCCGGATCCAAACTCCCATCTCCTTCCCTGTCGCCTTGCCTCCCAGGCACACCATTTCTTCTGAGCCTCAGTTTCCCCCTCCCCACCCAAAGCACTGTCAGGGGTAAAGATGGGGGTATTTCTGCATCCCTCCAGGGTGGCAGGGTGGGGGGAGCAGGCATGATCACCCATGAGCAGGGACTCTGGGACTCCTGTAATAATCTCCTGCCCTCTGGGCTTACTTACAGCAATGGCCCTCGTGGGATTCACTAATAGTGCTTCCCTTTGGCAGGTAGTGTTAAACAGACTTGTTAGTTAACACTTTATGAGTGCCCAAGCTTTCTCATCCCCTTCTTCTGGGGACCAGCCCTGTCCTCTGGCCACAATGGCAGGAAATGAGCCAGGTCTAACCAATCAGTCGTTGACCCCATCTCTCTGACAACTATGATTGGTCCAAGAGAGAAGGACTGGCCCAGCAGAGCCAATCAGAGAGCTCCCCTGGGACTGATATGTGGCTACCAGGAAAAGGAAGCTCTTGCTTTCCCAGAAGGTGGGGGAGGTTGCTGAGCTGGGACTTCCGGTGACCTTGTCCCATACACTGGAGAAGATGTGACTATTTCCCAGGCTTCAGTGACAACAGATTTTATTCTAGCTAGTCTAATCAAAAAGAGATTTTGTTTTAAAGCATATTAAGTGGCCGAGCATCCAGGAACAACTGCCCAAAACACACTGCAGAACTGGGCCACCAATGGGGCTGCAGCCCCTGCTTCCATCAGGAAGCTGTGGAAGTCACCACTTGGCTGCCAGCTCCAGAACCATGCCTGCTCGACTTCGATCCATGCAGGGAAACAGGTGCTCCGTGCTCTCTTTCCATACAAAACTCAGTTCCAAATTCTAGTCCGTGCAAGTGTTCTTTATGGCAGGATTTATGTTACAGCTGGATTGCCACCTGCAGGAGAGCCTGGAAAATGTAGTCGTGGAGTTTTGCAGCTTCTGCAGCACAGAAGGCATGCTACGTGGAGGGTGTGGCCAGTGTGACACATGTCACAGGCAAAGACTGACTCTCACCATTGTCACTATCACCCGAGGAAATGCCGTCACCACTTCCCACACGGCCCTGAGCTGGAGTCAGGGACCTCGCCTGGGTCCTGCTGTTTCCTCACTGTGTGTCCTCCAGCAAACCATCTCTCACCATGGGGCTCAGTCTGTTCTTCTGTCATTTGGGGATGTGGAGACCTGTCCCAAATACATCTCCAAGCAGTTGTGAAGGTCAAGGTGAGAGAGTAGGTGGGAAAGGCCCTGTCCACTGCACAGACCTGAGCACCTGGGGAAGTTATTACTAGTCAGTAAGTGGCTTTAACCAAGAGGAAAATAAACCCAGAGAGGGTGAAATGACTTCCCCAAGGTCAGGTCAAAGGCAATAAAATGTGGAGGACTAGAACTTGAGACTGTGAACTCTCCCTTAGGTCTCAGGGGAGTGGGAGGGAGTGAGGAGGACCGGGGGGCGGGGAGGTGGCTCCAGGAGGTGGTGGTGATGGGTTGTATTAAGTTGTCCATGACTGTACATCAAATTTCCCCAAAACGTAGTAGAGCAAAACAACATACATTTATTATAGTTTCTAGGATCAGAAATCTGGGCAGAGCTCAACTGGGGTCTCTGGCTCAGAGTCTCCCATTGAGGTTGCAGTCAGGGTGTCAGCCAGGGCTGTGGTATCATCTGAAGGCTCATCTGGGGAGGGGTCACTTGCAAGCTCACTCCCACAGCTGTTGGTCGGCCTCAGGTGCTGGCTGGCTGTTGGCACTACCAGGCAGCTCATGACATGGCAGCTGGCTGCCAGCAAGCGAGAGAGAAAGGGGGGGGGCACTCCCGACACAAGCCACCGTCTTTAGTAACAAAATCTCAGAAGTCATATCCATACTGTAAGTCCCCTACATACAAACAAGTTCCATTCCGACAGCACGTTTATAAGTCCAACAAAGTTAGCCTAGGTACACAACTAACACAATCGGCTATATAGTCCTGTACTGTAATAGGTTTATAATAATTTTCACACAAATAATACAGAGAAAACAAAGAAAAAATAAAGAAAACATTTTGAATCTTACAGTACAGTCCCTTGAAAAGTACAGTAGTACATTATAACAGCTGGCATGCAGGGGCTGGCACCGAGTGAACAGGCAAGAAGAGTGACTGACTGTTGGAGGGAGGGGAGGTGGGAGATGGTAGAGCTGAAGGACTGTCAGCAATAGGAGACAGAGGGCGAGCTGCAGTTCCACTCACGCCTGATGTGGATGGCACAGGTTCTGGTTCCTTGCTGGATTCAATTCTATCTACCCTCTTGAAAAAACGATCCAGGGATGTCTGGGGAGTACTGTATGTACTGCGCCAGCTACCCCACTGCTGCTTTTACACCTGCTTCCAGACATCCTGGGCTTGCAGTAAAGATACTGCACTCCTGTACTCTATACAGTCCTGTACAGTACACAGAAGCACAGCCTCTTGTAGAGGATGCACACACGTGACAATGGACGCCACACACGTGAACTAAACGTGATTGGACATGCAAACGCATGTTCGCATCTTTGAAAGATCGCAACTGGAAGGTTAGTATGTAGGGACTTACTCATTCCATTTTTAGACTCAAGTCTCTAGAACAGCCCACACTCAAGGGGGGAGGATGACACAAGAGTGCACGTACCAGGAGGTGGGCTCACCCAGGCCATCTGAGAGGGCACCCACCACAGAGCTTGAGGGAGAAGCCCCACCACAGGTCCCTGCCCCCCAGGCCCAGCCTGCCTCTGAGAAGAAGGTGGGTCGGTGGGGTAAGGGAGGCTGCTCCCAGCTCCTCTGCACCAGCCCTGGGCCGAGGGTGGAAAAGCTGAACTGAATCTGCACTTGCTTGTGCCCTTTCCCCTGAGGGGAGAAGACGGAGGAGGGAGAACAGGACGGAGTGCAGGGTTACACACATCAGCAATGGCAGCAATGTGGCCCCCCCTCAGATTAGGGTTTTCCAATAAAACAGGAGGCCCCGAGGTCCCAAACGGCGGCGTGGTATCATGTGAGGAGCACTGGACTAAGAATCAAGAGGTCTGGGTTCTGACTCTGGGTAAGCCCCTAACTGGCTGTGTGTCTGTGAGGAAGTTACACATCCTCTCTGGGCCTCAGTCTCTCCAGCTGTAACACAGGGCTGGTGATCTGATATTGCCCAGGTGCTCTTGGGCCCCAATGGTCAGAGTTCCCCTCCATGCAAAGGGGCTCATGATCAGACGGAGGCAACATAGGGGTTTGGCCTAGGCTTCCACCACCTGCCCCCAAGACACCCGCCCCCAGCAGCCCTCACCTTCCCCTCCATCCTCTCTCCCTCTGCCTCCCTCCTTAGTGCTGGTTCCCTGGCCTTCCTTCCTGACCCACCATCTGTGTGTTCACACAGCCCAGCCTGCTCCCAACCTCCTTCCCTCTCCTCCAGCCACCCCAGCCCTGCTGCCGCTGAGGGGCAAGGTGCGTGTTGGGACCATGAATAGAACCGGCAGAGCAGCACTCTGGCTCCCAGGCTGGGGGCTTCTGTAAGCGCTGCCGGCCACCCCCAGCCCCAGCCAGCCCCCGCGGCTCCATCTCAAAGCACAAGGCCACCCCAGTACCCACACACCAGGCCTGCACGGAGTCCCTTCCTATTGGAAGATCCCCTAGCGCTCTGTGCTTGCTGACAGGCTCAGCACCTTTACACTGGCAGCAACATTCTTTTCTGGGCCTTACTCCCCCAAGGTAGGAAGGAACAAGCTTTGTTCTCTCTAGTCCCAGGAAACACAGTGGATGCTCAGTAAATTTTCTTGAATGAACTAGAAAAGACTGATAATAGCAATGGAAACATTTATAGAGTATTCACCACGTGCCAACCACTCTAGGAGCCTTATACACATTAATGTATTTAATCTTCATCACAATCTTATATTGGAGGTACTATTAATATCTCCACAGCACAAATGCATGAATGAGTGAATGCCATATTCTTTCAATGGGAAGGCACTAACCCACGAGAGATCAGACACATCACCAGGCATAAAGCATGAGAGGGTGTGAGGGTGAGTGATAATAATCTATTCCCTGTTACATACATCTCTTTTGATTATCACAACTCTCCAGGGAGGTATAAAGGGCAAAAATAAACAAGGTCCTACTGTATAACACAGGGAACTATATTCAATATCCTGTAATAAACGATAATGGAAAAGAATATGAAAAAGAATAGTGTGTGTGTGTGTGTGTGTGTGTGTGTATAACTGAATCACTTTGCTGTACAGCAGAAATTAACACACCGTTGTAAATCAACTATACCTCAATAAAGTAATTTTTAAAAAAATACCGTCATAGGGCTTCCCTGGTGGCGCAGTGGTTGAGAGTCCGCCTGCCGATGCAGGGGACGCGAGTTCGTGCCCCGGTCCGGGAAGATCCCACATGCCACGGAGCGGCTGGGCCCGTGAGCCATGGCCGCTGAGCCTGCGAGTCCAGAGCCTGTGCTCCGCAACGGGAGAGGCCACAACAGTGAGAGGCCCGCGTACCACCAAAAAAAAAAAAAAAAAAGGTTTATTTCTCACTTGTGCAACATATCCAGTAGAAGGGTGGGAATAGGGATCTCTGTTCCCTGCTGCCCCCGCTGAGAAACCCACCTGGAATTTCCCATCACTGCTCAGGGGGAGGGCAGCAGGAAGAACCATGCACTAGCTCTAAAAGGTCTCCACCCGGAAGTGACATGCTACTTTGGCTCCGATTTCATTGGCCAGAGCATGTCACATAGCAAACTCAAGGGACTGGGATGTGTAATCTTCGGTGGGCCCAGAAGCAGGCGGAACTGTGGGTCTGGGTGGAAAGTATTGGGTTAACTGAGTCATCTATGGAGTGTCTGCTCTGTGCTAAGCAATGGGAAGAAACACGAAATTTGGTAGGGCCCTGTCCTCCCAGAGCACACCTTCTAATGCGGAAACAGATAAACAGAAGAAAATCACAATCCAGTGAGACTAGAGCTCTGACAGAGGAGAGGGATGCTCAGAGGGGTCCCTGACCTGGCCCCGGGGAGGAGGGCTTCTGAAAGAGGAAATAATAGCTGAGTAAGGCCAGCCTTCCAACCCAGATCCCAGGTGGAGAAAAGACACGGCAAGGCCTGCCCTGCGTGGACCCACCACCCTAAGCCCCCATCTTGCAGGGTACCCCATGGGGACAGGGGTCTAGCCTCGGTGCCCAATGCCTACCATGTGACTCTGGGCACTTCCGCTCTTCCCTCCACAGGGGGCAAATAGGAAGTGGGTCCACACCAGGAACAGGGGGGCCTTTCTGGGATGAGGACCCCTGGAGGAGGAGGGACAGAGAGAGAATGCAGGACCAACCTCCTTTGTACTGGTGGGGACACTCTTCTAAGTACCACTGCCCCTTCTAAAGGGATGGGTGGACTTGAAGCCGGGTGTCAGGGGGGATTCCAAGAGCCAAGAAAGACCCTTTAGATCACCTGGGCTGTGACAGAGACACCAGTGGGAGCCTGAGGGCAGGGGGCTAAAAGCAGCTGGGGCCCAGGAGACCAGGTCACCCAGAAATCCACCGAATTCTAACATCTGGGAAGAGACCCAAGAAACTGTAACAGTGGTCACCACCAGGGAGGGAAAGTGGATGGCTGGGGCCAGCCTGCAGAGAAGGGGGACTGATTCTTCCTTTTGTTTTTTCAACCAGGTATTACCTAAGTGGAAAAAAAATTAAACAAGTATATATTTGACTTGAATAAAAATTTCTATGGGTCTAGGCTTTATAAGCCTCTAATATTGTAAGATCCTTCTAAGACTAGGGTTCTCAGAGGCAGCTGGCAAAGACATGGGGGTGAGATGCCCCTGGGTTTGAACCCTGGCTGCACCCACTGCTGTGACTTAATCTCACGGTGCCTCCGTTTCCTGGTCTGGAATTGGAGACAGGGATACCTTCTTCCCCTGGAACATTTTAAGATTAAATTAGATAAAGTATGTCAGGTGTCCTCCCAGGGTCTGGGACACCTAGAGGATTCTCCAGGCTGAGTCCCAGCCAGGGCGTTTCCTGATTCCCAGGGAGGAACAGGAGGTCCCTGGGAAGCCGCTGGTGACAGCAGGTGGGCAGGGAGGGAGGGAAACAGACACTGCTGCTGTGGCTGGTGCTCTGGCGCCCCCTCCTGGACACTGTCCTCCTTACACCCCTGGGAGAACAGGAGGCTTCACTTTTATCAAAAATCTCCCTTTGTTTGGGGTTATTTTTTAAAAAAGGACCAACGCTAGGGACAAGGTAAGAGGCCCACTGGCTGCTTTGGGGCCCCAGCCCAATATACAGCACTTGGCAAAAGTTCCGCAGCTCTTGTCAATGACTTAGTAAGCACATTATTAACCACAGGCACCACCTGCTGAGCCGAAGGCGATGCCCGCACTCTCGAACGAAGTGCTCTGCCTGCATTGTTTCACTTCAAACTCCTCACACTTACTCAGTCTGCATGACTATTAACCTCTTCTAAAATCTGGGGAAACAGCGGGCTTCCCTGGTGGCGCAGTGGTTGAGAGTCCACCTGCCGATGCAGGGGTCACGGGCTCGTGCCCCGGTCCGGGAGGATCCCACATGCCGCGGAGCGGCTGGGCCCGTGAGCCATGGCCGCTGAGCCTGTGCGTCCGGAGCCTGTGCTCCGCAACGGGAGAGGCCACAACAGCGAGAGGCCCGCGTACCGCAAAAATAAATAAATAAATAAATAAAAATAAAAATCTGGGGAAACGGAGGCCCAGGGAGATAACCTAAACTCAGGGCACACAGCCAGGTTGTGCCGGCATTAGGATCCAGGCTCAGGCCTTTCGGCCTCCACCTCACACTCAGGAAGGCTCAGTACCTGCACCTCCCATTGATCGAGCACTGGCCCTGTGACGGGTACCGAGCTGAGTGCTTTTACACATGCCGTTCAACTCTGATTACAACTCTTCGGGGTAGTTTTTTATTTCCCCCATTGCAGGGTGACCGACTGTCCTGGTTTGCCCAGGATGGAGGGAGTTCTGGGATGTAGGACTTTTGGTGCTAACACCAGAAATGCCCTACCCACATTACAGACAAGGAAACTGAGATCCAGAGAGGGCGATATACTACAAGCAACTATATGCCCATAAAATGGACAACCTAGAAGAAACGGACAAATTCTCAGAGATCGTGACAGACAGCACTGCTATCAGGCGTGGAGCCTGAAGTCTGGATCCAGAATAAGGCAGGTCAAGTAGCTCAGAAACACAGGCTGAGGGACTTCCCTCGTGGCGCAGTGGTTAAGACTCCGCGCTCCCAAAGCAGGGGGCCCAGGTTCAATCCCTGGTCAGGGAATTAGATCCCACATGCATGCCTCCACTAAGCAGCTGGCAAGCTGTAACTAAAGGAGCCCACCTGCTGCAACAAAGGAGCCCACGTGCCACAACTAAGACCCGGTGCAACCAAATAAATAAATAAATATTTTAAAAAGCTTTAAAAAGAAAAAAGAAACACAGGCTGAGGGACTTCCCTGGTGGTCCAGTGGTTAAGACTCCACGCTCCCATTGCAGGGGGCCTGGGTTCGATCCCTGGTCAGGGAGCTAGATCCTGCATGCCGCAGCTAAGACCCTGGCACAGCCAAATAAATAAATATTAAAAAAAAAAAACCCACAGGCTGAGCTGGTTCCATAAGGAAGAACGAAGTGAGAGGGTGGGAGGGGGTGAGGAGAAACGGTGGGAGAGACAAGAAGCCCTTGAAGGCACTAATAAGACCACCCTAGGTTGGTAACCTGGACCCTCCACTTACAGGCTGAGACATTCTTTTCCTTAAAATCCGAGCCTCGATTCCCCATCTGTAAATTGAGGATATGCCGCTCATTCATACAACGGCTATTTACTGAGTCCCTATGGCAAACCCGGCACGAAACAGAACGTAAACACAGTAACGTGTAATTAATGGGTGTGAGTCCCAGGCACAAAGTACTGATTAGTCACCAGGGAGAATTCCAGGCCCCCAGACCTGGAAGACCAAGCCCTGCAACGGGTCCTTGACTGCCTACAGAGACAGGGCGCTTACTATCCCACAACACTGCCAATCTTTTAGCATGTGCCAATGCATGTCGGTTCCTGTATGTCTACAAACGTTTCTTTTTAATAAATAAATAAATTTATTTATTTATTTATTTACTTTTGGCTGCGTTGGGTCTTTGTTGCGGCGCGCGGGCTTTCTCTCATTGTGGTGAGCAGGGGCTACTCTTCGTTGCGGTGCGTGGGCTTCTCATTGCGGTGGCTTCTCTTGTTGGGAGCACGGGCTCTAGGCGCTCGGGCTTCAGTAGCTGTGGCTCACGGGCTCCAGAGCGCGGGCTCAGTAGTTGTGGCCCACAGGCTTAGTTGCTCCGCGGCATCTGGGATCTTCCCAGACCAGAGCTTGAACCCATGTCCCCTGCACTGGCAGGCAGATTCCTAACCACTGCGCCACCAGGCAAGTACTATCTATGAGGCTTTTTATTTTTTGGCCGCGGCTTGCAGGATCTTAATTCCCCAACAAGGGATCAAACCCATGCCCCCTGCAGTAGAAGTGCAGAGTCCTAACCACCAGACCACCAGGGAATTCCCACGTTTGATAAGCTTTTACTCTGTGCCAGGAGCTTCTAAGTGTTTCCCATGTTTTAACCCATTTAATCCCCACAGCAGCCCTCAGTATCTGGGCAGGGTTTGGGCTGGAGCAGTCTGTGCCAACGGAGAAGGAAAAAGCTTTCCGACCAATTTGAGATGTGGACCCCTCCTCCCTCTCTCTGCCTCTGCCAGGGTTCTGCCTGAGTTGGGGTTCACCCTCCTGATATCACCTGACCCCCCCTGATTACTGATCTGCTTCCTCAGGCAAAGATTTCACTGGCAACCTGGCCCAGCCCCAGCAGGACCTCCCTGCCCCCAGGGCTCTCTGGGAGGGGGAGGTCTGGCTGTGAGCACCCTCCCCACTGCAGCGGTGGTAGCATCATCAGCCCCCCCCCCCCACCCTGCTCCCCGAACTGACCCAGGAAGGCATTAACCCGGAGAGCAAGCTGAGCATTTGGGCCTTCCAGTGAGCAGCAGCTCCGGCCCTTCCAGCTTCCGAGGTCCATCCTAGCCCCAGGCCTCCCCCCCCATCTGTGCCGCAGAACAAGGCTGAAAGTCACATAAAGTCCTCTCTGGAGCTGCAGGGGACTGCTTGAGAAGAGACCCTGGCAAAGTCTCAGGGGTCTTCCGACACTATGGACACCACAACATCAGACTTGTCTTTGTCTGATACATGTATCAGGCAGCTCATCTGTACATGAGAGTCCTCAGTGTGATGCCACTGCTACCACTCTTCAGCTGTGTGACCTTGGGAGACTTACTTAACGTCTCTGTGCTCGGTTTCCTCATCTATAATATGAGGGTAATAAACCACGAATTCACGGGGTCTCAGGGAGGATCAGATCATAGAATGTACAAGGAGTGCTTAGCACACAGCGGTGCTCAATAACTGTGTGTCGCTGCATTCGTTCATTCATTCAACAAGCATTGTGCTGGGGAACTAGACTCAACCTACACATGAACTGCCAGGGAGCAGGCCAGGGTAAAGGAAAGCACCAGAAGACCCTGGTCCCCAGGTGAAGCCTGCTCCCAGTAACCCCTCCGGCCTAGACGGACCATGTGAGGCAACGACAGGAAGGCAGCCACACACAAGCCACGGAGAGGGGCCTCGGAAGAAACCAAGCTCTCCAACCCCTGGATCTTGGACTTCCAGCTCCAGAACTGTGAGAAAATCAATGTCTGCTGTTTACGGCACCCAGTCTGTGCTATACTGTTATGGCAGCCCTAGCAAACCGTTCCACTCCCCCCCCCCCGCCCCCCAAACCCAAAGGACAAGTTACACGCTCACCGGAACTGGCCTTTGGCTGAGTTTGGGTGGAAGGTGCTGGTTACCAGTCGACTGCTCCCAGCCAATTCCACTTCCCACTAAAACAGCTCTCGAGACTCAGAACATGGGGGTGGGAATCATAACTGCCTCTTGCAAAGTTTCCAAATGATAACTTGCTTATTCAGCATCGTGCTCGAATGTTCTAAATGCTCAGCTGAGGTGGCCGATCCACTGTCCCCAGGGCCTGCCACGTTCTCCAGCTTTCTTTTTTGATTCACAGACAGTAACATGCGCCATGAACTTGGAACCCACTTTGAAATGTTGATGCTTTTTCTAAGCTTAATATTAGCACGTACCCAGAACACCTCCTGTGTACCAGGTACAGTCCAGTGTGCTTTATAAACACTAACCTATGGAATCCTCACATCTCTCCTGAAGAGACAGTGTCACCCCCATTTGACAGGTGGGGAAATCAAGGCTCAGAGAAGTGCAGTTAAGTGGCTCAAGGTCACGAGCTAGAAAGCAGCAGAGCTGTAATTTGAGCCCAGGCCACCCGGCTCCAGGTCCATGCTCTTAACCACTATGCCTTATTGCCTCACAGTGTAAGAGAAAAATTGTTCCTTTTGATCTATATCCTATCAAAAGTTGTATTAGAAATCCTTTTAACGTACTCCCTGGCCAGACCATAATGATTAAAACAAACATCAGGACTTCCCTGGCGGTCCAGTGATTTAAGACTCCGCACATCCCAATGCAGGGGGCGTGGGTTCAATCCCTGGTTGGGGAACTAAGATCCCACATGCTGCACGGCACAGCCAAAAAAAAAAAAACAAAAGTCTACTTTGGCTCCTCCAGACATGAAGGTTCCATTTACATCATTTATTGTCAAATACAAAACTGACATACAGACTTTTATGTTTAAATACATAAATTTGTTATGGCATCCCAAAATATAAAAACTCCTTTCATGAGCTGATAGATGGAATGCTTGTCTCTAGTATTTTTTTTAAATCCAATATTTTTTGTGGTTTTATTTCTTAAAGAGTAGAGAATGCGTTAGGCTGCTACTCACAAGCACTTCTCCAAAATCACACATTTCAAGTGGGGACTGTGTTTATTTCCAATGCAAAAAAAGCCAAACTCACATAATCTTCACTACACTTTCCTTTATAATATGGGTCTTGAGCACATCTGCACCGTAAGACGTCTGATCCAGTGCGTGTGAACAGGGGAAGATCACGTTGAGGGTTCCCACCGTGGGCATAAATTAAGCCGTGTCTGACTACGGGCAACTGCAGCGGTGTAAGTCTCCAGACCACGGGCAGAGGGCCTAAGTCACAGATCCTCATCAGTTCTCCCCTCACTCGTGCTTTTTCTCCTGAATTTTGGACTGGAGATGGGGTACAGGGTGGTTCTCTTAGTGGAAACAGAAGTTCAAAGACCCACAGAAACCGGGGATGGATGGGGGACAAGGGTGCCAGGAGAGGCGCTCAGCCATCTGGGTAGGAAAAGGTGGAGACAGAATGCAGAAGCCAGAGGCAGAGAAAACCACAGATGCCCAGCCCTTCCTGGGATCCCCTCCTCTGTACCAGGCACAGGCCCGATGGGATATCGGTCACCTCATGCGTCCTCATAGCCACCCCAGGAGGGAAAGACTACTTGTCACCTCCTTCTCACAGATGAGAAAAGGGAGGTGAGAGATTACGGGACTTGCCCAGTGGAGGAGTCTGCAGGAGAGCTCTCCTTGGGCGCGGGGAGGGAGAGATCTGAGAGCAGTGAGGTCTCAGGAGAGGGAGCTGCCTGGGATAGACCCAACCTGGGCCAGGACCCTTCTGCTCAGACTTCAGCAAGACCCCGGGCCCAGTCCCGCATTGCTCCCACCCTGGATGCATCCACACAGCCTTCCTGCTCCTCCCTCCAGTCTCTGTGGAGGCTCCGTCGGCTTCCCCAAATGCCCAAGTATTCCACCTTCACAGCCCCTCTGCCTGGAAGGTTCAAGGCTCCACGACCTGTAGCTGTCCAAGTTCTCAGCATGAGCCCCACTCCCGCCCCTCCCAGCCACAGCCAAGCTAGTCGCACCCCATCCGGTCCCTCAGCCCTCCGCCTGCCACAGTCGGGCCATCTGCCCCAGGGGACAGTGACTATGCCCGGGAGGTCTTGCCCCTGGACCGGCACCTCCGCCAGGCTGTGGTCCAGGAGGCTGCGTGGTGGGCAGGTTCAGAGCACAGCCGGGTCTGAATCCTGACCCCGCCCTCACTCGCTGTGACCCATCCTCTCCAAGCCTCAGTTTCCCCATCTGTAACAGTAACAGCAGCCATGACTGCTGGGGGGACAAGTGCATCCCAGCTTACAAATGTGGGGTGATGGAGCTGGAAAATCACTGCTTTGCAGTCTCCATGGGTTTGGGCACCAACCCTCACTGGCTGAGACCTCCAGTGAGCATATTCCTGGGAGAAGGTTCCCTCTCCATCCCCAAGAAATGCAAACCCAACCCGGCTGCAGGGTTAAGGCTCCCACACTCCTCAAACAAAGGAACAGAAGGATGGGTCCTGCAATGAATGCAGCAAACACTCAAGTGTCTCCGGCTAATCAAGATGAAAGGTAAAGAGGCACCGGAAATGCTCTGATGCTCTCAGGAAGGTCGGCATCCAGACAAGACAACAAAGCGCTGTGTGAAAGGTCCTCCTCCAATTATCAAAGCAGAAATGGGCTTTGAACACGAGTGAGTCAGAGGAAAGCTGATTTAGCCCTTCTCATCTCTCCGTTTCCCGCAACGGTGCCGTCTGAGAGAGCTTGAAGCAGCTGGAAAGTGTGGCACAAAAACACACTGTGATTCAGCAATGACCACACTGGGGCGTCAAGTCTTCCTGTTCAAGTTTTTAGGAAAATCAAATCGCCTTACTTCGGGTTTCTCATGATTGTCTTCATTTTTATATGATAGTTATTTTTAAACACTTTAATAATTTATTAGAATAAGATGTTTAACATATACTGGTACATTCGTGCTTTGCTTGAGGTTTTCTATTTCCAAATGTATTTTAAATATCAAATATTTTATTTCACTGATATGTTAATTTTGTGAATTCTACCTTTTTAAAAACAAAATATACTCATATTAGTATTTCAGTATTAGGCAAAATAATGACCAAAAAACTGGCATTGGGCTTCCCTGGTGGTTCAGTGGTTAAGAATCCGCCTGCCAATGCAGAGGACACAGGTTGGAGCCCTGGTCCGGGAAGATCCCACATGCAGCAGAGCAACTAAGCCCGTGTGCCACAACTACTGAGCCCACGTACCACAACTACTGACCCTGTGCTCTAGAGCCCACGAGCCACAACTACTGAGCCCGAGCACCACAACAACTGAAGCCCATGCACCTAGAGCCCGTGCTCCGCAACAAGAGAAGCCACCGCAATGAGAAGCACGTGCACCTGCACCGAAGAGTAGCCCCCGCTCGCAGCAACTAGAGAAAGCCCGCACGCAGCAACGAAGACCCAACACAGCCAAAATTAAATAAATAAATATTTTAAAAAAAGGGTAGATCTGAATAGACATTTTTCCAATAAGACATACAGATGGCCAACAGGTCCATGAAAAGATGCTCAACATCACTAATCGTCAGGAAAAAGGAAATCAGAACCATAAGGAGGTTATCACCTTAAACCTGTTAGAATGGCTATTAGCAAAGACAACAAATAAGTGTTGGTGAGGGTGTGGAGAAAAGGGAACTTCCCCTTGTGCACTGTTGGTATGAAGGTAAACTGGTACAGGCACTAGGGAAGAGTATGGAGGTTCCTCAGAGAATTAAAAATAGAACTACCGTACGATCTAGCAATCTACTTTTGGATATTTATCTGAAGAAAACACACACTAACTCAAAAACGTTTCTGCACTCCCATTTTCATTGCAGCATTATCTACAATAGCCAAGGTACAGAAACAACCTAAGTGTCCATCAGTAGATGGAAAGATAAAGAAAATGTGGTGCATGTACACAACAGAATATGATTCAGCCTTAAAAAAAAAAAAAGGAAATCCTGCAATTTGTGCCATGGATGGACCTTGAGGGCGTTGTATTAGGCACACTAAGCAAGACGCAGAAAGAGCAGTACTGCATGGTCTCACTTATAATATGGAATCTAAAACAACAACAGCAACAAAGCCAAGCTCAGAGGTAGAGAACAGGGTGACGGTTGACAGAATCGGGAAGAGGAGGGGGCCGGAAGGTACAACACACGAGTGAAGGGGTTTAAAAGGTACAAACTTCCAGGTATAAGATGTGCCATGGAGATGTAATGTACAGCACGGGAACTATTAGTTAATAATATATACTGGGTATTTGAAAGTTGCCAAGAGAATAGATCTTAAAAGATCTCATGACAACAACAACAAAAAAGTGTGTAACTATGTATGGTGGCGGACGCTAACTAGACCAAAAAAAGAAAGAAAGAAATGGCAAAATAAATTACGGCATATCAAAAAAAACTAACAAACTTGGGAGTTCCCTGTTGGCCTAGTGGTTAGGATTCCAGGCTTTCGCTGCTGTGGCCCAGGTTCAATCCCCGGTCAGGGAACTGATATGCTGCAAGCCGCGTGGCTAGCCAAAAAACAAAAAACCAAACTCAGGCCCAGAGAAGTCAGGAGCCTCACCCAAGATCACACAGCTTGCAGGTGGCCCGCCAGGAGAGATCCAGTCTACTGAATTCCAGCACCCCTCTCTTACCTACTTTGCTCTAAGGCTCAGTGAGAATCCACCTCCCTGAATCCAAATGCCATCAGTCTCCCCACAATGCCTGGTCCTTCCTGGACACTCACTACCAGTAGCTCTCTTCTCCTAAACTCAACCCTGTGTCACCCCCATTTACAGATTAGGAAACTGAGGCGTGGCAAGTTTCGGTGAATCCAGTCTGATGCAAACCCACAGCTGTCACCCACACATTGGCTGCTGGGGAACAGCTACGGACTTTCCCAAGCACCTCCGCACACTGGATCTTGCTGAACTCTCACCAGTGCTGGCGAGAAGCGGGCTGGACCCTCCCCATCGAGCAGCTGCAGAACCTGAGCACAGAGGTGAATGCCCTGCCCAGGAGCCCAAGGAGCAGATGCAGGTCAGAAACCCAGGTCTGTCAGATTCCAAAGCCTGTCCTTGCCCCACATGAGGGCAGGATGGGGGTGACAGGCCACCCAGTGCAGAAGCCCACAGACATCCAAACACAACACGGCTTTATTATTTCAATAAACTCCAAAAGCACCTTTCCTGGATCTGCACGCTGAGGCAGAAGCCAGACGCAGCGAGGCAGGGCAGCTGGGGTCCCTCTGTCCAGAGCGCGTGGGAGGCTCAAGGAAGTGGAGGTGGGGTGACAACAGCATTCCTGCGGCGGGAGGCGCAGCTCACTTGAGGCGGTAGAGGACCTTACGCTGCATGCGATGCTGGATCTCGCCCCGCCGCAGCATGAGCTGCAGGACCTTGTGGATGGCGTGCTCCGGGTATTTCTGCAGGACACAGGGTCGGATGAGGGGCGTGCCTCCCACGGAACCCCAGACACCCCTCCCTCCGGAAGCCCAGGTGTCCCGTGCTCATGGGGGACTCTCCAGCCTTCACATCCTACCTCTCTGCATCCTAAGACAAGCTCACACTTCCTGAGCGACTACCACGTGCCAGGCCCTGTTCTAAGTCTTCACATACTTGAACTCGTTCTATCCCATAACATCCTCACACAGCTAGTACTGTGATCATCACCTTTATACAGAAGAGGAAACTGAGGCACGGAGAAGTTAAGTCACTCACTCCAAGTCACACAGCAATTAAGTAGTAGAGCTGAGACCTCAGCTGAGCCCACGTGACTCTAGAACCCAAGCTCCTGACGCCCCTAAACCCCTGTAAGCCTCCGTCTGCTCATCTCTCAAACCGGCGTGGTATCACCTACTGCATAAAACTGCTCTGAGGATCAAGAGGAGATGACGCACGTGAGAGGAGCTGAGCCCAGAACCTGGGATTGTCCCTGCGATTTCAAAGACGGTGACAAGTTGCGCACAGCTTCTAGAAGACCCATCCCTTCTCTATGGGGTCAAGAGCACTGTCCCCGGCGAGCTGGGTGGCTCATCCTCCTGGCTCTGCCCCTCCCTTTCCCCCACACACAAAGGCCAGGCAATGAGGCGAAGGGAGAGATGGAGGGCTGGGGAAGCCTGGCAGACTCCAGCAGGACCTCAGCCACCTCTCCTCTCCCCCCAACGTGACAGAGAAAGTCACAAGGGGAGGCACACTGCGGACGGGCCCGGGCCGAGGAACAGCTGCCCCTTCCCCATCCTGGGCCTGTCTGCTGAGCAACAGGACGCAATGTTAGGTGGCTGGGAACCAGGCCACAGGGAGCCCGCAGGACTCCCACCGGGACGCCGGGAAGGCCCACCTGCTTGGTGAAGTCCTGGACGATGCTGTACTCCGACACCTGGGATCCAATGGCGAAGCGGCGCTTGAGCTGCTTCTCGATGCGGCTCAGCAGCTCCTGGTCCTCCTGGCTGGTGAAGCCCTCCACCCCTGTGGGTGTGAGGAGGGAGACGGATGGGTGGGGACCCCAGTCTGCCCACAGTGGGTAAGAGTGAGCCAGGCCCGGAAGAGAAAATGAGAGGAAGAGGAAGAGCGTGCCCGGGGACATCCAGGACCTGACCGAGATGACCGACAGAGACCCAGGGTCAGGGACGGGGCTGACCTGTGGGAAGGATGCTGCAAGCAGAGGGGACAGCAGGTGCAAAGGCCTGGAGGTGGGAAATATGCCCATCTCGATCAAAACGCGGTCAGGGGGCCAGGGACATGGCCAGAGTGGGGGCACGTCCTGCGGGCCCTGGAGGCCACGGCACAGGTTTCTCTTTGATTCTGGTGAGCAGAACAGCCACTAGAGGGCTCTGAGGAGGGCCACGAGCTGACGACAGCACCTGGCCCCCAGGCAGCGGGATAAGCAGCAGCAGGAAGACTTCCTGGGGGAATCTATCTCAGATGGAGAGCTGGAGGGGACCCAGCAGTGACCCAGAAGGGCGCGCAGGCTGCCCCGGAGACCACATCTGTGAGGCGCCCCAGCAAGCAGCCCAGGCAAGCAGGCTCGTAATTTCCAACTATTGCCCCAGGATGGATCTCCCCTGCTGACCCAGGCCTGCAAAGGCCTTGGTGTTTCAGCTACAGAGAGGGTGGGACCGTGGTGGGGGAGCCACTGAGAGGGACGTCAAGGCTCCAAGTTGAAATGAGTCTGCAAGGTAAACTCCTACCCAGCCTGCGAAGCCCAGCTCCAGTTTCGCTGCCAGGAAGGCCCTCCAGGGCAGAGGCTGAGTCATCTTCACCGAGGGGACGGCGGGGCGATCAGACACCACCCACCTCCCTGGCTCCAGCCACACGGGCCCTTGAACACACCGAGCCTGCTGTCCTTGGGGTCTTGCCACTCAGCCCTCGCTCTACGTGCGGTGCCCAACCCCACACTCCGGGGAGCCATCTGTCCTCACTCACGCCAGTCCCTGCTTCCTGCCACCTCCTCAGAGCCCACCCGGACCACCCGAGGATGGTCCCCAACATTCCTCCGTGCTCTTTACCCCCTGAGCTTGATCTGTTTGCCTCTTTGCTGCGTCTCCCCCATGGAGAAGGGGGGCCTCACAAGGCGCGGACTTAGAGATCTGCTCACTCCTAGACTCCCAGCACCTAAAACAGCCCGGCAAATTCTAAGCACTAAGTACCTGCTGGGGAAGGAATGAATTCGTCCCAGGGGAGCCTGGCACAGAATCAGCGCTCCAGAGGTGCTCAGAGGCTGAGCCCGAAGCAGGCAGCAGGACTTAACGGCAGCCTGAACCCCGCTGGCCTCGGGGTCAAGAGACATGCATTCTAGCTGGGCGAACGGTGACCTTGGGCACTGTGAAAAGGCCTCTTTGGGCGTCAGTTTTCCCATCTCTTAAGAGGTGAAGGGCTAAGTGCCCAGCCTGGCTTCTGGGGGTTTTGAGGGCAGCTGTAAGTGAAACGGAGGAAAAGAGCTCTGGAAGCACTCAAATGGTTACGGCTCAAAAACAGGGGTACATGCAGACTTCCCTGGAGGTCCAGTGGTTAAGTCTCCATGTTTCCACTGCAGGGGGTACAGGTTCGATCCCTGGTCAGGGAAATTCCATATGCTGCGTGATGCAGTCAAAAAAAAAAAAAAAAAAACAGGTGCCAACTACCATTCTTAACGGATGATAAAATTGTGAATTATAATAATGAACTGGGTCAGAAGAATTGTGCTCCAGAGTCTGGAGAGAGGCTGTTCTTCCCATCTTGGGGGAAACTGGCTGGTGGGGGCTGGGGACAGGAGACGGGCTTATTCCCAGGAGGAAGCGTGGAGAAGCAATGCAGAGAAGCAACAAGCACAGCAGGTGTCCAGCATGAGCCCTGCCCACGGAGCCCACAAGCCACCCGAGCCCGGGTCCCTGCGTCTGCTCACCTGACAGGGTGCCGGACAAGGCGGCGTCCAGCGTGGACACCTGGAAGAGCCTCAGAGCCTCCTCCACATCCGCCTCCGTGGCGAAGGGCTGCAGCTTCATCTTGCTGAGGGCCTCAGCAATGCGCACGACGGCCTCCAGCTGCCTGTGTGGGAGCGATGGGACGCCAGGGCGGACTCAGCCCATCATCTCTCCTCATCCCACCCTGACCTCCAGGAGGTGCCTGCCCCAGGCACTAAAAGTACAGGGGTGACTGCTGGCTGTCCCCGTGATCCATCTCCCTCAGTAACAGAACCCCGACTTCTATTCTAGCAAGTGGCGCCCACCTAAAAGGCATTTCCCAGACTCTCTTGCGTCTAGATGTGTCTGTGTGACTAAGATGTGGCCAGTAAGCTGTAAGTCCAAATATTTTATGGGAACTTCAGGAAGTGTCCTTAAAAGATGGACCTTTCTTTTTCTTCCTCTCCAGCCACCTGGAATGTGGAGGTGATGGCTGGAGTTCCAGCAGCCATCCTGGACGATGAGGATAAGGGTGAACCTGAAGGAGCCCAGGTTGCTGATGACTGAGGAGCCATCACATAGGTAGGACTACCTACCCTCAAATGTTTTTACAGAAGAGAGAAATAAACTCCCAATTTACTTAAGCTACTTCATGTGGGTTTTCTATTACATACAGCCAAATCCACTTCTAACTAATCAGTGCTGGAAGCAAGATTCAAACGAGGTAGGTTCAAGCTCTTAGTCACTCTACTGCATAAACTCACAAGAGTGACAAGAGCTAACAGCTGAGAAAACTGTGATCCAGAAAAGGAAAGCAATTTCCCTGCAGTCACACAGTGGGCTGGAGGCTAGGACCAGGTCTCCCTGGACCCCAGGTCCCCGCCTGGACCCTCCTTCACCCTCAGGCTTCCCGGCGATGAGGGAAGCTAGACCGAATTCAGAAGAAAGGGTTCCAGATTTTCTCAACAGTAAACAAAACAAGAGATATAGATAATGAGGGAGGCCACTGTTTTCACTCCCAAAGGAGTGCTCCCTGCCCAGCAGCCCTGACCATGGCCTGCACCACGTAGTCAGCAACAGCCCCGGCCCCAGACTTGCTGGGCACATCGTGCCTTGTAAACCGAGGCCATCTGCCCAGCCCGGCCCTGGCCTGCCCGCCTGCTCACCGCACGGTGATGGGGATGCTTGAGCGGCGGTCACTGTCCCTTTCGTGCTGACGGGCCCCGCTCCGCATGATGATGTACCGGTTCTTCAGCTTCTCTGCAGCCTCTGCCGACAGCCGAGGGCCACACTTCCTGCAGGATGGGGAGTGGCTGCCATGAGGCCAGGAAGAAATCTTGGGGTACTCACCCCATCCCCGGCCCTCTGCTGGCTTGCAGACATATGCTTTCCGGGCCCACCAGACGGTGGCCTCTCAGCGGTCCTCCCCCCAACACATTCAGGGACAAGATGCACAATGACACCCACAAGAGGCTCACAGAGACCGCTGTCCAGGGCAGGGAGCACGCCAGCTGGGGGTGGGGGAGGGGAGCAGCAGGGGTGTCTGCTCAGGATCTAACCCCACCCTACCCCCACCCCCCCGCAGCCCCCCCCCCCCCCAGCCCACTGAACTGTCACTGACTTAAGGGAAGCCTTAGCTCACCTAATCCAACCCTCATGCTGCGGATGAGGTGAGCAAGGCCAGAGGGAGGGAGGAAACTCCCCATAAGCCACGTGGGACCTGGCGTCAAGGGAGGACTAGAATCTGGGGCTCTCAGACTCACACCCAAGGGCCCAAGCCTCTGAGGACAGGGCCATGAAGAGCTCAGACATGACAAAGACCCAGGTACCAATGAGCACCGCACCACCCATCACCCAGGAGGAAGTGGTGAGTAGGGACCCACCTGAATGCAGCACTTCACCTCCCATTAGAAAGGCACTCAAAGATCCCTCCACCCTTGGGTTTTAGTTCCAATAAGAGACATCTGAGGTGTGTGTCCAGAATCTTGGTACAGGGGCTAAAAGCACAGCCTTTGGAGCCAGGTACCTGGGTTCAAGTCTTGGCTCCACTACCTCCTGTCTGTGACCCTGGACAAGTTACTTAACCTTTCTCTGCCTCAGCTTCCCCATCTGTAAAATGGAATAATAATACACCAACCTCATAGGTCTGGGGAGAGGGATGGTGTTCACTTATACATAAAACTCTCAGGATAACATCTGGCACAGACTAACTACTATGTGTATGACTATTGTCATTGGCCATCTGTGAGAACAACAATATTTAAGGTTGCAGCTGCCATTTACTGAGTATTTACCTGGTGCAGGGCTGTGCCGCTCACTCATCATTTTGTGTGATCCTTACAAAAACCCTAGGACACAACCACCCAGGGAAAGCGAGGCTCAACTGACTTGCCCAAGGTCACACAGTGGGGGCAGGAGTTACCCAGAGCCCATGTCCACAAGCCTCCCTGCATACCAGAGTCAAGGGGGTCTTCAAGACCATCTAAATTCTTTTTATTTTTTTGGCCTCACCGTGCAGCATGCAGTATCTTAGTTCCCCGACCAGGGATTGAGCCCATGCCCCCTGCATCGGGAGCGTGGAGTCTTAACCACTGGACCACCAGAGAAGTCCAGAGACAATCTAAATTCTCCACCTTCGCTTCGGAGATGGAGAAACTGAGGCCAAGAGCCACTGAGCAACTGTGCGGGGTCAGAAAGGAGCAGAGCTAAAATCCTCAGGGCCTGATCTCAGGCATCCTGAATGGGGCTCTCTCCCACTCCAGGGGAGCCGGGCAGCCCCACCCCTGTGGGGCCTGCATCCAGGACTCACGCGCGGCAGTAGGCGATGAACTTCTTTAGCTTGGTCAGGTCGATCTCGCCCTCCACGGCCTGGGTCTGTGTCAGCGCGCTCACGTGCAGAGTGATGACGTGTTTGGCCAGCATCTGGGAGGCAGAGGGGACACGGGGTCAGCCCACAAACCTTCCCAAGCCAGGTCCCAACACAGAGGTGGAGCAGGCAGGGAGGGAAGAGCTGCCAGGGCTAGAAGTGGTGGAGAGGAGGAGGCCCTCGCTTTTCCTGCGGGTTGTCAGCTGGTAAGACGACATCCCAGAGCTGCAAGGCCCCTCTCTGCCACCACGAGGGGTGCAGCTGCCTGAGAACAAGCCTCCACTAAGGGAGGCCAGGCCGAGAGGCAGAGACAGCGGCGCCCAGACGACAGAGACCTGACCCAGCCGAGCCTCGCGCCTCCAGGCTTGTCCATTACGTAAGCGCTGGAGTTCCTTTCAGACACTGACTGACCGGAACTGGGGTTCTAGTACTTGCATCCAAAGGCCAACCCCCTCATTTCACACAGAAGGGACCGACACCCAGGGAATGACTGACCCCAAATCTCACGGCACATCGAGCACAGGAGAGGTAGGACGCGGGACGCCCAGTGCAGCGCTCCTGGAATCCACAACCCTGCCTCCTTGGTGGCCCACTCACGGGCCGATCTGGGGGCCAGGACTTCGGGTCAAGCCCCTTGTCTGCCCACCCTCGCCCCCCAACCCCTAGAACCGCGGGCCTGGCTGGAGTCCAGCCCCCCACGCACCATATCCCTCTCCTCGTTGTGCTCGTCCTTGACGATGAAGATCATGTCGAAACGGGACAGGATGGTGGGCATGAAGTCGATGTTGTCCTCCCCCTTCGTCTCGTCCCAGCGGCCAAACACTGAGTTGGCAGCAGCCAGGACTGAGCAGCGGGAGTTGAGGGTGGTGGTGATGCCGGCCTGACAGGGAAGCGTGGGGGGAAGCAGAGGACAGGGAGATGGGAACGCGGGGTCACAGCCCTCTCAGGTGCGCACACCCATGCCTGCACGCACACACGCACACACACAGGATTCCAGGACCACTGCTGCGGCCAACAGAGGTCGGGCCACTCAGGGCAGCCTGAGGACGGGGCCAGAACCTGGCCCCTCCCAGCACCCTGGAACAGCTCTGCCGGGCTGGACCAGGGAGGATGCTCACCTTGGCAATGGAGATGGTCTGCTGTTCCATGGCCTCGTGGATGGCCACGCGGTCGTCTTCTCTCATCTGTGTAGGAGATAGAAACGTCCACCAGACCCAGGTGAGGGGCCGGGGCACGGTGGCAGCAGGAAACCCTACAGGAGCTACCATTCCCAAGTCCCGACCCTGTGCCAGGCCGATGGCAGGAACCGGGTCACCTCTAGTCACGGGGACAGTGTGTGGGCTTGACTCTCCTCTCCCCACTCTCAGGTGCGGAAACTGAGGCTCGGAGAGGTGCAGCTACTTCCCGATAGCACCGGGAGGTCTCCACATCACAGGTGGTTTCTGCCGTCCAAGCACAGAAGGCCGCACCCCCAGCCCGCAGCCAGCAGGCACCACCACCACTGAGCCACCACCTCACCCTGCCAGGCTCACCTTGTCAAACTCATCGATACAGACGACCCCACCATCGGCCAGGACCATGGCTCCCCCCTCCATGATGAAGTTCCGGGACGAGGGGTCCCTCATCACCGAGGCTGTCAGGCCAGCCGCGCTGCTGCCTTTCCCAGACGTGTACACCTGGGGGAGGGAGGCGGGAGGGTCAGGGCCCATCATGGCTCCATGCTGACCCAGTAAGTCAAGGGGCCCCAGGAGCTAGGGCTCAACCAAGGTCACACATCACAGCTGGCTGCAGAGCACAGACAATCTCAGTGTTCCTCCTCTGATGGGGGGACCACCCCAGCCCCAGCCTGGCGGTTCTCCCACAGGGGAGCGTTCACATCCATCACTCACCTGAACCCCACAACTGTCCCATGAAGCAGTCCCTGGGGGCCCGGCTCACGGAGGAGCAAACTGAGGCCGAGAGGAGAGCAGTGACACTGTTCCAGGGGGCCTCAGGGCTGGGTCGACTCCTGACTCCCAGGAAAGGCATCCCCACCCTGAGTCCCTTGTCATCTATTGCTATCGATGTTAAGACTTAGTGGATGGATAAACTGAGACTCAGAGAGATTGGGTGACTTGCTCAAGGCCCACAGCCAATTACCAGCCAGGCTGAGACCAAACAAACCCCATCGAGTCCAGCACTCCGCCCGCTGCCCCAAACCTACACACGCCGTCGGCCCCCTTCCTCCTCTATCCTCTGCGGCCCCGCCCGCAGCTTTCCTGTCCGCGGCGCAGCTAAGGCGAACAGAGGTCACCCTGGGCACTCACCCCGATGGGAGAGCACTTCTCCACAAACTTCAGCAGCTGGGACTTGGCCGTCCCCGGGTCCCCCAGCATCAGCAGGTTGATGTCTCCTCGGCGAGTGAGGCCGTCGGGGAGCCTGGGGTAAGGCAGGCAGGCGGGCCAGGTGAGCAAGGCGAGAAACCCAGGGCTGGTTGGTCACAGTGGTCTGGCTGGCGGCCCCCCGACCTGTCATGGGCCTCAGAGCAGGCGGGGAGGCAGGGGCTCTGGCCTGAGAGCCACGTTCATAGCGAGCTGTGTCCCTAGCCTCATCCGTGGTAACTTGCTTCCAAGGGAGGGGAGGTTCAGAGGAAACGGCACTTAGAGCTGGGCTTGGGCACACACAGTCAGCATCTGATAAACACCCCCCAACCCAGCTGGAAAGAAGGAAAGAGAGGGAGCCACCAGCGGGCCGCACGCAGTACTGTGGAGGGGACACCGCGAGGACAGACTCCTGGCCCCAGCGCACATGCCTGTGAGCAAGTCCCTTTAGCTCTCTATGCCTCAACTTCCTCATCTGTGAAATGGGCTCGATTGTAGCTTTCTCACAGGGCTAATCTGGGGACTGACTGGGTTGGAAACACATAAAAGCACTCAGAAGAATGTCTGGCACGTGGTATAAGAACTCGGTAACTGGTAGCTGCTAATATTATTACTTCCTCTACCTCTACTATTTTACTTTAAAAGGACGGGATGTCCCCTGAGTAAGAGGCTTTCACCTGTCTTATTCATGTGGAGACTTGGGTTCAGAGAAGTGGTGTCTCTTGCCCAAGGTCGCAAGGTAAATAAGCAGCCCTGAGAGATGTCACCCCGGTCTCAGACTCCAAGCCCGAGCTCTCCCCGGCACTGGCCAGGCCCCTCACACCGCCAAGGCCCCGGCCTAGCCAGGGCCGGGCAACTGCTCCAGAGGAAGGGTGTGGGCCAGCCCCCACCCGGCTGGCAGCCAGCCTGGGAGGCGGGGAGGGTGCCTGAGAGGGGCAGGCGGGGCTGAGGGTCCTGGGCAAATAAATGAAAAGGGCATTCATGTCCTGACCACCTGGAAGCTGCCCTCCTGCGGGCAAGTCACTAATTCCCCTCCCCGGACCTGGGGGGCCTGGACACCCACCTCTTTCGGGAACCCCCGAAGAGCAGGCAGGCGATGGCCTTCTTCATGTCTGTGCCCCCAAAGATGGAGGGGGCGATGCTCTTGGAGACGACCTCGTAGACGCTGGGGAGGGCGGCCAGGCGCCGGAACTCCTCCTCCTCCTGCGGGGTCACGGCCCCAGCAAAGCTGCGGCCTGGGTGGTCAGAGCAGGGGCCTGCGTGAGCGCCCTGAGGGAGAACGTGCTGCCTGCGGCCCACCGCCCTGGGCCGGCCCAGGGCCTCCCAGAGCAGGGCCCTCAGAGCCGAGCAGCACAAGCGTCAGTCTGAGCAAAGACAGAACCCCAGGTCTCTGCACCAGGCGTGGGCCTGTGTGTTCCAGGGTCCAGTGAGCAAGCGGAAGAGTGTGGCGGGCGGGGTGTGACCTGAGGAGGGCCAGGTGACAGGGGCCCTCAGGGACATCTTCCATCTTGCCGACGGGGGTGACACGGCGTCTCTGGTGAGAACAGCACCGCTCACCCGGCTGCCGTGCGGGACAGAGCGCAGGGGCAAAGGTGGACACGGGGAGACCAGGACAAGGCCCACCAACAGCCCAGGGGAGGGACGACGGGGGTTCGGCCCAAAGCACACTCACTGGAGCCATCTGTGTCCACCTGGATGCCCAGGACCCGGATGTAGGAGCTCCGGATGCCCACGCCCACCCTGTCGCGGCCCCTGCTGGCGGTCAGGCCAAACTTCTTGATGGAGTAGATGCCCATGATGGTGACCCTGTTCCCAGGGACGACCTTGTCACACAGGTACCTGAGAAGAGGATGGGGAGGAAGAAGGTGAGAGGCTGGTGGGGGCAGGGAGCCCCCGGCTCCCCCGACCCCGTCACACTCGCCGTCCATCCACCTCGCCATCTCTACACAAGGCCCCAGCACCGTGGGCTCCAGCCCCCGCACCGCCCAGGGCCCTCTCCCTCTCACCACAGCCCAGCCCATGCTTGGACGGCCCAGCTGCTGGGAGGAAGACAGGCCTTGGCCTGACCCCTCCACGGGCCTCAGGAGCTCATCCATTATGCTGGTTGGAGTTGGGGGGCGCCCACCCCAGCCCCTCAGGTGCCCCGCCTCCATCTCATCTGCTGTCAGACGCATTGCAGGACCTCCCCTCGGCCATCTCGGGGGAAGCCCCCCTCCTCACGCCCTCCCAGCCTCCCTGCAAGGGCCGCACGCCGCTTCTGCCTCTTTCACGGCTCCACGAGCTCAGCCAAGTCATTCTGCCTCTGGATTTTAATTTCCTCTTTAAAAAAAAAAAAGGTGTTGAGGGACTTTCCTGGTGCTCCGGTGGTTAAGAATCCGCCTTCCAACGCAGGGGACACGGGTTCGATCCCTGGTCGGGGAACTAAGATCCCACATGCCGCGGGGCAACTAAGCCTGCGCGCCACAACCAGACAGAAGCCTGAGCGCCGCAACAAAAGATACCACATGTCACAACAAAGATCCCGCGTTGCCGCAGCTGAGACCTAACCCAGCTAAATAAGTAAATAAAGACTTTAAAAAAAAAAAAAAATATATATATATATATATATATATGTAGAGAGAGAAAGAGAGAGAAACAGGGAAGTCTCTGAGCCCCTCCAGCCTGTGCAGCACAGAACGGACACTGGGGCATGTATCCGTACTCTGCTGCTTAGAAGCTGTGTCACCTCTCTGAGCCTGGAAGGGGATGATAGTGATCTGACCTGCTGGGTTACTGTGGGATCAAGTGAGGTAGGAGACCCAAAAGTGCTTTATCCACTAGAGAGTCATATCCTCTAAAGGACCCTCACTGTCTTTGTTATCGTTCTATGACTCCCCTCTTCCCAGACCCCACTTCCTCAGCTTTGAATAATCTAATCATAGACCATTTGAATAATCTAATAAACACCGAATATTTAATCTGTATTAAGGAATTGTGCTAGAGACACAGTGTAGAGGACAAATGTATGGACACCAAGTGGGGGAAAAGGGGGGTGGGATGAATTGGGAGATTGGGATTGACATATACACACTAATATGTATAAAATAGATAACTAATGAGAACCTGCTGTACAGCACAGGGAACTCCACTTCTCTACACAGTAGAAACTAACACAACATTGTAAAACAACTATATCTCGACTGAAAAAAAAAAAAAAAGAAAGAAGAAGGAACCGTGCTACACACTCAACATGCATTTTCCAATTTAAATCTCCCAGCAGCCTGATGAGGTTAAGGCCTGTCCCTGTCCCCGTTCTCCTGGTGAGGAGCCCACGTAACTTGCTCAAGAGCCTGACCTCTACACCTTCCACAGCCACGAAGGAAGCTAATGACCTACGGAGCCCCTCCTCCGAGAAACGTGCGGCACAGACCGTGTGCACGTGACGCCGGGGTGCAGGAGCCCTGCTGAAGAAGCCCAGTCCACACCTGCACACCTTCCTCCCAGGTCACCAGGAGGGGACCGGGCTGGCCCAGTACCCTCTCCCCCTTTCCAATCACCAGGCAACATCCAAGGAAGAATCTTAACAGAAAGCCTGGGGTGGGCGTCAGGCTGGAAAGAGGCTCCCCCAGCTACTGGCTGTCCAGTTCTGGGCCTCCCAGTTCTAAGAGGGCTGCGGAGACCCTGCAGGAAGAACGCAGGCTGGCAGCCCAGCCCCTCCACTCACTGAGCCGGTCACACATCCTCGTCTGCAAAGAGGGGTGGACCCGCCCCCGCAGATTATGGGGAGACGAGATGAGAGGAAGCATGGGGGCGGCACCAGGCACGGAGCAAGTGTCCTGTAACCAGCCACCCTCCCCCGCACCCCACTGCACTCAGCCGGCCACTCGCGGCACCCAACTCAGGGGCACGGCCAGGGAGCCCGCTCACCTGTCGCAGTAGAGCTGCATGTGTCTGGGCATCTCGCCGTGGGGCACCGCATCCGGCAGCTCCTGCAGCTTCAGGGTCTGGAAGTCCACGCACTTGCACTTGTCCGGCATGATGAAGTATGGATCCAGCGGGCACTTGGGACGCCCGGCCTGATCCCTGTCGGTGGGGAGGAGAAGGGTCACCAGAGCTGCCCCCAGAGCCCCAAGGCCAGCAACAAGCTAGCGGTCTCCAGGACCCTGGGAGAAGGCCCTAAAGGAGGGCAGCTCAGCGGGGGATACCCACAGGGCTAGGAGTGGGGAGACCTGCACACAAACGGTATTCAAAGCCCGAGACAGGCAAGGGGGTTAAGTATAGAGAAAAGAAAGGTGGCTGAGGCCTGAGGTCAGGAAGCTGAGGGGAACCAGCAGCCAGAGAGGGTAGGGGCCCTTGCGATCAGGGGTCAGCAATAGTTTTCTGTAAGGAGCCAGAGACAAACATTTTCAGTTTTGTGGGCCACGAGGCCACACACTCTGCCTCTGAAGCGCAAATGCAGCCACAGGCAATGTGTAAACAAAGGAGCCTGGCATGTTCCTGGGCCTTCCCTCCAGACCTGCCCCAGCGAGCCAAGGTTTGCTGTAGAAGACTCCCGGTGGACTCCCAACCCTGGCTCCCGGCTCAGGTTGTCTGGGCGCCCTGGAGGGACAGAACTCACCACTGCAGAGGGACGCCACCGCCCCAGGGCACCAGGTCTGCCCCTGGCCCACAGGGCACACCGCTGCCCCAGCCCCTCCCTGCTGCCGGTGGTGCAGGCCGGGTCCTCCTCCTTCACATCTCCGCTGAGATGTCACCCTGTCACCCCCACCGTGCCACAGGGCCACGCAGAGCCCACTCACATGTTGCACTTCCTGGGCAGGGCGTAACCCTCCAGGCCGGGGCGCATGGCGACGTTGGTGAGGGTGTTGCGACAGCTGCGGCACTGGACGGAGATGCGGGTGGCCTTAGCACGGATCCCAGAGGCGGCAATGATGATGCCGGGGATCTTCACCAGGTGCGACATCGTGTCCGACTGCAACAGAGCCACGGGGAGGGTGGCTGGTTAAAGGGAGCCGGGAACACCTGAGATCACGTAAGAGAATCTTTTTCTAATGTGTACTGAAGTATTCAGGGATACAGGACCATGTCTGTAACTTACTTTAAAATACTTCAGCAGGGGGCTTCTCTGGTGGCGCAGTGGTTAGGAATCCGCCTGCCAACGCAGGGGACGCGGGTTCGAGCCCTGGTCCGGGAAGATCCCACATGCCGTGGAGCAACTAAGTCCTGTGGCGCCACAACTACTGAAGCCCACGTGCCACAACTACTGAGCCCACGTGCCACAACTACTGAAGCCCACGCGCCTAGAGCCCATGCTCTGCAACGAGAAGCCCGCGCACGGCAACGAAGAGTAGCCCCCGCTCACCACAACTAGAGAAAGCCCGTGCGCAGTGACGAAGACCCAGCACAGCCAAAAATAAGTAAGTACATGAATAAATTTATTTAAAAAATAAATAAAATAAAATACTTTAGCAGAAAAAAGAAGCAAATAAGGCGAAATGTTAACAGCCATTAAATCCAGGCAAAGGTAGATGGCGTTCATTACACTATTCTCACTACTTTTGTCTGTGTGATTTTTTTTTATAATAAAAAGCAAAAAATAAGAAAAGTTCCTTTCAACATCATCTCTTCTTCCCCCTCCCAGGAGCTTTTCTGGGACAGACAGGCAGGCTACAGGTTCGTGCTGAGGCCCCTCAAAGCCCAGAAGGTGGGGAGGGGAGGGGAAAGGTTCGGGAAGGAGGCTGCCCCCACAAGAAGTGAGACCAGAGGCATGTGTTGCTGCCACGGCCCGGGGACCCCAGACCTGCTGAACCCCCGCCCCCCCCCCCCGAGCTTGTCTCCTGGAAAGCTATCTACAAGCTGCAGGAAGCCTAGCCCTCCAGGACCCCAGGGTTGGAAAAGACTGAGGCTGCCTCAGCCCATAAGCCACCCCGACAAGCGATCCTTCTAGAGAGGACCCCTCCTCTACCACTGGACACCCGTCACCCGAGGCAGGCCAGTCACTGGGTTTTCCAGTGGGTCTGAGAATAGGAAGCTTGTCCCATGTGGCGCTGAGCTTTGCTTCTCTGAGGAAACAGCTGCCTCGCAAAACAAGTCCAATACCGCCTCCGCAGACAGGCAAATGCGTGATGCTTGGGTGAGTTCCACACACGGTCCCAGGTCCCCTCCCCGGTGCTGGACACATAGACGAAGCCAACACGCTCCACAGCCTCGAGAGCCCACAGCCCAGCCCTGCTTCTGGAACAGAACTACCATTGTGCTAATCAAGGAGGATTTGGCAGGGACCCCAGCCAAGCTGCAGGACACGGGGATTCCAGCAAAGACCAGAGCATGGCCTTCTGGTGAGTAACACAGAGGTGACACTACCTGGGCCCACAGTTCAAAGGCACAGCTACACGCATCCTTTCATTTGCTTCTCACAACAGCCTCGTGACAGAAGAACCAACGTCAGGCTCTCACTTCCTCCTCAGGAAGCTCTCCTGTCCCACCCCTGCCTGTTGTATCAATTCTTTCACACGGCAGCCCAAGGGAACCTTTGAAGATAGAATCGGCCCATCCTCCTACCTAACCTTCAACTCAAGCTGCTTTCCACAGCAGCCAAGGCCCTGGCCATCTGGCCTCTCTACCCACTCCCTCCCTTCCTCTCCTCCCACCCTCACTCCCTGAGGTCCAGCCACACTGGCTTCTTTCTGTCCCTTGAAACCTGCTGCTGTCCCCACCCCAGTACCTTTGCACCTGCTTCTCCAGGAGCCTGGAACGCTCCTCCCTCAGGCTGTCACGGGGCTGCGTATCCCTCAGGTTTTCGCACCAACATCACTTCCTCAGGGGGGCCTTCTCCGACCACCTCCCGGACCCCTGGCCACTGTCACATTGCCTGTTTCCTTTGCTTCATGACTCGTATCACAGGACCTGAAATCAGCTCACTGCTCCTTGTCTGTTTCTCCCACTGTAAGCTCCATGGAACCAGGTCCTGTCTGTCTACAGTGAGGTTCCCCCAGCACCCGGCGAGGGGCAGTCACTCGATAAGTGCTCATTGAATAAAACCAAAAAAGACTGGATGGCAGACTGGCTCTGCCAAACTCTCCCTCGGCCTCATCACTCTCCAGCCATGCTGGCTGTCCTTCCCTCGGCCTGGCACACACCCTGCCCCCCTTGCCTCGCAGGCTTTGTACCAGCTGTGCCCTCCCTGCCCCCTCGAACATTCTCTCCCAGCTGTTTGCGTGCTGCCTGTTCTCACCCTCAGATCTCCACTCAGACGTGCCCTCCTCAAAGCAGCCTTCTTGATGTTTTCCAGAGGGGCCCCCACGTTTTCTCATCACCCTCCTGGTTTCTCCCATTGCTCTTACGGTCATCTACAGTGACCATGGGTGATGTTCACCAGCTTATCCAGTCTCCCCGGGGACAGCAGCTTGTCCTGAGTTCACCACTGTTTCTCCAGGACCCAACTCACGCCTTGCCCACAGGAAGAACTCAGCAAACATTTGCCCAACGAGCTAAGTTTTCAGGGGCGCAAAGAGGCTCAGAAAGGTCGAGTGAGTTGCTCAGGGTCACACAGCTGGCACCCAGGTCTCTCTCCAAAGCCCCTCCTCACATGCAGCCGCCACCGCCACCCTTCAACTGGCCTGAGTGGACCCACCTTCAGGCTGCGGATGCTGGACGGGCTGGCATCCGACTTGAGCATGACTTGGATGTCCTGGAGCACCTCGTCGCCAGCAGGCCGGGGCCGGGTCACCTCATCGGCCACCTCCTTGGCAGCTTCCTCCAGCTGGAGAGGAGGAGGGGGGCAGGCTGGGAGTGACCAGAGCGGGGCCAGCCCTGGGGGTTCGGCGGGGGGGCGGGGAGGTCCCACTCACCAGCTGCAAATGCTCAGCCGGCTGTTTGTACAAGTAGTCAGCCAGGTCCTCGTCGAAGCTGGCAAGGTCCTCCATCTCCACCTCGATCCAGTACTCCCCCAAGTTATAATGCCGCTTGAGTTCATCCCTGGGGTGGGGGTGGGGAAGGAGAAGAGGACACAACGCTGGCTGAGGTGCGCCCGCACCGTCTCCCACACCACTGCCCCGCCACCCCGCTTCTCAAACACATCTAGTTCCAGGCGGTTCTGTTATTTAACCCTGCAGAGGTCCCCCCACTGCTGAAAGGCATCCTCCAGAGAAAGGTCCACAGAAGGGGTCCAAGCAGTAATGAAAGGACAGTTCAGCGCTCACAGACAGGGTTCTGTGCACAGGTGTCTGGAAGACTCTCACTGCAAACCAGTCCTTTCAGTGGACTCCTCGAAGCCTTTAATCCTCTCTCAGATACTAACAAGGCACACGGCTAGAACCTGGAGATTGAAGGCAGCAGAGACCATGCCTGTCTTGTCAACCACCAGAATCTTTTTACAGAGCATCCTATGGGACTATTATCCCAAAAACACATTCGGGGGCCACTGACCTCCTGGGCCTCACCCCTGTCTACCTCACGTCCGGGGCCGCACACAACAGCCAGCCTGGCCCCGAGAGCCCCTTGCTGTAACACGCCACCCCATACCCTGCCCCTGCATGCAACTGCTCCTATCTGAAATGCCTTCCATGCTTGACACTCTCCTCTCAGCTCAAGGTCACCTCGGCTCCCCTGGAAGCCTCCCTAACTCTGCTTGTACATTCCTCCTTTGAGGTAATTATCACTTTGTAATTTATTTGTAGCTCCCTATGCCTCATTCCCACTGACTTAGAAGCTCCTTGAAAGCAAGTAGTATGAATCTTTTCATCTTTGCATCTCTGAGTCCAGCACATAGATGGTCAATGTTGGCTGATGCATGAATAAATGGAGGCAGGAGTGGCTGTGCCGTTTTACTGATGAAGAAACTGAGGCCCAGAGAGACCGTCACTTGGAAGTCACTCAGCTAATAATCAATCAGGCCCAAGCCTGGACCTGCAAACTCACGTTCTCTGCATTTTAACGGCCTGTGAGGATCTGGTGCGATGGCACCAATGTACAATGACTAGGAACAGGGGCCTTGCCCAGCTCATTCAGTGCTGCAGTCCAGCACCTGGAACAGTGCCTGGCATGCAGCAGGTGCTCAGTCAATAGGAGGTGATTGAGTGGAATGAAGAATGAATGAATGAATGAGTGAAGTAAAACATAACTACCGTCTTCACCTTTTGCACCCACTGAGAACTTGGTTTACAAGATATCGCAGACATTACACGAAAGGACAGTAACGAATAAATGAATAGGAACAGATCCTGGACGAAGAACCCAGGTGACTCACTCAATCGTTAACTTTAGATGTGAAACGTACAAAACCATACGCCACGGGGGTGCGGGGCCCCAGTGAGTGGACGAAACACCGCTGGGACCGCACCTCCCCTCCTGCACCGCTCCGGCCCGCACCTGTACTTGAAGGTGAAGCCCGTGCGGTCCGTGCCCACTCGGTACTGCCGCAGGAACTCCTTGAAGCGCCTCTGCAGCTGCGACTTGCGGGCCTGCCCCTCATCGGCCGCGTTGTCGCCCCCGAAGCTGTCGCTGTAGAAAACGCCGGGGTCGTCGAAGCCCGACATGACTGCACCTGGCGCGGGGACAAGGAGCTGGAGCAGATTCGTGGGGGGGCGGGGGTTATGGGGCCGCGCGGCGTCCCCTCCGAAACCTGGGTCCTAGGCTCCGAATGCGGGACAGGCGTGAGCCCGGTTCCGCCTCCCGGACCCCTACCCCAGTTTTCCCAGGAGAAACCCCTGCCCAGACCTACCGCACCCCAAATGCAGATGCCTGTCGACCCCTGGGCCCGGCTCCGCGGTGCCCACTCCCCAGCCCCAGTGGCCTCACCTCTCCTTTCCCGCGCTGCCTGGAACCAAAGAGACAAGAGTCCCAACGCTCCGCCGCCGCCTTTCGCGGGAAAAACCCGACGCAGCGTTTGGACGCCGCGGCCGCTGCGCCCTCATTGGTTCGCCGGGACCCCGCGGCCAGCGATTGGACCGTGCTGCACCCGCGAGTCCCGCCCCCCACGAGCGGGCCGCCGGAGAGGATTGGCGGCAGGGCGCATGACGTCAGGCCTCCTGGCCTCCTTCCGGGCTCCATTTTGTGTTCTGGACAATTTGGCGCGAAACTGACCCGGAAGTAGCGGCGGGGCGGGGCGCAAAGATGGCGGAGGGGCGGGCCGAGGGCCGGCGCGGGCGTGCGAGGGCTTTTCTGTGTACTCTTCTTAAACCTTTTTCAACGTCTGAGGAGGAGACGACCCCTTTCAGAGCTATAGGTCCCTGAGAAGTACCCCTTGCCGGGTGTGAGCCTGCTTCCCCCTAGCGGCTGGAGGGGGCGCTGCCTGTCTGCGCTCCCAGCTCTCACCCTAAACACGCTTCCAAAAGTGGGGGATAATCATCAAGAAGCCACCTCTGGTCTCGTTAGCGCCTCTACGACGAAACTCAAACTTGGGACTCGAGGGATGTTTCCTTAGACCCAATTGGTGATTTTTTTTTTTTTTAGTTGTATAAGAGTTTTCATTATCTGGCAATGCTTAAAATTTGTGAAAATTCATGACCAGATTCCCAGGCTAACTTTAAAAACGGGAAGATCTGGCAAAACTTGACGGATTCTCAAGCAGCAATAAGGACTGCATAATCTCCCCTCCCTTCTTTTCCATTCTCACTGGCAACATGAACTATTTTTTCTAATGTTTATTATTTGGTTGCACTGGGTCTTAGTTGCGGCAGCCTGGCTCCTTAGCTGCAGCACGTGGGCTCCTTAGTTGTGGCATGCAAACTCAGTTGCTGCATACATGTGGGATCTAGTTCACTGACCAGGGATTGAATCCGGGCCCCCTGCACTGGGAGCGCAGAGTCTTAACCACTGTGCCACCAGGAAGTCCCGCAACCTGAACTATTGGAAAGAACTTTTTATTCCATAGGCTACATTGGCACATACTTACGGGGAGTGTTTAAAATATGAGTCTGTTTATAGGGTTTCAAAATTAGATCAAACGAATCTGAACCTTCAGGGAAGTCCCTCTGCATGGAGACATAGCTTTAACTCATTCTATTTAACAGTGCTTTTATTTTCCACCGTGTGAAGAGAATACAAATTATTCAGCCATTTTCCTGTTAGTAGAATTTAAGATGGTTCTCTCTCCTCTCCCTCTCTTCCTTTCCTTCGTCACTACAAATGGTATCAATGCCCCCGTCACAAAAAAACTGGCAACAGGGCCCAGGGTGGGAAGAGCTAAGTCGCTATTTTGCGTGCCTACCCTTGGCATACATATCTCATGAACAGTGGCTCCTGGACCTGGTTGCACCTTGGAATCTCCCAGGAAGCTTTTTTTAAAAAATAAATTTATTTATTTATTTTTGGCTGCGTTGGGCCTTCGGTGCTGTGTGCGGTCTTTCTCTAGTTGCGGCAAGCGGGGGCTACTCCTCGTTGCCGTGCACCGGCTTCTCATTGAGGGGGCTACTCTTTGTTGTGGAGCATGGGCTCTAGGCGCGTGGGCTTCAGTAGTTGTGGCTCGCGGGCTCTAGAGCGCAGGCTCGGTAGTTGTGGCACACGGACTTAATTGCTCCGCAGCACGTGGGGTCTTCCCCGACCAGGGCTCGAACCCGTGTCCCCTGCATTGGCAGGCAGATTCTTAACCACTGCGCCAAAGCTTTTCATAAACAGCGATTCCGGAGTCCTGTCCCAGATCTCCAGAATCAGAACCTCTCCGGGTGGGGCCCAGGATACGTGGGTGTTGTGATGCCACCATCCACAGACTGGGGTTTGGAGGCCACTGGACCCTCCTAATAGCTGTAGGAGGCAGGTGTACTGTTAGTTTCAAGGAGACTTGAAGTGACTTAACCAAGGTTCCAGACTTGGTGACAAAGCCAGAACTAGGGAGAGGTCTCCTGGCACCCAATCCTCAGTCACATAGGAGTCGTACAAGGAAAAGCCTTGTCCCTGCTTTGCTAAATACACCTCCAGCCAAGGGCTTTCACTCTCCCAGACTGGGAGGCTGCATTTCTACCATTTCAGTGGCTTTCGGGACTTCGGAGAGTGGAAAAGACTTGGGTTTAGAACTGGCCGGACCGGGTTTAAATCCTTCCTGACCCTCAGAGAGCGTTAACACTCCTCACAGCTTTTCTCTGAGGATCAAATGAGATGATATCGTGGGTGAGATGATTAGCAAGAATCACAAAACACTGATCTCTTGTTTCATAATAGTATTATACACTGTTGGTATTTTACATGCATCTCATTTGCTTCTCAAAACAGATGAGCTGGGTCTCACTGTATTCATGTTAAAACTGACAGAACTGGGCCCCAAAAAGGTTAATAACTAACCCCAAAGGCAGAGCTACAAAATGGAGTAGCAGGGATTTGAACCAGGGATCATACTCCAGTCCCCAGGGTTCACTGCACAGGACACAAATTTTACCGCAGAATCTGCTCATTTCAGCCTAACAGGGAATCCCATCCTCAGTAAGGCTGAGTCTTGCATCAAGCAGTGTTCACCACAAAGATCTGCCCACCGACTGCTTAAAGGTCCCCCCCCATCCTCAGAGCAGAGCACAACATCCCCAACCAGCCCCTGTCATCCCCACCTTCACCCCTTCTCCCCACCAGGCTTTCAAGAAACAACTGAGGACAAGTCAGCTCCCCAAAGGTAACAGAACCCAAGAAAAACACTTCAGGTTACTATTAAGCCATGTAGTTTATTATTTCACATAAAAGTTAGCGACCAAGGCCACAGTGCTGTTAAACCCCTCCCTCCCACCCCAACCCTGTTATAAAAACAAAACAGAACACAACAAAATACCGCAGCTCAGGCCGAGTCAGGAACGAAAAGTGGCTCCAACAAAAACAAGACGGAAACACGAGACACAACATCTTTGCATATTTATACAAAAATTGCCAAGGCCCAGGGGGCAGGCGGTCACAGCATGTCAACAGGGAGACCGGGGACCCAGGGCATTTGGAGGTTCATGACAGCGGTCACTTCTGGCTACATCTTTTGGGCTCTACTGCAGGAACGGGGTGGGGAGGGTGCCCTCAGGGCTGGGCAGGATCCCTCGTCCCACTCTAAAGTTCAGGTCATTGGCTGGACGTGCTTTTGGTTGGGGGAGATGCCGCAGACTCCTTTCTTCCAGAGAGAGAGGGACGCAGGGAGACGGCAGGGACCCCAACAGCTGCTCCCACCCGCAATGCCCAAGGGAGGGAAGTCGGCCAAGAGGCTGTCCCGCTCCAAAAAGAGTTCACGGCCAGGAGCCAGCATGCTTACATTCACAAGGTGTAAAGCCCCACGGCAACCGTTGCCACCAGAAAGCTGAACATGAGGACCCATCGCATGAGCGGCACCTGGGAGAGGATGCTGAGCTGGGGCTTCCCCCTGGACGCCTCCGTGGGAGCAGAGTCTGAAAGAGAAAGGGGACAGTGTCAACACCAGGAGGACAGAGGTGGGCCCGTCTGACATCACAGAAAGACAAAGCAGAGGGGCCTCAGCAGGGTCTAGTACAGTCCCGCTCAACACAAACCAGTAGCCCTCCGGCCACTGCTTACATACCTCCGAAGACAGGGAGCTTACTACTTCTCCAACCTCTCCAGTCTTCCATTTTTGGCTACATTGTGAGGAAGTACCCTCCAGGGGACCACACTTTGAGAACCAGTGCGTTAGGGCCAAGTCCCCTCACCCCCACCAGGTAGCCAATCCCACCAGGACTGGCCACATTCCAACGTTCCCGGGCTCGATCCCGCCAACAGAGGGGCCGACGTGGGCCTAGCACACATGAGAAAGCCGCAGGGCAGGCGGGCGAGGGCGGCCCCGGGAGCAAAGTCCTGAGGTGACCTGCCAAGCAGGTGGCTGAGCCTCACCCCTCCCCTCCCCCAACTCCCAAAGCCACACTGCCACCCACAGGGGTGTCAGGGGACATTTGGTGGAGCACTCCGGTGCTTTTGGAAGTTTCCCAGATGTTCTCTCAGCACAGCCACCCCATCGAGAGCTGTCTGAGAAGTGTGAGGGAGGGACTGACACGAGACACGACCCTGAGGTTACGTGTCTTCCCCGCGTCCATGGCAGGGGAAGAGCTAGCAGCTGTCCTGGGCTCCCTGCCCCATGTCAGGGCGTCTCTGCGTGGGAACCATTAAAAGGTCCCCAAAGGAACCTCAATTAAGAGGGGAGAGGGCTTTGCCGTGACTTCTGAGGGTCCTTGGTGTGCAAGTCTTCCTTTCGAGCCAGTGACCTAGAACGAGCCCAACTTCCCTGATTCTAGAACTGGGGAGACCGAGGCGTGGAGGGGTCACCCACGTGGCTGCAGTCACCCGCTGAAGGCTGGCCCCACGCCCTCTGCCCACGCCCGACTTCGCATTTAAAACATTGAGGAGACAGAAGAGTCAACAGGTGCTGGAGCCAGAGAGCTGCGCCATACTCCCTCCAAATGCCGCCCCCTGGAAGCCCTCACCTTGCGCCCTGCTGCCAGCCCGTCTGCGAAGGCCTGGTGCCTGCGAGGGGCTCTGGTCCTTGGCGTCCTGAGTCAGCAGTTCCTGCAACTCCTCAAACAGCTGCAAGACAAAAGACACATGTCTCTGTGAGAGGTGGGGTCCGGCCAGCTGAAGGGAGGTTTGAGGTGTGTGGTTGGGAAACGTTAGGACATACCAAAATCACGGGAAAAGATACTGAACATCCATGGACCTTTCACCCAGCTTAAGAGATAAGATGTCACAAGTCCATCTGACCCGCCTGCCTGCTCCTCCCCAAATACTCCCCAGTAATAGCCACCGTGAATTCAGAGTTCACCGTGGCCACTCACGCCCTTATGTTGCATCCCTCTGCAACTGACGTCACGAGCGGTACGCTAGCAGGCACTCCATTCTCTTGGTGAGATTCGCCCCTGCTAAGTGTGCTCCATGGTATTCATTAGCCAGGGTTTACAGATGAGAAAACTGCAGCTCCCAGAGATTCAGTGCCTGGGGCCGAGGCTATCCCAGAGGTCAGGCAGCACAAGCCAACTCTCCCATGGGGCTCTGGCTCCAAAGCTCCCGTTCTTTCTATACCACCTCTCTGAAAGACAGATTTTCTTGGAGGACTGACCAGGTTTTGTGGGTGATGATGTTGTTTTTTAGGGGAATGCAAGGAAGGGGCATTGCTCCATTAAGGAGTGCTTGGACCAGGCTCTTCTGGGGTCCCAGGCTGGGAATAAAGAGCCAGCGAGAGCATAAGCTGGGAGCCCCAGTCCCCATGGGGCCTCCAGGTGCGGGGAGAGCGATGGGATTCTCAAACATCCGGATTAGAAGAAACCTCACCCGCCCTGGGAACACACCCACCCCCAGCCCTGCCCAAGAAGTCATCCTTCAAGGAAAGGCCTCGCTTGAAGCTCACCTTCCCCTAGATTTGAGACACTTATAGAAAGACACACCCAGCCTCCCTGGCTGGGCTGAGGCCCAGAAGGCGGAGGCCACGTCTACAGCACCCGTAACCCCTGCAGTGCCAACCTGGCTACACACAAATGCACAGGCAACTTGTATGTTGTCACAGAGGACTGCCACAGAGTGCCACAATGGTGATGCTCGCAACCCACAATAACCATAGCTAATATTAGACAGGTGATGCCATGCCAGGCCGTGCTATTAGGACCTGATTGATTTAAATTCGCTTAAACCTCACAACTCTTACGAGATAATGTCATTTCCCCATTTTACAGACAAGGAAACTGAGGTACAAAGCGATTAAGGGATCTGTCCAACATCACGCAGCCAGTAAGTGGCAGAACTGGGACCCTGGCCCCCGAGCCCCTGTCCCTAACCGTGACCCTCGGCCCCCACCTCCCCTGCTCTGCGTGAAATGTCCCTGGAGGAGCAGCTGGGGGACACGGCGGCCACGCAGGGCGGCCAGACCCTCACCTGGATGTTGAGAAGGAAGGCCGCCTTGGCCTCAGCGAGGACCCTCTTCTTGACCTCGGGGGTCATCTCCAGAGTGTTCATACGGGAGCGGTACAGCTGCTTGAACTTGGTGGCACTGGCGATGTTGGGGAAAGTGAAGAAGGCCAGGCCCTCTCCGGAGCTGGGCAGGTCCAGGGCCTTCTGAGCGATCTTCTTGAGGACCTGGCCCCCGGACAGGTCACCCAGGTAGCGGGTGTAGGTGTGGGCCACCAGCAGCTCAGGCTCGGCGCGCCCCACCTCTTGGAGTCGCTGCACGTAGCGCCTGGTGGCCTGCGTGTAGGGGATGGCCTCCTGCCAGCGGGACCCGTACCAGAAGGCCATGTCCTGCTCGAGGGCGCCCCTTCGGTGCAGCTCTTCCGGGAAGTAGAGGGGAGTGTAGACCGGGTTCTCCTTGTTGTGTTCGATCTCCTCCTCCAGGGCCACATAGATGTGGTACAGAGATGCCATTATCAGCTGAAACCAGAGCGAGCAGGTCAGTATAAGAGCTCCCCATCCAGCCCCTTCACACTACTGCCTTCAGAGGGACCCTCGTCACCTCCCCGGGCCGGGCCCCCACCTCCTGCCAGCCCCTCCGATCTCCTCCACACAGCAGCCAGAGGGAGTGTCACAAGAGAGAAATTCGATCATGCGCTGTCTGGGCCTAAAACCCTTTTATCACACTGCATAAAACACGCAGCCTCACTTCATCCTTGGAAAAATCCAACAAAGGCATAGCTATGCCCATTTTACAGAAAAGGAAACTAAAGCCCAGAGAGAGTATGTGACATGGAGGTCACACAGCTAGTAAGAAATGGAAATGGAGCCAAGCCCAGGCATGGCTAGGGGGGCCATCCTGGCTCTGGAAAACGTACGTGAATGAAAGTACTTATAGGAGATGCCAGGCACCTCCGGCCTTTGACCTCTCGATGACCATCTACAGGGCATGGTTCTCCTCCCCAAAGGACCCCTCTGGAAGCTGAGCTGGGGGACAGGGCCAGTGCTCCTCGGTTCGGGGAACTCCTGTTACACATTAATTCTCTAGTTTGAGTTTGAAAGAGGACAAAGGATAAATGCTCTGGTGGAGGTTTCCAGATGATTTCTGAGCCATAAACGTTCACGGCAGCACCATTTCTCACCGGGGCAGAAAGCCAAGCAGCCTGGTACAGAACAGCCTGGGCCTTCGACTCTGACCGGCCTGGTTCTAACCCGGCTCAGCCAGTCCTCAGCTGTGTGACCATGGATAAGCCACTCGCCCTCTCTGGGCGATGTGAGGTCTGAGTGGCTCTGCACAAGTCAAGCCTCGGTTCCCTTCCCTGCAAAGAGGAGTAATCCAACCACACAGTAATGGGCTGGTGTGCAGGTCCAGCAGGATGACACAGGTAAAGCACTAGGTGCAGCCGGACACTTAGCCCTTGAGTCAGAGGCCATACTGATAAAAAAATGCTACCTCCATCAGCATAATCCGAGTGAGCACTGGGTCCTCTCGCGGACCTTTGTGCTGCCTTTGAACTCAGTGGCTGAGAAGAAAGACCCAAAGTCTACAGTGGCTGGGGTTAGGATACTCCAGCAGCCACGTCCCCACTGCCTCTGCCCCACCCTCATTTCAGCAACTGTATGTCAGCTTTTTTTTTTTGCGGGGGGCGGGGGAGGACAAGGGAGCAAGGGCATAGCCCAGGGCCCCAACCCGTTAGAGCTGCACCTTAAATCTCCCTTCACTGAAGCACCTCTCATGTTGGAAATGGGAGAGCTCCCGAAAGCAAAAGGCAGGGGTGTCAGGAGTGGAGGGCTACAGCTACCCAGCCCCACAGCTCAACCGGAACGAGCCTTTCCTCACACCCAGCACCTGCCTGGTTCTTTGCCACATGCTTTCCTTCTATTTGTATGAATTTCACAGTTGTACTGGGAAATAGCAAAACCTGTGCCTCACATACAACGGGCACTTAAGAAAACCCTGCAGGGAATTCCCTGGCAATCCAGCGGTTAGGACTCTGAGCTTCCACTGCAGGGGGCACAGGTTCGATCCCTGGTCGGGGAACTAAGATCCCGCATGCCATGCAGCACAGACAAAAAAAATGAAGAAGAAAAGAAAACCCTGCTGTTGAAAAATCTCATTTCATGGATGAGAAAAACGTACCTTAGGGAGGATGGATGAGGTGTCCTTAGTCTTACTATTAGGAAATGGATGTGCTCGGGCTCAAACCCACATTCCCCCTTGCCTTCAGAGGCAGAAGAGAACTAGATCAGAAGCATAAGCTCTGAAATGAAACCAGCCTTGGTTCCATTTTGGCCTTCCCCATTTACCTACTGGCTGTGTGACCTTCTGGTAATTACTTAGTCTCTGAGCCTTCCCTTCCTCATCTTCCTTATCAAGACTGAGGCACTAATTAGAAATTAAGTAAAATGCCAAGCAGAGCCTAGGTGGTCAGCTGATGGTAGTACTGCCCCAGCCCCTCCACAACACCACATAGCAGGCTGTGAATCTGCTGTGTGACCTTGGGTAAGTCACCTCCCCTCTCTGAGCCTCAAAGTCACGATCTGTAAAAAGATTCCCTTGAACATGCCCATCTGGCCCCTCAGCATCCCTGGTCCCCACCCCCACTTAAACCACTGCCCTGAGCCTCGGGAGCACCCACACCCAACATTCCCTCTGCCAGGGCTGGTACCACCAGGCCACATACCTTAAAGCCTTCTCGGGTCACCTCGCCCTTCTGAAAGTTCTTCATGAACTGGGCGTTCTCCGCCAGGGTGTGCACCTCCTTGGTGGCCTCCTTCAGGGCCTCTGACAAATCCTGGGGCATACTACAGAGAAAGGGAGGGACGTGAACAAGGTGGGGGGCTCTGAGCAGAGTTCTTCCCAACGTTGAGCTTCTGAGGGTACCCCTGCCTGTCGGCAAGACTTAAAGAGATTTCAGCTTTTATCAGGCTTCTCTGCAGAAATCCAGCCTCCCACTTAATAAACAGCCATGTTCCCAACTACCTTAAGATGCAGCCCCATCCACACTTTTCAGTCATTAAGATACTATGTAACACGGTCCCCCACCAAACCAAGAGGGAAGTCCTGGTACCAGTTATTCTCAGTGGAGGAGAGGAGGCAGCAGCACAACCCAGGGAGAAGCAGCAGTTGGCAGGATGCACGTTCACATTCAACTTTGTAAGTGCTTTGATTGGCTTTTAGACCCAAGATTTAATTCATTAACTTTGTTGAGCTCAGATACAAATCTCATGACCCCTTATAATATTTTGCTCATCACAGAAGTGTTTGAGTTAAAAAGGCTAAGTAAATTCAGCTTTACTCAAGAAAAAGTCCCTTTCGGCGAGTATTTCTGCCGTATGTCTGCATCCGCCTCCCGAGAAAAGGGTCATTTCTCCTTTCTCTCCCACACCTCTTCCAGAAACATCATCCCCTCTTCTGTATGTGCTGATCAAATTCTTGGGAGAAGGAAAGGAGCCAGACTTGTAGGGGGACAAACCAAGGTTCACATCCCAGCTAGCCAGGGAACCTTGGCCTTGCTGCCTCTCCCAGCTGTGCCATTCTCATCAGTAAATGGGGACACAGAAGCCACGGTGATGTCCTGCTCCTGCATTCAACAGGTAGTGAGAGGTGGATGCGGCCAAGAGGGGGCTCTAGTGAGAAAAGCAGGCACTCACAGCCAGCCTTGGACAGCCCCCAGGATCTCGGATTCAGCACACGGCCACCTCCAAGCACACACAAGTCCAAAGCCAAAAACAAAGTTGGATCCCACGGCAACACTCCCATCGGGTCACCCACCCGGAGTCAGGCATGTAATTCATCTTTCATCGCTCCGACTACCCCACCGGGCGGGACTGGAACCCCGCTCCTCCTTATACCAAAGCCCAAGAGACCGGCCGCCCAGCGAGGTCGCTTCCTGCTTCCCTGCTGAGTCTCGGCAGCTCGGCAGGAGGACAGGCGCAGGGGCAGGGGCAGGGGCAGGGGCAGGGGCAGGGGCAGGGGCAGGGGCCGCCCCTCCCGGGAGAGGCCGGTCCCTCGCCCCGCGCTTGCCTGTCGGGCTGCGGGCGCTCCATCCTGCGGTGGTGCTGGTGCGGGGTCCGGTGCTGGCTCCGACGTCTCGGGACGGGTTCTTGGAGGCGGGAGGGCGACTGTGCAAAGCCCAGACCGCGCCGTCTATTTATCCCCGGGGCGGGTCACGTGGCCGCCGCCAGACAGCCGATCCACACTTACTGGCCCGACATTGCAACACCCGCGAGGGCCGGCGCCCCGCCCGCCCCTGGCCTGCGGGGGTGGAGTAGGCGCGGTCATATGACCCTTGGAAAACAAAGCTATTTAAAACAGGACGTGAAAAGAAAAAAAAAAAAAAACCAACAACTTCTGGAAATCTGAGCAGCTGTGTGATCCTGCCACTTCCAGAGCCTCCCACCCAGTGATGGGACTTGAACGCTCCAGGGATCTGAATGGTTCCAGAGGGCTGGGAGGCAGCGCTTCTCAGAGCAGGAGGTGTGTGTTGGGGGGTGGCAACGTCAGGGACTCTCCGACCCCAGAGCCTGCCTGCAGTTCCCCGCTTCCCCTCCCCAGCCTGCTCCCTAAGTATCACCTCCTCCCGGGTCCCTCAGCTGGCAGCCTGCCTCCTCATACACCCTTTAAATGTCCACTTAGGGCCTTTTTTTTTTCTTGAGAACCTACTACGTGCTAGAGACCGCACTGTTTTCATGGTTCATCCCTCCAGTTACCCTGTGGGGTAGATCACTACCATTTTACAGACAGTGAAACTGAGGCTGGGGAATGAAGTGGCATGCCCAAGGTCACACATAAAGCAGGAAGACAGGACCCAAGCCCCAGGGTGAGTCCAGGTCGCTGCCTGCCTCCTCTAGGCCTTCTTAGCACTTGGTACCCAACTGGACAGCAATGCTGGTCATCCAGACCACCTCCCTGCTTACCTGCGTAGGGCGCTCTTCCAGGACTCATCAGGTCTGATTTATCTCATCCTCAGTGCCCGCACCAGGCCTGGAACGGAGCTGGCTCTCTGATCCACTATGGAATGAATTATGCAGGCGATTGATCCCTTAGGACTGGGGATAAGTATGTCACTGGGTGAGCCCAGATGACAAAACAAACAGCGAGGATGATTCCTAAAGCCCCTTCCCAATGCTGCAATACTGGATTCTAGATTAAACAAAACAAACAAAAAAGGTAATTTTGGCTCATTACAAGGATGTTGTTTGTAAACAGGGTAGCAAGTGCCCCATTTCTGAAGGAATGTGAGTACAGGCTTGAGGACCGCCCGTCAAGCACGGATTCCCCAACTGGGGGACTACGGTGGCTGAGGCATTCCTTCCCAGCTGTACCCCTATAGGAGTCTCCAATGCTTGGAGGAAGTCTGGAAGAACCAGGCAGGTATGGGAGGTCAGTGTGTCCATCCAGTCCAAAGTCAGAGCTCTGGCCCATGATCCACACTCTTCCAGGGTCACTGACCTGAATTTCAGTCACCAAATCAATCCAGTGACCCGGGGGTTGCTGAGCCTCCTAGATAGAAGGGCTATATGCCAAGGAGTTCAGCTCTTGGTATAAATTATATACCCACCTTCTGCTTCAATGAACAGTGATAGCAATACTAACAGCTAATGTTCACTGAGCACTTACTGTGCGCCAGACTCTGTACTGAACGCATGTATTAACTGATTAAATCCTCATAACACCTCCATAAGGTTGGTACTGTTATTGTCCCCGTTTTACAAATGAGGAAGCTGAGGCAGAGAGGTTAAGGGTTTGAACTCAAGCAGTGTGGCACAAAGATTTCAAAATTTAGGGTGCAGTGTCATCTCCCAGAATACAGTGGAGGGGGAGACCACCCGAAGGAACACGGTTATCCCACTACAGCCCAGAAGTCATCTTCGAGGTTGTCCTTGAAAGGCTCATTCTACAGAGGGTGGCATTTACTGGTTCACAAGATTCACAGAGGTCAGACCTAGAACTGGAGCTGCTAAAAGATTTCAAAAAAGAGTTGCAAGAACTGTTAGAAACAGTTGCCCCCATTAGAATGTAAGCTCCAGGAGGGCAGGGGCTTTGCTTTGTTTTGTGAAATCTCCAGAGACTGGAGCCATGCCTGGCAAGTAGCAGACAACATTGAATGAATGAATGAATAACTAAATAGTTACCACAAGATCTCTTTCTGGTAAACATGATAATATTGCTAGGCTTCCAGGGAGGGCTGGAATCAGGCTACAATTACGAATTGCCATCTGAGCCAAACTTTATTGAACACTTACTATGTGTAGAACCTTTACGTGCAAGATTGCATTTAATCCTGGCAACAGCTCTGTCATTTTCATCTGCGTTTTGTCCATGTAAATATTAAGGCACAGAGAGGTTAAGTAGTTTTCCCAAGTCACACAGCTAGTGATAACAGAGCCAGGATTCAAACCATAGCACTTTGAAGCCACAGCCCATACTCCTGACCCCCACACCACATGCCTTCTTACAGGGGGGCTAGTCTGTCCTCCAGGAGTTTAGAGGATAAGCGTGTGAAGGTCTGAATGCTTCCCATCAGCCTGTCTGTTCAGAAACCCCAGAAGGTAAAGCTCGTGTGATCTGACATCTTCGTACTTAACATGGGAGAGCAGAGGGCCCAAGAGGGGAGTGACTTCCCCAGGCTGTGCCCCGTAGGACACAGAGCCTTCAGTGACCCAGACTTCCTGGCTCCCAGTCCGGGTTTGCTACTCATTCCAGCTTCTTCCCTGGGAGCCCCTGACTTGGTAAGAAGAGACCACCCCTCCGTCCCAGACGACCCCAGGGCAAAGGAGGCCGGGTAAGAGTTGATCTAGTGTCTCGTATGTCCCAGTGTTGAGCTTGTGGCCCTTCTCCGTGCTGATTCAGCTTCCTGACTTACCCCTTCCCTGTCCTCAAGCAACTGGAACGATGTGAATGGTATTCTTTCTCCTCCTGTGGTAGGCTGAGGTTCACATCCTAATCCCAGAACCCCCGCATATGTTACCTTACATGGCAAAACGGTTTTTGCAGATGGGATTAAATTAAGGATCTTAAAATGGAGAGACTATCCTATATTATCCTCATGGGCCTAATGTGATCAGAAAAGTCCTTATAAGAGGGAGGCTGGAGGGTTACAGGTACGGAAGGTGATGTGATAAGGGAAGCAGGACACAGAGAGATTGGAAGATGCTGTGCTGCTAACTGTGAAGATGGAGTTAGGGGCCACGAGCCAAGGAAAGCAGGCACACTCCAAAAGCTAGAAAAGGCGAGGAAGTAGATTCTACCCTAGAACTCCAGAAGGAATGCAGCCTTGCCCACCCATTTCAGGACTTCTGACCTCCAGAACTCCAGAGAATCTATCTGTGTTGTTTCAAACCACTCTGTTTGTGGTATCTGCCACGACAGCTTCGGGAAGCAGGACAGGGATGGATAGAGAGACCCTTCCTGCCATTTCCCAGCGTTACAGCTTTATTGCATCAGAGAACCCACCACCCTCTCTCTGGGATTTCCTTTCAGAGTCAAATGCTTGAGCAGCTGAAACGGGCCAGTTTTGTATGTGTGCTGGAGGTACGAAGCTGAAGAGGCTAGAAGCCCACCGTGACAGAATGTGGGTGCTCAGGGTCCTAATGAAGTCTGGGCCTGGGGAAATGATCCAGAAAGGGGGCAGGGGGCACCAGAGACAAATGTGAGTGGAAATCGGAAAGAAACACTGGGGTCTGCTCTGAGCCAAGCATTCTCCCAAGCATGGCCACGTTTCATCCTCCCCAAACCCAGGAGGTGGGCGTTTATCTGTGGTGGGCAGAATCATGGTCCCACGAAAGATGTCCTTGCCTAATCCCTGCAACCTGTGAATATGTTCTATTGCCATCGAATAGGGTCATACTTTGCAGATGTAATTAAGGTTACAGACCTCAAAGTAGGGAGATCACCCTCTAGTCTCTGGGTGGGCCCAGTCTAGTCACAGGAGCCCTTAAAAGTAGAGAACTTTCCCAGGCTGGAGGCAGAAGAGACCTGGCAGGAGAAGTCAGAGAGACATGAAGTGTGAGAAGGACTCAGCAATCGTGATGCTAAATCACAGTCAGGTCAGGGTGGGCCATACAGGCTGGGAGATGTCGGGGGTGGGACGTTGTTTTGGGGCCGCAGGGAAAAGGCACAGCCGAGGCCCCTGGTGGCACAGACCCGGCAGGGACAGGCAGCAGCATGGAGGCCAGTGTGGCTGCAGCAGAGATGGGAGCAGAAGAGATGCGAACAGAGCCTGTAGGGCCTGCAGGCCGTTGCAAGGACCTTCTGCGAGTAGGGGAGACTGCAGGGCTTGGAGGGGAGGAGTGCTGGGGTCTCACTTGGGGTTTCCTGGGATCAATCACTGGTTGCTATGGGTGACACAGGACATGGGCAGAAGGTTATCTACTGCACAAATCCAGGGAGAGATGATGGTGGCTTGGAAAAGACGGGGAGAGAAGTGGCCTAGGACATTCATATTTTAAAGGCAGCGCTACTAAGAATGTCCGAAGAACAGGAAATGGGATGTGAGAAAGAGGAGAAGTCAAGGATAACTCCAAAGATTTTGGTTCAGCCAAGTGGGAGGATGGAATTGTCAGTTTACCGCAGTGGGGGACCTCAGCAGCTCAGTCTTGGACAAATCCATTTTGAGATGTATGGGACAGGGCTTTGCCAACGCTGTGCAAACCCTTGAGTGGGAAGCTTCTACCCTTTTCTGGAAGTTTCACTTCCTCCTGCCAGCTGTGAAAGCTGCCCTTTCACCAAGCACCCCGTTGGAGGCTGAGGAAGCAGCTGGTGACTCAGCAAAATCTGCCTTTCCTGTCTCCGCCAGTCCCCCCTCCCAACCATGACACAGCAGAAACGCAGCTGGCGCGAGGGCAACGTGGAAACGGAGACTCAGCATTCCGAAGGCGCCGCCCGCCCGCCTGCCTGGAAAACAGAAGTGGTTTGGACCGCAGGGAGGGGTCGGGGCTGCAGCTCCCGAGGCTCCAAAGTGAAAAACAGAGGCAAGGCCCCCGCTGAGGCTGGGGGAACACGGGGTTGGGGGGGGTGGGTGGCCTCTAGCTTCAGCTGGACCGGTATTCCAGGGGAATCGGTGGACCCCCGCCTGGGTAAACAGGGTCACTCAGGGTGTCCTGACCGCACCCATGCCCCACACAGACCTTGACCCAGCGGGTGTGGGGCGGGGGGGTGGCATGGGGAGCGCAGTAGTGATGTGCAGCCTAAATGGACCACAGCCTTCCTCTCCGCAAGGCAGACGAGCCCAAGTCGTGAAAACCATCCTCAGTCTGGACTGTAAAACGCTGAATCTTTCAGGGTTGTGAGAGACCTCATAAAGAAGGTTGAAACCCCACCAGGAGAATGGGAGAAAAACGTTTGCTCCACGTGTAACAGACAAAAGATGAACATTCCTAATAAAAGAGCTCCCCATGTTATATGTGTATAACTGAATCACTTTGTCCACTTGAAACTAACACAACGTTGTAAATTAACTGTACCTTAACACAAATAAAAATAAAGTAAAAAAGAGCTCCCCAAAACAGTAAGACGGTCACCAGGAAATGTTAGCTTTTTTTTTTTTTTTTTTGCGGTACGCGGGCCTCTCCCTGTTGTGGCCTCTCCCGTTGCGGAGCACAGGCTCCGGATGCGCAGGCTCAGCGGCCACGGCTCACGGGCCCAGCCGCTCCGTGGCATGTGGGATCCTCCCGGACCGCGGCACGAACCCGTGTCCCCTGCATCAGCAGGCGGACTCTCAACGTCTGCGCCAACCAGGAAAGCCCCAATGTTAGCATTTGATAGGAGTTGCTTATCATGACCTTCCTGGGAGGGCTGGGTGCCCTCATCCACCCAGGATGAATGCAGGAAAAATGCAGGAGAAGCGGGGCGCCCTGGCCCTGATGGAACACCTTTTCGTTCCTTATCTCCTGTATTCCTTCTCCTGCCCCTGATTTTGCTGACAAGGCAACTGAAGTGCTGGCACCACTCCTCTGGTCAGTACGCATGGCTAGCTCCACATGGCCCTTGAGATAAAGTGCAAACTCTTTAGCCTGGCACTCCGAGCCCTCGGCCACGTCTCCAGTGGGAGGGATCCCACCCTTCTTGCTCCGTCACACCCTGTGTGCCAGTCTCAGGAATACCTACCTCCCCCTGAACTACCAAGGCTCGCACGCCTCTGGTCCCTCTTGCCTAGAATGCTCTCTCCTGTCCCTTTGCTGGGCTGGTCACCGTTCAAGACTCAGCCCAGAAACAGATTATAGGCCTCCATGAAATAGCTAAACCTATAAAACATATAGAATAAATCATAAAGGAAAATCTTACTGACCTTAGATTTGGCAAAGATTTCTCAAATACAACCAAAAAAAACCAAAAGCAAAAGCACAAAATATTAAAGAAAAAAAACAACCAATGGGACTTCATTAAAAGTTAAGATTTTTGCCCCTTCAAAGACACTGTGACCAAGAAAAGAGGCGTCAGAGACTAGAAGAAAATATTTGCAAAAATATATCCAACAAAGGACTTGTCTGTAGAATATGTAAAGAACCGATATGATTCAATAATAAGAAGGCAAATAAGTGAATTTTTAAAAACAGGTAAAAAGTCTGAACAGACAATTTACCAGAGAAGATATGTGAATGCTAACTAAACACATGAAAAGATATTCAAGTTCATAGGTCGTTAGGGAAATGCAAATTAAAACTGGTATGAGACATCACTACACACCTATCCTAATGGCTAAAATTAAAAGCTGGTTCTTCCTGCTGCTGAGAATGCAGAGCAACGAGAACACTCATTTACTGCTGGTGGGAACGTAAAATGGTACTCGCAGGAGGTCAGAGTGTGACACCCCCCAAACTACCACTTTGGTCTGAGGGTTATTTTGAGCTGAAGACAACTGAGACAGAGCAAATGCCAGCAAACCATTCTCTGCTTTCCCCCTTACTTGCTTCAAAGCAGGCTTGGACAACTCCAGACTCTTAGCCCAGGGATGGCACTCAGAGGAATCGGCATAACACACCTTACCAGATTAACCCTTATCTTCCATTAGTTTCCCCTATATATTTACCCTCCCCCAGCTTGCTGCCCCCCAAAGCCTAAACTCTTTTTCCTTTTTCTTGTCACCTGTCTACACATTTATTCTAAGATGCTACATAAGCCCCAGTTCTGAGCACTCTTTTGAGTTACTCAGCACTGTGTTCCTCCCATGTGGATGTACGCTGCGTGGGTTAATACACTCTGCTTCTCTCTTATTAATTTATCTTTTTTAAAATTAATTAATTAATTAATTTGGTTGCACCGGGTCTTAGTTGCGGCTTGCCAGCTCCTTAGTTGCAGCACGTGACTCCTTAGTTGTAGCATGCGAACTCTTAGCTGTGGCATGCATGTGGGATCTAGTTCCCTGACCAACGATCGAACCCGGGCCCCCTGCATTAGGAGCTCGGAGTCTTAACCACTGCGCCACCCGGGAAGTCCCTAATTTATCTTTCATCGGCTTAATTTCCAGGGCCCCCAGCTGGGAACCTAGGAGGGTAGAGGAAAAAGGTTTTTTACTCCCCTACAGTACAGCCACTTTGGAAAACGGTCTGGCAACTTCTTAAGAGGCTAAACATACACCTACCGTACACCCCAGTGATTCCACTCCTAGGTACAAATTTGCCTACAAGAAATGAAAGCATATGTTCACACTTGTACATGAATGATCACAGTGGCTTTATTTGCAAAAGTCTCAAACTGGAAACAACCCATCAACAGGTGAATGGATAAACAAATGGTGCTATGAACATACTCTGGTTACTCAGCAATGAAATGGGATGAACCATTGACCCGCACAACATGAATGAGTTTCAAAATGATTATGCTGAGTAAAAGAAGCCAGGCCCCCCGCAAAAGAGTACTTACTGTATAATTCCATTTATATAAATTATATATGAAATGTATATAGAACTATATAAAGTTTCAGGAAATGCAAACTAATAGATCAGTGGTTATCTCATTGGAGGGGGGGATTACGAAGGACCATGAGGAAACTTTTGGGAATGATGGATAAGCTCATTATCTTGATTGTGGAGATGGTTTCATGGTATACATATGTCAAAATTCATCAGTTTGCATACTTTAAATATGTAGAGTTTATTGCATGTCAGTTACATCTCCATAAAGCTGTAACTCAGCCCAGACTTTGCTGATGTTCTCCCCTTCGCTTTATGGGGTCCCCCCACTGAGGTCCCTGTGTCCCAGTTGCCCCCATCCTGACCGTGAGCTCCTTGAAGACAGTAAGGACCGTGTCACTTCTATGCCCAGAGCCTGGCACAAGGCAAGAAATCAGTATGTATTAAATGAATGAAGCTTAGCAGGGTTAAATCTCCTGCCGATGGTCACACAGCTCACCTAGGACTTGAGGCCAGTTGTGTCTGGCTCTAAAGCATGCTGAAGTTCTACAACACTGAGCTGGGCCTAAGGCAATGAGGGATGGAGAAGGACCAGTACCTTTCTAGAACACTGCCTAGCCTCCATTAGCACAGGTCCAGGGGCTGAAGACCTATGGCGAGACCAGGCAGCAGTCCAGTGTTTGGGAGCTTAGACGGCTGGAGAGCTTGGCCAATATGGAGCCTGACTATGGCTCCAAGACCTGGTTGGACCTGGTTCAATCTGATCACAGCACTTGTAGGCAGTGTAGACTGGTCAAAACAATGAACCCTAAGCAAAAGGACTGCCGTCAAATCTGGGATTCATGACTTACCTCATGTGTATACTTCAACCCCACTAAGCTTTTATTTCCTTGTCTGACAAAACGAGGAGACATTATTGCATCAGCTCAAGGGGATGTGGTGAGGATTAAATCAGTTTAATATCTGTGGGAAGCTCAGAGCCGGGCCTGGCACAGAAAGCCTGTAATGAGTGTTAGGTGTTGTTTGGTCAGAAAGGGGCATCCAGTTCCCCTTTCAGGATCCCCCAGAGCCTTCTTCCTATCTAGAAGTCTCTGGATGGTTCTGAGTAGGGTGGGGTCACTAACATCTGACAAACCTTGCTCTCAGTTGGGAGTTTTGAATGTCAGAGTCCTCATCTTTATTTTTTTCTCAAAAAAGTAATCTTTGAAATAATTCCAAATATGCAGAAGTTGCAGGAATAATACAGAGAATTCCTGTGTTTTCACCTAGATTCACCAGTTGTTGGGTTAGCATTTGGTCACATTTGTTTTATCATTCATCCTGTCTCTCTCTTGATTTTTTATATATATACATACTCTTTTTCATATAATATATATTTATTCATTATTTTTTAATTAAAATTTTAAAAATTTTATTTGGCCACACTACACGGTGTGCAGGATCTTAGTTCCTTGACCAGGGATGGAACCCATGTCCCCTGCGTTGGGACTGCAGAATCTTAACCATTGGACTGCCAGGGAAGTCCCCATATAATATATATTTATTTAAAATAAATTTTTCCTGGCTAATTTAGTATGTATTATATCTGGAAGACTGTCTCTCGTAACCTGCAGTACAAGTATAAACATCAGGAAATTTGACTTCTATACAAATCATTATATAAAGCCTATATGCAAATCTCACCAATTGCCCTCAAAGGTCCTTTATAGCCCTTTCCCTCAGTCCAGGTTCTAACCCAGATGCTGCACTGCATTTAGTCGTCCTGCTTCTTTGCCCTCTGCAGCCTCTGTTTCATGACTTTGTCGTTTGGGGATGCTCCGGACTGGCTGTTTCCCAGACGACCCTGCCTTTGACTAGACCCCCATCTCCTAAAGAGGATCATCACGCCCACCCCACTGGACTCTGCAATCTGCAGTGTGAAGCCTCCAGCACTGCGCCTGGCCGCCAAGAAATGTTAGTTCCCTAAAACAGGGATGAGGCGAGGACAGCAGGCTGGGGAGGAGGGGAAGGGAGGAGGAGAGGAGGGCTCGCCTTGCTGGACTCCGCTGTCCGTGGGGACGTGCAGGATCCAAGGAGTCACCGCCTCCGCCCGCCCGGCAGCGGGGATTTTGCCCAGAGAGATTAAACCGGGAGCAGCTGGAACCGTGACTCAGCGAAAACATCTCGGGACCGTGACTCAGCGAAAAGCCGCAGGGGACCGTGACTCAGCTGTACCTGCTGGGAAATGATTACTCAGCAGGGCAGGCAGAGCCCGGCCACGTGCGCTGGCGCCCAAGCAGTCCTCAGGAAGGGGACAGCGTGCCGGCCTTGACCGCCGAGTCCTCCCCAACTCCTCACTTTTCTGAGAGCCGACAGCAGTTTAACACCAGGGCCAACCGTGCAGGGCTGTTGGGAGGCTTACATGAGCTCTGGAATGGCAGACGTTCACAGGGTACCTTAACAAATGACCTGGAGCGCGTGACACCGCCACTCACTGCTCAGCAGTGTGGGAACTGCTGCAGCGCCTCGAAGGTGGTTGGCCCAGCCGAGTGATCAGCGATTTCCTTCTGCCTGATTCAATAAATACTTGGTTGTCTCTCTGAGACTTCAGTTTCCCCATCTAAAAACTGAGGGACAGGGACTTACCTGGTGGCCAGTGGTTAAGAATTCACCTGCCAATGCAGGGGACACGGGTTTGATTCCTGGTCGGGGAAGAGCCCACATGCCGTGGAGCAACTAAGCCCGTGCACCACAACTACTGAGCCTGCGCTCTAGAACCCGCGAGCCACAACTACTGAAGCCCACGTGCCTAGAGCCCACGCTCTGCAACAAGAGAAGCCACAGCAATGAGAAGCATGTACACCTCAACGAACAGTAGCCCCCGCTCACCGCAACCAGAGAAAGCCAGCGTGTGGCAACGAAGACCCAATGCAGCCAAAAATTAATTAATTAATTAAAGAAAAGAAATTAACAACAACAAAAATACCTGAGGGACAAGGTAAGCTCCCTTCACTTAATGACATTCCATGGTCTATTATCATCCTTGAAGCTTAGATAAATTTTTAAAATAATCTGATTTACCCACCAGTTATGAAAGTACTGCATGGCTATTTGCAACAGTGAAATCTGTAATCTCACACTTGCAGACAATCAGTGTTAATATGCTAGCATTTTTTTAATTGAACAAATGAAAAAGTGTGTCATACTCACAAAGGAGTAAGTATACAATATGATATGTAAGAAACAGCACAGCTTAAAAAATAGGTGTCTTTCTTTACAGCCTTTTTCTTTGCAAATTCTATATGTTGTGATCATGTCTATTTTGTGCCTTTTTTTCCCCTTTTACTTAACCGTTTTCCTCAAATATCACAAGCCCCTTGTAAGCATCATTTCAAAGGCTGCACAAAAATCCACTAAGTGGACATATATATTCATTCAACATATAATATACCTAAGTGGCCAGCCCCTATGTTTAACCTTTGGGTTGCTTTTTCTTCTCTTTTCCTTTTTATCTATCAAAAGGGGAAGATGAGTATTTAAAACAAACAAACAAAAATAACCTCAGTGGATTTCATATAGCAGGGGAGGGGCATAATTCACATCAGAGATTTGCCTTTTTGATTTTGGAACACGCTTTGCTGCCTCGCACCCACCCCACAAGGTCTGAAAGGAGAAGGTGAAACAGAAAGAGAAAGGGTGAAGGGGGAGGGGCTTCTGAGACAGGGTCCTTCAGGGGAAGCTGGAAAGTCAGCCCACGGAAGTCAGGATACAGCCCAGCTGCTACACTGAGGCTTAGGGTGAGAAAGTGGTGAATGGCCACTGGGCTCGTGGACAGAGGTAGCAAATATTCAACTTTAAGGTGCTGCCTTTGCTGCGTGCCCTGTAATTCTCCACCACCACCCCAGACCCTCAGTCAAAATCTGCAGTTCACAAAAGTCTCAGGCAGCGATCTTTGCAGGAATGAAAAACTGGGTTCCCTGAGAAGAGATGGAGGCTTCAGAAGCAAGAAATGCGGGCAAAGGGGGGTGGCCTGGGGGACTGTGAGCTCCCCCAACAAGAGGTGCCTTGTGGGGGGGGGCTGGGGACTTTGTATTTGAAAATTAAAAAACAGGGTGTTTCTACATAATTCAAGAAGTTGGGGCACCAGGGAGGCACACACTGGGTTACACATCATTGTGAATAACAACAAAAGGAACATCTTCAGGCAAAAAGTGTTTCCTTATATAAAGCAGATAAACAACAAGGACCTACTGTCTAGCACAGGGAACTATATTCAACATCCTGTAATAACCTATAATGGAAAAGAACCTGAGAAAGAATATATATGTATATAAGTATAACTGAATCACTTTGCTGTATACCTGAAACTAACACAACATCGTACATCAACTGTACTTCAGCAAAAGAAAGTTTTTTGAAAAAGTGTTTCCTGCATTTTTGACTATGGGTTTCCATAGAAACCTGAGAGCAGAATTACTGGGTCAAAGCATAAACATATTTTTAAGGCCTCTAGAGTCTTTTACCTAATTATAGGTAAAAGTAAGTTATTGCTTTTTAAAACTTTGAATATTTCCCACATTTTCTATAGTAAATATGACTTTTATTATTGAAGCAGAGGGAGGGGGGGTTGTTTTCATTTGTTTGAGTGACAGCCTGGGGGAAGGACCACCTCGGGGTCCTGTGAGCGAAGGCAGCTAGGGGTCCGGGGCCCACCCCCTCAGGAAAGGAGAAAGGATTCTGGGGCTCCAGGAAGAGGCCTGTGATGCTGCACCCAGGGTAGGGAGGAGCCTTCTCACAGGTCACTTGGCAGCCCTCACCCCCAGTACATCAGTATGTGACTTTGCCCTGAGCAGTTGGCTGGGCAGCTGGCTGTAGGTATGTGTAAGTGTGTGCATGTGCTGTGTGCATGTGCGGTGTGTGCATGTGTTGTGCAGGGATGCAGTGGGGTGGTGGAGGAGGCAATAAGGAATGGAGGAGAAGCTTGGTGCTGTGTTCAAGGGGGAGGAAGAGCTCTCCTCCCTCCCTCCTCCCACCCGGAGCTCAGCCTCGGCCTCTGCGAGAAGGGGAAGCAGAATTGGCTGATAAGGCTGATATGTGCCCCTGTGGAGTATGGGGTGAAGTTCAAGGTAGCCTTATGCAATAGGAAAGAAGGAACCTAACTCCACATTGGTTCTGTTTCTTTTACGTGAACCTTTGTATTCTATTGCTTTTGCTACAAGTTAAGAATGTTGCCTATAGCCTGAAATACACAGGATAGCCCATTCTGAGGGCTCTGACCTTCAAAGGGCTAACACTTTTCCATGCATATAGAGATAAAATTTGCAGAACAGGACTTCCCTGGTGGCGCAGTGGTTGAGAGTCCGCCTGTCGATGCAGGGGACACGGGTTCGTGCCCCAGTCCGGGAAGATCCTACATGCCGCGGAGCGGCTGGGCCCGTAAGCCATGGCCGCTGAGCCTGCGCGTCCGGAGCCTGTGCTCCCGCAACGGGAGAGGCCACAACAGTACCGCAAAAAAAAAAAAAAAAAAAAAAAGTTGCAGAACAGAGAATAACATTTGTCTTGTTGGAGGGTTCCAGGAACATCATGACCTGACCTACCTGGACAGCTGCAAGAACAAAGGATTCTGACAACACGAAGTCTACAACAACCAAACACCCGCCCTCACTGCTTTAGAACAAAAGAAGCCTGAATTCTATGTTGGGTAAGATGGTTCTTTGGGACACTAGTCCACCATCTTCTCGGTCAGCTGGCTTTCTGAATAAAGTCACTATTCCTTGCCCCAACAACTTGCCTTTTTTTTTTTTTTTTTTTGGTACGCGGGCCTCTCACTGTTGTGGCCTCTCCCGTTGCGGAGCACAGGCTCTGGATGTGCAGGCTCAGCGGCCATGGCTCACGGGCCCAGCTGCTCCGCGGCATGTGGGATCTTCCCAGACCGGGGCACGAACCCGTGTCCCCTGCATCGGCAGGCGGACTCTCAACCACTGTGCCACCAGGGAAGCCCATGCCTCTTGATTTATTGGCCTGTCGTGCAGTGAGCGGTACGAGCTTGGACTCAGTAGCACTTAGGGAATGTTCTAGGCAGAATTGTGTCCCCCCAGAATTCATACGTTGAAGCCCTAACTTCAACATATGAATGTGACTGTGTTTGGAGATGAAGTTAACAGGAGGCCCTTAGGGTGGCCCTAATCCAATGTGACTGGTGTCCTTCTAGGAGGAGAGATACACAGAGCCCTGGGGCGCATGCCCAGAGGAAGGGTCATCTGCGAGCCATGGAGAGAGGCCTCAGAAGAAACCAGCCCTGCTGACTGTTGCACCTCCAGCCTTCGGAACTGGGAGAATGAATGTGTGTTGCCACCCGGTCTGTGGCACTTGGTCCTGGTATCCCTAGCAAACTAACATGGGGTCCCCGACTCCAAAACCTGGAGGGACCCTGAGAGACCAGACTTACCAACTCTGCCTTCCTCTCCTCTTCTCCCTTTCTCCCTTTTTATTGTGAAAGCATTTCAGACCTTCCAAAAAGCTGAATGGAACAGCATGGTGAGCACCAGCACACCCGTCCCTGAGGTCACACACTGATGACACTTTGCTGCTTTTGTTTCTCTCCCTCCTTTTCTTTTTTATAGGCAGACCTTGGAGATATTTGCAGGTTCGGATCCAGATCACCACCATAAAGCCAAGATTGCAATAAAGAGAGTCACACAAATTTTTTGATTTTCCCAGTGCATATCAAAGTTGTACTATACTGTAATCTAAGTGTGCAATAGCATTATAACTAAAAAAACAATGTATATACCTTAATTTAAAAATACTTTCCTTATCATACTAAGTGAAGTAAGTCAGATAGAGAAAAACAAATACCATATGATGTCACTTATATGTGGAATCTAAAATATGACACAAATGAACTTATCTATGAAACAGAAACAGACTCACAGATATAGAGAACAGACAGGTGGTTGCCAAGGGGGAGGGGGTCGGAGGAGGAATGGAGTGGGAAGTTGGGGTTAGCAGATGTAAGCTTTTATATATAGGATGGATAAACAACAAAGTCCTACTGTATTCAATGTCCTATGACAAACCGTAATGGAAAAGAGTATTTTAAAAAAGAATATATATCTATATATCTATATATATCTGAATCCCTTTGCTGTAAGCAGAAATTAATGCAACATTGTAAATCAACGATACTTCAACTTAAAAAGTTAAAAAATAAAAATATTTTCTGCTACAAAATGCTATCATCTGACAACACAGGGTTGTCACAAACCTTCAATTTGTAAAAAAAATGCTGTATCTGCAATCACAGTAAAAAGAGGTTTGCCTGCATTCTTTTTTTCAGCGCAGTTTGAAAGTAAATTGCAGACGTCATAACCCTTCACCTGTGAGAGAAAAGGCTCATGCTATCATCATCACACTAAAGAAGGTGACCGCTGACTCCATGATGTCCTTCACCATCTGTCCACATTCCATTTCCCCAGGGATCCCCAAAACAGCTCTTTAAAAGACACCTTCCTCCCCCATAATCCAGTCAAGTTTCACACCTTCCTTTTGCTTGTCATGTCTTTTTAGTATCTTTTAACAGTTTTTTGTTTTTTCTTTGGCGGTTCGCGGGCCTCTCACTGTTGTGGCCTCTCCCGTTGCGGAGCACAGGCTCCAGACACGCAGGCTCAGCGGCCATGGCTCACGGGCCCAGCCGCTCCGCGGCATGTGGGATCTTCCCGGACCGGGGCACGAACCCGTGTCCCCTGCATCGGCAGGCGGACTCTCAACCACTGCACCACCAGGGAAGCCCTTAACAGTACCTTTGGACATTAACTTGTGAAGAATTGTTTTGAAAAGTTATGTCAGTTGCCTTGAAAATGTCCCATGTTCAGGACTTCCCTGGTGGTCCAGTGGCTGACTCTGTGCTCCCATCGCAGGGGGCCCAGGTTTGAACCCTGGTCAGGGAACTAGATCCCACATGCTGCAACGAAGATCCCGTGAGCCACAACTAAGACCTGGCATAGCCAAATAAATAAACAAATATTAAAAAAGGAAAACAATACTCCCATTTACCATTGCAACAAAAAGAATAAAATACCTAGGAATAAACCTGCCTAAGGAGGTGAAGGACTTGTATTCAGAAAACTATAGAACACTGATGAAATAAATCAAAGACGACATAAACAGATGGAGGAATATACCATGTTCTTGGATTGGAAGAATCAATATTGTGAAAATGACTATACTACCAAAAGCAAGCTACAGATTCAATGCAATCCCTATCAAACTATGCATGGCATTCTTCACAGAATTAGAACAAAAAGCCTTACAATTTGTATGGAAACACAAAAGACCCCGAATAGCCAAAGCAACTTGAGAAAGAAAAACGGAGTTGGAGGAATCAGGCTCCCTGACTTCAAACTATATCACAAAGCTACAGTAATCAAGACAGTATGGTACTGGCACAAAAACAGAAATACAGATCAATGGTACAGGATAGAATGCCCAGAGATAAACCCATGCACATATGGGTACCTAATTTACAACAAAGGAGGTAAGAACATACAATGGGGAAAAGACAGCCTCTTCACTAAGTGGTGCTGGGAAAACTGGCAACACGTAAAAGAATGAAATTAGAACACTACCTAACACCATACACAAAAATAAACTCCAAATGGATTAAAGACTTAAATGTAAGACCAGACACTATAAAACTTTTAGAGGAAAACATGGGAAAAACACTCTTTGACATAAACCACAGGAAGATCTTTTTTGACCCACCTCCTAGAGTAACAGAAATAAAAACAAAAATAAACAAATGGGACTTAACTAAACTTAAAAGCTTTTGCACATGGAAGGAAACCGTAAGCAGGACAAAAAGACAACCCTCAGAATGGGAAAAAATATATGTGAGTGAAACAACAGACAAAGGATTAATCTCCAAAACATACAAACAGCTCATGGAGCTCAATATCCAAAAAACAAACAATCCAGTTAAAAAATGGGTGGAAGACCTAAATAGACATTTCACCAAGGAAGACATACAGATGGCCAAGAAGCACATGCAAAGATGCTCAACATCACTAATTATTAGAGAAATGCAAATCAAAACTACAATGAGGTAACACCTCACGCTGGTCAGAATGGCCATTATCAAAAAAGCTAGAAACAATAAATGCTAGAAAGGGTGTGTTGAAAAGGGAACCCTCCTACACTGTTGGTGGGAATGTAAATTGATACAGCCACTATGGAAAACAGTATGGAGGTTCCTCAGAAAACTACAAATAGAACTACCATATGACCCAGCAATCCCACTACTGGGCATATGCCTTGAGAAAACCATAATTCAAAAAGAAGCATGTACCACAATGTTCATTGCAGCACTATTTACAATAGCCAGGACATGGAACCAACCTAAATGTCCATCGACAGATGAATGGATAAAGAAGATGTGGCACATATATACAATGGAATATTACTCAGCCATAAAAAGAAACGAAATTGAGTTATTTGTAGTGAGGTGGATGGACCTAGAGCCTGTCATATTTAGTGAAGTAAGTCAGAAAGAGAAAAACAAATACCGTATGCTAACGCATATATATGGAATCTAAAAAAAAAAAAATGGTACTGATGAACCTAGTTGCAGGGCAGGAATAAAGAGGTAGACATAGAGAATGGACTTGAAGACATGAGGTGGGAGGTTGAAGCTGGGGTGAAGTGAGAGTAGCATCGACATATATACACTACTGAATGTAAAATAGTTGGCTGGTGGGAAGCAGCCGCATAGCACAGGGAGATGGCTCGGTGCTTTGTGATGACCTAGAGGGGTGGGATAGGGAGGTTGGGAGGGAGGCTCAACAGGGAGGGGATACGGGGACATTTGTATGCATATGGCTGATTCCCTTTGTTGTGCAACAGAAACTAACACGGTATTGTAAAGCAATTATACTCCAATAAAGATCAAAAAAAAAGAAAAGAAAAAAAGGAAAAAAAGAAAATGACCCATGTTCTAGATTTGTCTTTTTTCTCCTGATTAGATTCTGGCAAAACATTTTTGGCAAGAATACTATGTGGTTAAGTTAAACCTCCTCATAAGGTAAATAAGGAAACTGAGATCCAGTTAGCTGGTGGCAGAGTTTAGATGCTTTTTATTACCAGATTTTTAATTTGCCTTTATTAGGCCTATGACTGATTATGTAGGACTTTTAGGAAAAGTGCCTTTGTGTCAAGTGCGAGATGCTCACTAAACAAAGGGAAACAGACTTATAAACGATGCTATTCCTTCTTTATAAAGCCTGGTGGTTAAACACATCTAGACCTGGCTTTGAATCCCATTAGTAATAAGCCGTGTGACCTGGCCAAGTCTATTACTGTCTCTGTGCCTGGGTTTTCTTATCTGTAAAATGGGGATAATTATAGTATCTACCTCCTAGCTTGTGTGAAATCAAATTATCCATGTCAAATATTTAGCATTGTGCCTGGCTTGTTATAACTGTGCAATAAAAAGTAATTATTCCGTGGATATGTTGTTTTAAAATTTGTAACTGATATTTTCTTTTTAATAAAAAGTGACATATAAAAAACAGTTTTTAAAAGAAGCTTTTCCATGTGATTTGTCAACTATTTTTTTCTCAATCACTTCATTCCTCTAGGCTATTCTTTTTTTTTCTGTTTTAATATTTTAAAAATTGAAGTACAGTTGATTTACGATGTGTTAATTTCTGCTGTACAGCAAAGTGATTCAGTTATACATACATATATACATCCTTTTTAAAAATATTCTTTTCCATTATGGTTTATCATATGATTTAAAAAATATATTTATTTATTTTTGGCTGTGTCGGGTCTTAGTTGTGGCATGCGGGCTCTTTGTCGCATTGTGCGGGTTTCTCTCTAGTTGTGGCTCATGGGCTCCAAAGCGCGTGGGCTCTGTAGTTGTGGTGTGCAGGCTCAGTAGGTGCAGCACGCAGGCTCATTTGCCCTGTGGCCTGTGGGATCTTAGTTCCCCGATGAGAGATTGAACCCGTGTCCCCCACATTGGAAGGCAGATTCTTAACCACTGGACCACCAGGGAAGTCCCTATCATAGGATATTGAATATAGTTCCCTGTGCTATACAGTAGGACCTTGCTGTGTATCCATCCTATATATAAAAGCTTACATCTGCTAACCCCAGCCTTCCACTCTAGCCCTCCCCCAACCCCCTCCCCCTTGGCAACCACCAGTCTGTTCTCTATGTTGGTGATTCTGTTTCTGTTTCATAGGTAGGTTCATTTGTGTCATATTTTAGATTCCACATATAAGTGGTATCGTATGGTATTTGTCTTTCTCTTTCTGACTTACTTCACTTAGTATGACACTCTCTAGTTGCATGTGGATATGTTTTTATAATTATGATGATTGAGAAATGAGTGCCCTGGTCCTGCCCCCTGCTGCCTTCTCCTCTCCCCGAAGTGAGTGAGCAGGAGGGAGGTAGAGGTGGGGAAGAGCTGGAACTTGAGCGAACCCCGCACAGGAGGAAAGGCATGGCCTGAATCTGGAATGTCACAGGATTCTCTGCAAGGCACAGGACTCAGGGCTTGGGGACACTGGGGCGCAGTCAACGCTGTGGACCATGTGAAAGACATCTGAGGAGGTTGCTGCTCTAAGCCTGGAGCCATGATCTTCCCCCAGAGCCCCTGGGAGGGTGGGCATTCATTGTACACCTGAAACTAATACAAACTTCTATGTCAATTATATGTCAATAAAACTGGGTAAAAAATGAGTAAAAGAGGGGAGTGGCTGAGAGGAGGGATTGTTTCTTACCTCAGCATCACCCAGCGCATCCTGACTGGCGCCCCCGTAACCATCGCTGCTCTTTCCCAGGTCCCTCTTCTTGTGGCGGCTGCCTCATCTCTCCTTCCTCTCTGTCCTCGTCAGCCCACTTCCTTCCCACGCTCCTCCCCAAGTGACTTTCAACTTGCACACCTGCTGTTTCCTACACACGCGGGGGAGGGGAACCTCAATTCTGCCTGCCGCGATGAGGACCCCCACTTTACAGATGAAGAACCAGGGCTCCCAGAGCTGGTGAGGCAACAGGGAGTCAAGGTTAGACCAGGGGACACAGGAATTGTGGCGAGGGGTGAGGACCGCGCCTCGTTCGTCTGTGTCCCCTTGGAGTGGGGCACGTCTGCAGCTGGACGGGGTGCCTGACTGGCCGTCTCCTCAGGTTTCCCAATGAGCCACCTGCTCGCCTCACCACACAGGCAAGTCCACTTTGCTGCCCATCAGCAGAGCCACTCCGGAGGCTCTTTGGAGGATTGCGGTGGACGCTGGGTGGGCCCCCTGAGATTCTAGATCTTTCTCGTCCCAGATGAGTTACTTACTGGGAAAGTCACTCCCCCTCTGGACTTCATCAGACTCCTCTGTGAGATAGAGATGTTGGATTAGATCAGAAATCCTGACCTCAGAGGCCTCCAGGAGGCCCGGCAGGCAATGTGAGTAAGGGAAGTTAAGGGGTAGGGACTGTTGGGGCCCATGGGTCCCGTCCAAAGGGAGCAGTTGGAACTCAGCTCCAGCCAGCTCTTGCCATGAAAGACACGCTCTTTTATTTATTTATTTTAAAAAGAGAAACGAGAAATTTCACAGGTTATTTTTTTTTTTTTTTGGACATTGACAATAAACTCAATTGAAAAAAAAAAATCCCCTTACAAGACTTGCCATGGCGCGCGAGCTGCCAGTGTGAGCCCTGTGGGTTATCTGGGTCTTCCACTCCCTCCTGTTCTCCATCCGGTTCTCTGATTGGTGGGTCTGTGATTCCTGGGCGGGTCAGGTGGGGTTGATCTAGGATGAGATTTCAGAGATGGCAATTCCTGCCTCCTGTCCTTCCACACATCCCCACGCTGTCATGTGTCACCCGACATTCCCAGGAGGCCACACATTGCACCAAACAAACATTCCGTGTGCTGAGTGCTCAGGGACCAGTGTCATTCTGTACCACTGTCACCATTCTACCCAGGTGAGGTCTTCAAGGATGAATCATTGTGGGCCAGCCCTGCAGGTTTCACGGAGACTGGAGCCCTGTAGGTTTTTACTAACAAAAAGAAAAGAAAAATTCTGATTGTTCCCTGTGTGTCAGGGAGGACGAGGGCTCTGACTTATTCCTTGACGCATCCTCAGAGCCTCAGAGCCTAGTACATAGTAGGCTCATAGCAGGGGAGGGTCACGGTGACTATAATCCCTGCGGGGGCAGAGGCAGGACTTGAAGGTGGAAATACTGAGCCCAGATTTCCGAGGCCTGAATGAAAGCAAATCAGGATCAAACAGCACGGGGCGCACTAAGAGTTTGCCTTAACTATTTTTTGGTTTGTTTTTAAAAAAATTATTTATTTGGCTGCATTGGGTCTTAGTCACGGCACGTGGGATCTTCGTCTCGGCGCACGGGCTTCCCTCTCGTTGTGGCACGTGGGCTTAGTTGCCCCACGGCATGTGGGATCTTAGTTCCCTGACCAGGGATCGAACCTGTGTCCCCTGCGCTGGAAGGCAGATTCTTAACCACTGGACCACCAGGGAAGTCCCTGAACTCTTAATTATATATGTTTTTAGAGTAACCTTTAAATGGTTACTTTTAAAGTACTCAAAAAATGGTATAGATGATCTTATTTGCAAAGCAGAAATAGAGACACAGATGTAGAGAACAAACGTATGGATACCAAGGGGGAAGGGGTGGGTGGGTGGGACGAACTGGGAGATTGGGATTGACATCTATACACTATCAATACTGAGTATAAAACAGATAACTAATGAGAACCTACTGTTTAGCACAGGGAACTTCACTCAGTGCTCTGTGGTGACCTAAATGGGAAGGAAATCCAAAAAAGAGGGGATATATGTATGCGTATAGCTGATTCACCTTGCTGTACAGTAGAAACTAACACGACATTGTAAAACACTTATACTCCAAAAAAATTAATAAAAATAAATAAAAAATAAATAAAAGCACTCAAAGCCACACAAGCTTGTAAGTTTTGAAGCCCAGAGCACTTTTTTTTAAAAAAATTATGGTAAAACTACATAACATAAAATTTACCATTTTAACCTTTTTTTTTTTTCAAGAGGGTATTAAATTGTTTATCTATTACACATGATAACGGATGATACACAAGCTTCATTCCCATCTATATCTGGTACCATAATCCACTTTAGATATATTGCATAGGATGTGCCAACAATCATATTAATAATCAAAAAGCTCCATGACTTGGCTTGGGTGACCCTTTTCACGGTGACGTCCAGGTCACAACGCAGTAACTGTCAGTTCAACTACACCAAGGTTTCGGAAGACAGTAGCTTCTCCACCAAAGCAGGTTGTAAATACATTTTGAATGGAACCTGGCATCACCCTGAAGGAATACTAACTTCACACTGTTGGGGTAGTTTACCAAAATGGCTTCAGGGTAGACTGACTTTACACAGCACATTTTTAAAGAAGACACATTTATTCAGCGTCACGATCAGACTATTACGTTTAGCAATCAACAGCATGGGTGCAAAAAAAAAAATTCGACATTAAAACCCTTTGTTGGAATGCTTTACGCTTTCCACAGAACAGAAACTAAAATAAACTGTTATACAATTAGTCACAAATACAGTCCTCGAGTTTTTTTGCCCATACACGAGTATTGTCCAAAACACGTCTTCTTTGTAGCAGCTAGGCCCTGCCAGCGCTGTGCTTGGCTGAGTTCACAGATCTGTTGTAACCTGTAGCTTCCCTGTCACTGCTCTGGCTCTCCTCTCCTGCTGACCTTTGTTTCCTGGCAGTCATCAAAACCTCCTGCCACTGCCGTAGCTCCTGCTGCTACTGGAACCACCGTAGCCACCTTGGTTTTGGGGTTTGGCCTCCACCACCATAGGGGCCAGAACTTCTGCCTCCAAAGTCTCCTCCTTTCATGGGTCCAAAATTTGAAGATTGATTGTTGTAACTGCCAAAATCATTGTAGCTTCCACCACCTCCAAAATGGCTTCCACCGTTACCAAATCCATTATAGCCATTTCCACTGCCACCGTATCCCCCGCCACCACGGCTGCCACCAAAGGCACCTCGACCGCTGAGGTTTCCTCCACGACCACCACCAAAGTTTCCAGAACCACTTCGACCTCTTTGGCTGGATGAGGCACTAGCCATCTCTTGCTTAGATGGGGCTTTCCTTACTTCACAGTTGTGGCCATACACAGTGTGGTATTTCTGAATGACAATCTTGTCTACAGAGTCATGGTCATCAAAGGTTACGAAGGCAAAGCCTCTCTTTTTGCCACTGCCTCGATCAGTCACGATTTCAGTCAGTTCAATTTTCCCACACTGTTCAAAATAATCTCTTAGGTGACGTTCTTCAGCACCTTCTTTAATGCCACCAATAAAAATCTTTTTCACAGTTGAGTGGGCACCAGGTCTTTGAGAATCTTCTCTTGAGACGGCCCTCTCCGGTTCCACAACTCTTCCATCCACCTTGTGTGGCCTTGCATTCATGGCCGCATCCACCTCCTCCACAGTGGCGTATGTGACAACCCTGAAGCCTCTGGAGCGCCTGGTGTCTGGATCCCTCATCACCACACAGTCTATGAGCACTCCCCACTGCTCACAATGGCTCCTCAGACTGTCATCGGTTGTTTCAAAGCTCAGACCTCCGATGAAGAGATTCCTCAGCTGTTTGGGCTCTTTGGGTGACTCTGACTTAGACATGACGGTAGTGGAGGCGGGGTGGGGGGGGGAGACGTCAACGATGCTTACTCGGCGGTGTCCACGGGCAGAAAGGCCATTTTAACCATTTTTAAGTGTACCTTTCAGTGGCACTAAGTACATTCACATTCTTGGGCAACCGTCACCACCATCCATCTCCAGAACGTTTTCATCACCCCAAACTGAAACTCTGTTCCCATTAAACAATATGCCAATTAGATCTTATGGCTTAATGATGGGTCGGTGGTGGGGGTCTGGTCAGGTGAAATGGGCTTCTGTGGGAGTTGGTGGGTATCCCATCGCTGGAGGTGAGCAAGCAGACTGGTGTCAGATGCAGGGATTAGCTGAATGGCACTAGTCTAGGACTCTGTACTGGTCTTTACCAGGATTCCGTCGGAGGATGAGACAAAAAGCCTCACTTTTTGCTGAGGTGGGAGGTTTTGCTGTGTGGGTTTTTTGTGTGTCCCAGGGGACATGATTTGACCTGCAGTTTACCTGTATTAAAAAAAAGCTGTCCAATAATGAGGCTCCATCATACCTCACACAGCCCACAATCTCATCAGGCCAGTCTGAGTCCAGACCTGAGACATGGTGAGTTCATTCATGCTTCTGCCCATTCCATTCCACTTTCCAGAATACATGATAGCCCCCCTCCACCCCTGCAAGAGGGTGCAGACACTGTTGGTTGTCTACTTAACAGCCATCCCCCCGCCCCCTCGATGACAGACCTTCACTTTGTTCGGGATTCAGATGTACTCAGGGAACGTGTGCCCAGTGCCAGGGCATGAATCATGATTGTTCTAAGGTGTGGACTCTGAGCCACGTTGTGGTTATTCCATTCCTCTTTGCCACTGTAATCATGGCGGTAAATTCCAAGATGGATGGATGACTTGGTCAGGAGCTCAGGAGTGGCTTGTCTGAGCTGAGCCCTGAAGGGTGAGTGAGTTAACTGGGGGTTGGGGTGGGGGTGGGGCAGTTCCAGAGAGAACAGCATGTACAAAGGTCCTGTGGTCAGTAGGGTATGAAACGTCTGAGGTGAGAAAGCCAGCCTGTATGTCTAGAGAGTGTGGCAGGGCCCAGACCCCAGAGGCCTTGCGGGACGGGCCAGGAAGTGGGCCTTTAACTCAAGAAAAAGTGAAGGGTTTTAGGTGTGTGTGTTGGGGCTTGGGGGTGCAGGTGTTATAAAACATGGTCAGATTCGCCTTTTGAGATTTATTCTGATTGTGTGTGAGGAAATCACTGGGGGGAAGGCAGAGTTGATGCTTTAATCTTCTAACTTTATGTCCAGTAAAAGTCCAAAATCCTCCACAGTTTCAGAGATCCCTGGACACTTATGTTTTCACCACTTCCCCTGCCATTCTTGCTTCTTCCTGAGCGATTTCTGCTCAGTACTGTGCTGACTCAGACATGAAACTTCACCCCTTCTCCATTTCCATAAAACCCTCCTCTTGACAAATACTGGTGAGTGGAACATAGATCTTGGGGTCATAGAGAGGGGTGATATCAGGTCTCACACAGAGGACACTTTACAGGGCATCTTAGATAAGTCTATTCTTCCAGACCTTTTGGGGATACTCTGTTCCCTCCCCTCCCCCAGTCCAGTAGTTCATCTCCAGATCTTCCGCCAACCCTTTGCCTGGTCACCCCGGCTCCTCTCTCCTCCTCCCCTTTGCTTGTCTCTCAGCTCCACTCCCCTCTCCCAGGGGGCATTGGAACTGTAGGATTCATCTCCCACTGACACACAGAGCAATTCCGCTCTCCCCAGCTCCCTCTCCAAGCTTGCAGATCCCAAGTCACAGTTCACAAACCTGACCATGACTTCTGTTCATTTTCTCCTACGCCTGGCTTTGATGGAGCCCAGCCTCCCGTTTGCAGCCTTTTTGCAGCCTTTTTGACACCTCTGGCGGTTCTGTTAACTTTCTTGTTACTTTCAAGCATGAAAAAGTCCAAAGTTAAATCTCACATCTGATTGAACACCCACCTCCTCAGTTCCCAGGGCCTTACTGGAGAGACTTGGAGGGGGTGGGGTGGCCTGCTCCTTTACCCCCCTTCCCCCTGTCCTTTGGGTCCCTTTCTTCTCTGGTGGGCTATGGTGGGGACAAGAAACACAGAAAGGGCCTCATCTCTTATCAGGTGGTGCAGCCGTGGTCCTTTCTGTGTGATGTCCCTGCTTCTGTGGCCCTCATTGGTGGCTCTTGATGTCCCCTGTGTGGCAGGTGTCTATGCAGTCTGGATAGACGGGCGATGGAAGGAAGGAGGCTGTACTGGCATTTGTGTTGGATGAATGAGTGGCGGGATGGTGGATGGATTGGTGGTGCATAGATGGGGGGAAGGGACACCGAGAGATGGAGGAGGGAATGGAAGGCATTGGGCGCTCGCACCTGGAGGTCTCTGACTGCCCCTGTCTGGCCCTCAAGCTCCATGGCAACATCTGAGAAGGCTCAGCAGTATCCGTTCTTGATCCTCAGTGGGTGGGCAATGGGTAGAGAACATGGTGGGAGAGTAACCGGGGAGGGGTGAGGGAGAGAGGGGATGGGTCTTCTCACCGCAACTTGGGGTCTAAAAGCTAAGATTCCAAGTGCCAGGGAGGGTGGGGCAAATGGGACTCAAACAATTTGAGAGTCTGGGTTTGCAGGTGTCAGAGGGAAGAACAAATCTGACTCCATATTGGATATGTTTCCTTTAACCTGTGTATTCTATTGCTTTTGCTACAAGTTAATCACTAAAAGAATGTTGTCTACAACCTGAAATATACGGGATAACCTATTCTCAAGGCTCTGACCTTTACAGGTATAACACTTTTCCATTCATATAGAGCTAAAAAGTTGCAGAACGGAGAATAACATTTGCCTTGTTGGAGGTTTATAGGAACATCGACCAGATCTATAAGCTGCAAGAATAAAGGTTTCCAGCACCAAGAAGTTTACAACAACCAGCCACGCCCCTTCCCCTTTTAGTATAAAAGAAGCCTGAATTCGAACTCCGGTAAGACGGTTCTTTGGGACACTAGTCAGCATCTTCTCGTTCTGCTGGCTTTCAGAATAAAGTCACTATTCTTTGCCCCAACAACTCATCTCTCAAGTTACTGGCCTGTTGTGTGGTGAGCAGTATGAGCTTGGACTCAGTAACACAGAGTTGAGGTGGGAAGTGGGAGCAGACTGTGTCCACAAGGGAGAGACCAGTGCAGAAGCCAGGGGTCAAGAATGGCCACGTGCGCAGTGGTTGAGAATCCGCCTGCCAATGCAGGGGACACGGGTTCGAGCCCTGGTCTGGGAAGATCCCACATGCCACGGAGCAACTAAGCCCGTGGGCCACAACTACTGAGCCTGCGTTCTAGAGCCCGTGAGCCACAACTACTGAGCCCACATGCCACAACTACTGAAGCCCGCGCGCCTAGAGCCCATGCTCCACAGCAAGAGAAGTCATCGCAAGGAGAAGCTCGCGCACTGCAACGAAGAGTAGCCCCCGCTTGCCACAACTAGAGAAAGCCCACATGCAGCAACGAAGACCCAACACAGGCAAAAAAAAAAAAAAAGAATGACCACGTGTGGTGAAGATGAAGTCCGAGGACTGTGGGAGCCTGGCGGGTGCCCTGGCCGATGGTGAGCTCAGCTGTCCTCATCCCCTGCCCCTTTAGGTGGTGGGACTGCCCCAAACAGTGGGCAGGCCCAGTGGGGCTGGACAAACAGGCTGTACAGTTAGTTCCCAAGAACGAGCTGCTGGGGCACGTCTGGCTGGAATGAGAAACTGCCTCGGTAGGCGATGCAGTCCGATTATGATGCACAAAAGGTAAAGTATCCTAACTCCTCATTGCATTGCAAAGTGTTCTGTAGGCAAAAAACCAAGACCAACAAAAAACGTGCAAATTCAGGTCCTGGGGAAACCGTGATAAAGGAGGTCCTTGGTGGGAGAAGGTTTATAACCTGCAGACCAGTTGGGGAGCATTAACATTCTGGGGGATCCAGGGGTGCGTACAAGGGGCCAGGAGGTGTTTCCACAGAGGGACTCTCAGCTACCGTCCTTTCCCCGCTCCCTGCTGGGCAGGTTCCGTGGGGGACCTGGATTCTAGTCCTGATTCTGCCACAGATTTGCTGTGTGGCTTTGACCAAGTCTCTGCATCACTCGAGGCCTGAGAAGGGACCCTGCCCTGCTTCATCCTGGCAGCCCCCTTCCTGCAGGTGGCCGGAAGCTCCTGCAGACTAAAGGGCACGTCCAGCCCAAGCTCCCCAGGGGGCAACCGGTGTGCTAGCAAGGAGGTGGCCCAGGGCCTTCCATGTCTGCTGACCTGGCCAGCAGGCATTTTCCCACTCCTGTGGCTCCTGCAGCGGGAGAAGAACCCTGGGACCCCATGTTGCCACTTCTGTTACGAGGATTTGTAGCCTCCCATTTTTTTCCCAGAGGGAGGATTGTGGAATTTGGGGGTTGAGGGAGCAGAAGAGCAGAGTGGGAGGAAGCCTCAGGGTCATTTAATCAATCTCCTTGGTTCATAGTCGGGGAAACTGAGGCCCAGGCAGGAAAGGGCTTGTCTCAAGTCAAACTGTAAATCAGTGGTGGTGTGGGCCAGAAGCTGTGTCTGCTGATCCCCCGCCAGGGCTTGGGGCCACACAGCCTCTGCCGGACAAATAAGGCCTCCGCCCTGGCCTCGCTGAGCTCTCAGGGTGGGCTGAGGGCTGCCTCTTCCCGGGCAGGGAGGCCCCTCCCCTCCCTGGGCCACTGTTTCCCTGTCTGTGATACCACAGTGGCCCAGCCTGGACTGTGGGGGGGAACAGGGGTGCAGGCTGCCCTAGGGCAGGGGCAGGGAGAGGCCACAAGATTCCTGAGCCAGAGGCAAAGGGAGAAGATGGGGCCATGTGAGGCTGCTTCCCTAGCTTGGTCCTGCTGCCCAGGGCGGGCAGAAGAGAGCCCTGCCAGCTTGCTGCCTTGGATCTGCTCTAAAACATAGTAGGTGGCAGTGGGGACCAGGACAGCCCCTAGCCCAGGCTCTGGGTGCCTGTGGCCTCCTCGCCTCCACCTCCTTCCTGTTTTGCTCTGCTCCTGGCCCCAGTGGCTGGCCCTTCCTGGGCTCCCAAGGCCAGGTTGGCCCAAGGATGGATCAAACCACCCTCAAATCCCTAACAGGGGTGTGGAGGTGGGTGTTACATGTGGTCACTCCTCTGCAGAGCCAGTGTAGGTCAGAGGTGATGTTGTTCTAGGATGGGGTCCAGAGCAGAGTGGTCATGCCCTGGGAGGATGGCCAGAGGGGCCAGGACTTTGTATATCTGACCAACTGTGGACTGAACTGTGTCTCCCTCAACTTCAGCTGTTGAAGTCCTAGCCCCTAAGACCTCAGCATGCGACTGTATTTGGAGATAGGGTCTTTAAAGAGGTAATTAAGGTAACGTGAGGTCACTGGGATGGGCCCTAATCCAGTATGACTGTGTAAGAAGAGATGATGACACAGACACACACAGAGGGAAGACCATGTGAAGACACAGGGAGAAAACGGCCATCTGCAAACCACGGAGAGAGGCCTCAGGGCAAACAGCCTGCTGGCACCTTAACCTCCCGCCCCAGAATTACGAGATAATATACTTCTATCGTTTAAGCCCTCAGTCTGTGGAACTCTGCTATGGCAGCCCTAGCACACTAATACACTGGCCAGCCTGAGCAAGTAAGTCTGTACACAAAGGGCAGCAGGAAGCAGGCTTCTCACTGTTATCGAAGGGGGTCATAGGGAACGGGGAAAACTAGAAGGAATCTCTGATATTGGGTTGTGATTGGAGTTGTTGGTGTAAACTTGTGCTTTTCTGCCCATACAGGTAGAACTAGACATACACAGGGGTCTGAACTCGGCGTCCGCTGAGCAGGCCCACAGGAGCGAGTGCCCCCCGGGCTTCGCAGGAGGCACTCAGAGCTCCCTTTTGCCGGCCCTCCCGGCTTGTCAACTCGGTGGTGCTGGCCCCACTGGCCCTGCTACATGCAGCGCTGCTGCCATCTCGTGGTCGCTGTGGGACACTGTCCTGAGCCAGGGTCACCCCTGGAGAAGGGGTTGGGGGCGCTTCCCAAAGCTCCCCACTGTGCGTCAGCAGAGCCCGATCCAGGACCAGCGGGCAGATCCTGCCTCTCTCTCATTGCCGGGATCAAGACACTCCGGCCCCACTCAGGGGCAGCAGCTCAGACCCAAGAGAGGGGCACAAGGGCCCTGTTGTTGGAACTGCTGTCTGGGAGGCAGCGAGCACCCTTGAGAGCTGGGAGAGCAATACCAGAGGCTGAGCTGGGGTCTCTGAAATTACCCAGGAGTTGGCGGGGCAGTGCCCCTGGCTGGGTGTCAGATGCAGAGGCCGTTCTGGATGGAGGGGGTACCATCCATGACAACATGTTTGGAACATTTCCTTGACAGATGTTGTGGTACTGGTCCTCTCAGTTAACCCTCATGACAACCCTATGAAGCAGCAACTGCTATTAGCCTATTTACAAGTGAGAAAGTTGAGGCACAGAGAGGTTAAGTAATTTGCCTAAGGTCACACAGCTCAGAAGGGTAGCATCATGATTTGCTGTTGTATGACAACTGGAGAGGCTGGATGTTGACACTGGGATTGGGGGGTGGGGTCAGCGTCCAGGCCCAGGGTTGGGTCTGGGCGGGGGTGGTGGTGGTGGTGGTCAGGGAAGCCGGGAGGGTGCAAAGAGGGTGGAGGCCCTGCTAAGGGGCTTCTAGGTAGCTCTGGTCAGAGCTTCCTCCAGGCTCCAGGGACTGCCTCCCAGGTGGCCCCTCCCTACCCACCTGCCTGCCTCCACTCAACCTCCCTACACCCCTGGCCAGATGCCATTTCCGAGGCAGAGGGCCCTGCAGGAGCCACTGGTGCCTGGTTAATCCTGACGCGGGGGCCGCAGCCCAAGGCTCCCGCCTGCAGCTGGTCCTCTTTTACGTGGGGCCGCATGACTTCCCGCTGCTGTGATTGGCCCAGGACCTGTGGCCTCAGACGCTGCCTGGTGCCAGGAAACCCAGCCTGGCCAGCACCGGTGGCTCCTGCCGGGGCTCCCTCGCCCAGCCCAGCCCCAGATGCCTTCTCTCTGGAGGGGTCCTCAAGGTGGGGCCGTCCAGAGCTGCGCCCTCCGGGGAAGCCTGGACACCTTCACGGCAGGGCTCTTTGGGCAGGCCTCACCTCACTAGCCTTGGGTCCTGGTCAGAGGCCCTCCCCGGACTCCTAGCCCCTGTCACTTGGCATTAGTCTCCCTTTCCTTCATTTCAGAGAAGGTGGCACATTTGCAACTTACACCTGTCTATATTGCCCCCTTCCCTCCACGTGACCCATTCACCAGGCCCATTCACCTCTGTATTCTCAGCACCTAGAACCATGCCTGGTGCGCAGCCGGCGCTCCTACCCACACGCAGCAAAGAACAGGTCACTTGGCAACTTTAGCCATTCACAGGCCACGAGCCCCTGGAGCCACCGACCGAGGGTTCCCTGCTCGCCGTCGCTCACCTGGAGGAGGGGCAAGCAGAGGGGAGAGGCAACGGTGCCAAGAGGAACAGGTCCCGCTTTTCCCTTACTTAGGGTGTGACTGGTCCTGGCGTGCCCCGGCCTCAGTTTCCCACTTGTAAGCAGTGGTCAAAACCATCAACCCCGCAGGACCGTTGTGAGGCATGGAAAGGCCCAGGCCAGGTAGGGCCCACAGCAGGCATGTGGTGGGGATGGAGGGGAGGACCTGGGAGAGCTGGGGAGCTGCAGGGAAAGGGGAGAGGCCCCCAGTCTCCCAGGGGTTCAGGTCAGGTCCCAGGACAGATGGTTGGAATGGCCGTGCGAGCAGGTGGCACACCTGTCTGAGCTCAGTGGCGCAGCGCGCCCCACTGCGCATGTGTGAGCACGAGTGGTGGCCGTCCAGCCTAGCCAGCGGTGGGGGTGGGCAACCCACCGAGTATCCCCACAGTCCTCTCGTCTGACCGCCAGGTGCTGCCAGCCTCATGATACAGGTGCACATTGTGAAAAAGATGGTCACCAAAGCCAGGTGCTTTAGGGACCTTCACAGGCTAGGTAGAGTCAAGCACAGACTTCGGCTCTGGCTCCAGACGCTGGTGGTCTGGTGTGTGGTGGCTGGCCGTCGGCCAGAAGCGGCCAGAAGCGGCCGGGGAAGGGGCCTCTGGAAGCGACCTGCTGTCATGAGTGCTGATGGGAGGAGGCGGCCGGGCCAGCAAGATAAAGCAGACTGGGGAGTCGGGCCACGGTCCCCAGCACCCAGCCGCCTCTGCGTGACCTAAAGCAGAAGGCGGCGGGGGTGCTGGTGGCCGTGTGACAGCACGGTACACCAAGTTGGGCTTCTTCCCAATTTTGAGTCCCAGCAGCCTGGGCAGGGCTGGCAAGGCTCCACCACCTCGGCACAGGTGTCACTGCTGAGTAACTAGGCAAAGCTGGTTAATACCTCGTTAAAACCACTGCCTTCCCCTTACCTGGGCGGACACAGCTAACTTACGCAGGATGTAGGCGGTAACCTTGAGTTTGGACCAGCTGAGCTTGTTATGACTGACGGGTGAGGGCCCAGGGCGCCTCCATCTCCTGAAAAGCTGTCCGACCAGGCCGATGGCTGGCTACCCAGGGGACAGTGATATGGCTGCTCCCCTTGGGCAGGGGTGGCGGGGAGAAGAAAAAAAGGTGGTTTAGGTTGGGGAAATGGGTCAGATGTCACGTTCAGCCGCCTTTCCTCCAGGCTGGCTCCTCTGCAAAGCTCTGAATCTCGGCCTAGACGATAAGGCCCCTCCTCCCTGCTTAGGGGATGGACAAGCCTCCCGTCCCTGTCCCCGTTGTACCCGCCTCCCAGCTGCTTCCCTTGCCCCAGCTCCACCTGGAGGGCTGGCTGAGCCTGGTCTCCTGTGTGCACGGCTCTAGGCCACGCCTCAGAACGCACGTACAGCCCACCCGCTGCTGATGGGAGCTGGGGGCTGCTCAGAGACCCAGGTGAGCCCCACTCCAGCTGCCCAGGTCCCCTGGACCCAGGCATTCAGACTTCTGCTGTCCTTCATGGGCTGACCTTTCAGGCAGATCAACTGTTCCAGCCCCCTTCCCTCCCACCACCGAGTGCTGGGCCAGGGGGCACCAATGTGCCTCAAGCAGTGACTCCTGGGGAGCCTGGTGTGAAGATCCCAGACCAGAAAAGGTGGCACCCCGAGACCTGGGGTGGCTGAACTGCCATGGAGATAAGAACTGACACCGCGCCTGACCTGTGTGCCCAGGCATCCACACTGAGCCTCAGTGTTGTCATCTGAGAAATGGGGACGACGCACTGATGCGTGAGGAAGTGCCCAGCACCTGATAAACAGCTGCACCTGGGGTGGCTCACATGACCCACTGAGTCACAGACTCAGTCTCTGTAAAACAAGATGCAACTCTGCTCCGCCCAGGGTTGTCGAGACGATTCCACGAGCCCACGTATAGCCCGGTACAGCGCCTGGCACCTAGGCCTCAGACGGGATGGCAGTATCCTCCCTGCAGGCTCACTGCCCCCCCCATCCCCACACCTGCTCCGTCTCTGTGACCACAGTGCTACTGCTGCTGGGCAGGAGCTGGCCTGAGCGCGGACGGCAGTGTGAGGTGCTGAGGGTGCAGACGCGTCACTCGTGGAGGGCAACGGGGCCACCTGGCAGGCAACGCGTGGCTGGAGCCTGTGCCGGTGTGAGCTGCGGCTGGGTGCCCAGGCCTGCTGCTGCACCTGCCTCGCCTGCAGATGCCCATCTCACGGGTGGCCCCCAGCCCAGCCCAGCCCAAAGGAGTCCCTGCCTCTGGTGAGGCCAAGAAGTCACCTCCTCCTGGAGACAGAACACTGCTAGCAGGATGCTTTTCTACCTTTAATTGGGGATACAAAAGGCACCTCTCCCAGGACAAGAGGATCAACCAACAGATGCGGAGGCCCAGTGCCTGGTGGAGCCCTGCGTGGGAGCAATAGAGGAAGGCCGGAGGGCAAGGAAGTGGAGTTCGTGGGGGCCACAGGTGCCCCAGGCATCCCTGGAAGCCTCCCCTGGCGGCCTGGGCCTGGTGAGGTCTCCCCCCACCACGTGCAGCTTCATATTTGGACAGCGTGCGCTCAGCAGAGGCCATACGCCCTGTCCTCGACAGCTGGCCAAAGCCTTCGGGCTCCAAGGCAGGGCCTGCGGAATGGACCTGAGGCTGCGACAGAAACTGCTGCTGTCTCCAGCCCACGGCCAGGCCTCGACTGTCAGTGTGGGCTCGGAAGAGGGCTCCTCTGGGCATGGGTCCGGGGAGGGGCAAGGGGGACTCACGCTGGGGCAACCAAGCAGCCGGCCTTGTCTGTCCCGGGGCCTCCGGGTTCTCAGCAAAGTCGCAGTGGTCAGTTGGGGTGGGAGGGGAGGCAGGGGTGTCCAGGGTTCCGAAGTGCAACTGACCTGTTCCCCCAATTCATCCGGCTGCCCCCCACACCCCCAGGCAGCGCAGCCCCAACCTCAAGGGGGAGAGAAGGGCATACGTAACAAGCCCCCCCAAAGCAGCCGTAACGCTGAAGGAGAGACAGGTCCCCGCGCGGGGTGTGGGAGCAGCGGGGGCTCGGGCTGCAGGGTGCCAGACCCCACACTCATAAGGCAAACAGCACGTCGTCATCCTTCTCCTGGGTCTTCTTTCGAGGGGCACTGCCAGGCGGGGGACCCGGGGGCCCCTCGGCGGAGGGGCTGGAGACGTTGGGCAAACGGTCGGCCACTTTGGCTCGTTCTTCCAGGAACCTGTCAAATTCTGGAGGAACGAGAGGGAGGCTGCGGGTGGGCTCGGAGGCTGGAGCGGGGCAGGGGTGGGCAGGGCCAAGGTCTACTACCTTCACTGGTGACGCCCTTGGGCTCCTCCGCATGGTTCCCCTGAGAAAGCAGAAGGTGAGGTTAGCTGCGGGCACTGCGGAGCGGGCTGGGGCGCAGGCTGCTGACCCCGAGGGGTCCAGACCTCGGCCCCACCCCTTCCTGAGCCCCAGGCCTTGGCCCGAGCCACTGGACTTCTCTGAGCCTCGCTTTTCTGCTTGGTGGCACTCACAGGGTTGTTGGGAAGCTATAACAGAGGAGTACTTGCAGAGGGCCAGGCGCAGGGTAGGGTGCCCGGTGGGCCCCTGACAATCGCTAGTCCCTTCCTTCCAGTGTCTAGAGGGGTGGGCAGACTCGCCCCATGGTGGAAAGGCTGACACCCAAGCCTGAGGCCACACATGCTCATGCTGGGGGCTGGGGAGCGGATAAGCCTTCACCCACCAGATGAAACGGATGGACCTTCTCCTGACCTCGGGCAGAAACATGGTCTTGGCCACTTGCAGAAGGCGGCCTCTGGGCCTGGAAGTGCCCAGGCACTTGATCCTTGGTGCCAAGAATTGGGGTGGGGGCTCTGGAGACTGCCGCTCACAGGGGGCAGTGGGGCTCTGGAGACTGCCGCCCCCCACCGTGGGCGTGGCACCCCTCGCAGCTGTCTATCAGCCTCCCGACCTGCACGAGGGGGCTGCCGAGCTCAGTGCTCCCATGGTCCCGGCTGCCCTCGGCCCACCTGTCCTGCCCACAGCGGGACCTCGATCGGCAGCAGGCTCGGGGGAGGGAAGGCCCCAGAGGCTGTGAGGGGTGCAGGGCCGGGCCCTCCTCTAAAGGGAAGAGCCGGGGGAGCGGCAGGGGAGGGGACACCAGCCCCGCTAACGCCCTCTCCTCACCGGTCGCTCATCCTGACCCCGCCCCCCGTCACCTCCTCATGAGACAACGGGAGCCCCAGGTCAGGTGGGCGAGGAGGGGGCCGGACTTACCACGTCCGTGGACAGCCACTGCTCGATGTCTTCCATGAGGCAGGCCTGGGTGACGGGGATCTGGAGGGAAGGGCAGCAGGTGAGGGCAGTGCGCCTCGCCGGTCTGGGGCCCACCGGCCGCGGCCTGGGGCAGTTGCCCAACCCTGGGACTCCTCCCTCATGCGATGGGGCCAGTCGGACCTGCCCTGCGCCCCCGTCCCCGGCAGTCCCTTCAGGATGGCTCCTGCCCTGCTGCCTGGGACCCCAAGTTCTGCCCGCTGTGCCAGGCTGTGGGCAAGGGGGAGGCGGGGCCAGCAGGCTGAGCAGGGGATGGGGAAGGGCTCCTGACAGCTGGAGCAGGGCCACGAGGAGAGAACGGACCCCCGGCTCCTACAGGCCAAGGGTGCGGGCTTGGTGCGCAGGCCCAGGGCCGGGACCAAGCACAGGTGCTCAGGGGCATCTGACACAAGAATATTCACAGCCCAGGGAGCGGCCAGCCAGCAAGGCTGAGGCAGGGGGCACGACTGCAGGCTGTCCCCCTACACCTCCGCAGACTCAGCGTTTGTGGTGGAAGGGGGCAGAGGTGGGCCGGGACAGAGGGAGGGGTCGAGACCACCAGACGAGGCCAGGCCGGTGCATCCCGAGGGGCTGCGGCTATGCACGGGGACATGGCACTGTGGCTCCACCACACAGGCTCCTGCACAGAGGCGGGGGGCTGAGGGCTGGACTGGGGCAGGGCTGGGGCCCGGGGGCTTCCCACGCGAAATGCGTCTACAGCGGGAGAATCCAGCTGGAGGTTAAGGGCACAGACTCTGGGATCAGAGAGACCAGACGCTGGCCGGACCCCTGCGACTCGGCGCAGGTTACTCAGCTTCTCTGCCCCTCACTTCGCTCATCGTTAGAGAGGGTGACAGTACCTACCGTCCAGGCCCAGATCGCTGTGAGGAGTAAACGAGACGAGGGAGCTAAAGAGCTCAGCACAGCGCCCGGCACAGCGTAGGCGCTCGGGGAAACGCGCTTACCACTGAGCGACTTTGGGAAACAGAGGGAGAGTGAGTCTTTCTCCAACCAAAGCCAGGTCAGTCCCCAAGCCCCGTCCTCAGCACCGAGGGCCCCAGGGGGCAGCAGGAGCACCCAGAGAAGAGGCAGGAGCTGACTTCCCAGCAGCGGCAGCAGTGACTTCTCTGGGCTGCCCGCCTCAGCCCCCTCTGCAGGCACTTGGCCCAAGCCCAGGAGAGCCCCGGTCGCCTCCCGGCTGCCACAGGGGCTGCCCAGGCCTTGCTTCCAAGGCAGCACCGAGGGGCCATGGAAGCGAGAGCAGAGGGAGCCGGACCGTGCTGGGTGGGCACTGGCAGGCCCTTGGCTGCCCACCCTGCTCTCCACTGGTTCTGACGGACAGTACCGCCTGGGGGCGGGCCCCTGGGAGTGTGCCCGGCCCCTCCTCTCCGTGCCTGGTCTCACCATCCAGTCACTGAGGCTCTTCTCACTGCCGCCTCCCATCTGGGTGAGAGAGGGTCACGCTGAGGGTGGCGGGAAGGCCAGGGCCAGGGCCACCGGTGCGCTGGGGGCCTCCTCCAGCAGGGACCTGCTACCGCCTCAGGAGCCTCTGCGCGCGCATGTGCGTGCGCGCGCGCCCATGCTTGTGCTGGGCTGGTGGGCGGTAAAAGGGGACAGCAAGCAGCAGAGGGCGTCTCCCTGTGGGGACTCCGGAGTCCTGGATGGGCAGGGCAAAGCTTCTCCCCTACTCTTCACCCCAAGGGTCCCTGTGGGTGGGGAGCTGAGCAATCCTGGGATGGTGGAGTAGGCAGCCATTAGCCCCTCACTGGTTCTCAGGGGATTCTGATGGGCACCCAGGGTCAGGAGCATTGCTCTACCCGGTCCCCTCATGTTTACTGACGGGCAAAGAGGAGATCCCTAGGGCCCCAGAGCAGACCGACGGTGGAGGAAGCCTCGGGTCCTGGCTCCCAGACCATCACCCTGTGACTGCCTTCCCCGCCTGGACAGACCCAGCCCGGGGCCTGTCACATGCCATCCAGCATCCCCACCTCCCAGGCCTCACTAACCCCGGGGGGCAGCCACTGGCTGCCCACAGAGTCGGCACTTGATTCCATTCTGTACATTGCTGCCTGGGATCATGTTCTGACAACCGAGAGGGAGAAAGCCTTACCCCCCAGCCAGACGTAAGCACCTCGGAGCAGATGTTCATGACCTGGTTTTAAGGAAGTCACACCCCGATTTGGTGGAAGTCACTTAAATCTGCCAAGTTGTCAGAGATGAACGAGCAGAACTTAGCCAGCGCCTGCTTTTCTGCAGGCAGTGGTGTGTGCGTGTTTCTGCCCCGTGGCCGCCTGCCTCTAGTGCTCCTCATGCCCTTGTCGCCGTGTGCCCCTGGGCAAGTGACACCAGTCCTGGGCTGCAGCGGTCAGCACGGCCGGGCTATTCGGTCAGCCTCCGTCCATGGGAGGTCAGGTGGCGTGGGAGGGAAGGGCTTCCTGAGTGTCCTGATTCATATGGAGTCCTGGAGCCAGAATGATGGCCCCTGGGAAAGGAAGGCTGAGCAGCAGGGGAGCACCTCTGCTCTTTAGAGCTCCACAGGCCGTCTGGGGTTCTCGTTACCAGCACTGGCTTCCAAGCTGGACAGACCAACAGCTGTGAGATCATGGGCAAATGACCTCAATTCTAAGCCGTGGTGTTCTCTGTGAGTGGGAAGAACCACACTGCAGTGATGTAAAGGTTAAAAGCTTCACTGCGTGCCAGGCACTGTGCTAAGGATGTGACATCTGTGGTCTCACTTAGCCGCCCTCTGTAATTAACCCCTCATCTGTAAAAGGGGGTACCTTGAGGGCTTGTGTGATGACTCACTCAGTAAGCTGGGGTCTCAGAGTGCTAGCACAGGGCACAGGCTCAACAAATGACTGCTTACGAAGAAAAATGGTGGGAGGCTCTGAGACCGGGGCGTGAACGCGCTCTGCGAGGCAGCAGGTCCACAACGCACAGGAGGCATCTGAGTCCTTGCTGGTCCCACCTCCACAGTGTTCCAGGTCTTGCCCTGTCTGACTTGGGAATGACTCCCGGGATGCTGGGGACGTCTCTGGGGAGTCGCTGGGGATCCCTCCTGCACCCCCTGCCCCGCGCCCCACTCCAGAAGACTGGGCAGCTTCCATGGCCTCCTGACCGCTCTCCCAGCTTCCAGGCTGGGTCCTTCTAAAACGGAAGCCAGATAAACGTTCCCCTCTGCTCAAGACTGCTCAGGGCTCCCACCTCACGTGGCATAAACCCAGTCCTCCCAGTTGCCCCTCGGGCTCCGAGCACCCAGTCCCACCTTGGCCTCTGAAGCCCTACGCTGTCACCAACCCTCTCCTCTGCCACGCTGTTCACTGCCCCTGCATCTCCAGCTCCCAGGTCCTGCACTTTCTGACCACCTCCCAAGGAGCTACTCGGCCCACTTACTGGGACAGAGATCCTCTCTTCCCTAAAGGCACCCAGAAACAAATTCAAAGGTGCGAGAACTGTACTTGGAGCCCTTGCGAGGGGGAGGGGTCACCCACAGCGCCTGCTCGGTGTGGGCACGTGGCTGTCACTCCACACAGTCCAGGAGTTAAATGCAACAAAAATGGCGCCCTTGGGTGCCGCCCTGTGGTCTTAGGGTCTGTTCTCCTGTCCACCTCTGTCCACACTCCTGCAGATAACAGGTCTCTGGAGGGGCAGTGAGGCCGAATACTGACTCAGCTCCCATCTGCCCTCTCAGGCTGCCTATTATAAACCACCGTGGGCATCGCTGGGCAAGCATCCCCTGGCCCTCCTTCTGGACAGGCCCCAGGGTGGCGGCAGGGTCCCTCTGCTTACCGCTCCGGTGCTCTGTTGCCGGGCATCCAGGGCTCCAGCCAGGCCATCTGTTGCTTGAGGGGCTTCGTATTTTACCCTGAAACACAGAGGCCACCGTGGCCATTACGTGCCGCCCTTGCCTTACCAGGCATGCCAGCTGACGTGAGGACAGAGGCGGCTGAGTGGGGATGAGCTGGACTCACAACCCATGTGGACTTGGGACGTGCCTGGGCAGGGGCGGCTCAGACCACAGGGAGTGTGCCAACTCTGCAGGCCTGCCTGAGGATGGTAGGAAGGGTTTCATTTCCTGCCTTTGGGAACCGGGATCAGACGTGTGACCCGCATGACAGGCAGAGCAAGGCTGGAGAGGGGAGGGAAGGTGTTGGGGGCCAAAGACCAAGACCACCAACCTCCTGTGACCAGATCTGGATGAGAAATAGCGTCACTGACCCCACAGCCATAGAGAATTTGCATCTAGGCCCTTTTCCGAGCTGCTCCCATTGCATAATTTCAGAAATCACGGTTCTGTGCAAGGCTGCATTTGAAGGGGGATCCCATTCTGCAGCTGAAAACAAACGTGCAGACTGTGGGAGAGGATTCTGAATGTCCTCTGGGGGAGGCCGGCCGGCAGGTACTGGGAGGAAATCGGAGCTGATACCACAGCTTCCGGGCAGAGGAGGACGGGGAAGGAGGTGCCTGCGGTGTCTGAGGTGAGGTTGCAGGGGAGCGAGAGAATAAACCAGGAGTGGGAGGAAAACCTGTGCTAACGAGGGCGCTGGGTGTCTCTCTGACTGCTACAGAGGGGACGTCCAGGGGAGGCTTTGGGGACTCAGCCCCGGCACTGAGAAAGAGCAGGTATCCTCGCCCTGAGCTGCTGGTGGAGAGGAGGTGAGACCGGGTCAGTCATTGAGGCACCGACGAGGGCACGGAATTCTAGCCTCAACAGGAAAGCCAGTACGGATAGAGATGAGGGCTCTTCTTCCAGGTGGGGCGGGTTGGGGAGCATCTCACCCTCTGCTGGAGCCAGGGCTGTCCAGCTCGAGGCTTCGGGAGCCGAGACCATAGCACGTGTGACTCTCGTAACGCCAACCTGCCCTCCTGGGGACTGGGTAGACTGGCACTTAAAGAGGCCTCTTGAGTAAAAGCCCCAAATTCTCAGGCAGCCTCTCTGAAGAGCAGCCGTCCGCTACTCCCACAGGACCCGGAGGCAGCCGGGAGAGCGCGCTCATCACCGAGCTCACCGCCCCCCACCCCCCAACGACTGGCGCCCATGCAAGTGGGCTGCGGCCAAGCCGAAGGCCAGGCGGCGGGCGGGGCGCCCAGCCCTTCTGGAGGGCAGCTTAGCACCCCTGGCTAATTGGGGCAACAAGAGCTGGCGAGGAGGAGGAGATGCCGAAGCCTGAGCAGTGCATCCTGACCCGGGGAGGCCCGCTGACGCTGGCGTGGAAGTGGCCGTGCACCTAAGATACAGTGGGTGCGCCGTGGGGAAAGGCAGGGATGAGGCATGTCCAGCCCCAGGAATGTACAGAAAACGACCATGCCCTTCATTCAAAAGAACCATGTGTTCCTTCCTAATTACTCCCCACCACCTCGGCTTTTCCGTCTCTCTCCTGCTCTCATACAGCCCCCAAGGCCAAAGCCTGGCCATCCCTGGGGGCCGTGCCTGCAGCGGTGGGGCCCACACGACGCACACGGGACTGCTGGCCCTGTGCCCGGTGCAGGAGGGAGGAGGGCCACCCCTCAGGTGGTCTCGGTGAGGCTGGGGGGCAGGGGCTGGACCCAGGGCCACTTGGGGTGACACTTGACAGTGCCTGAAGAAGACACAGCGGCACTGGGGAGCAAGTGAGCGTGGAAGACGTTGAGAAAGAGAGCACCCTTGGGCTCCCCTGGTGGTGCAGCAGTTAAGAATCCGCCTGCCAATCAGGGGACACAGGTTCGAGCCCTGGTCCAGGAAGATCCCACATGCCACAGAGCGACTAAGCCCGCGAGCCACAACTACTGAGCCTGAGTGCCACAACTACTGAAGGCCATGCGCCTAGAGCCCGTGCTCCGCAACAAGAGAAACCACCGCAATGAGAAGCCTGGGCACCGCAACGAAGAGTAGCCCCCGCTCGCCACTTAGCCTGCATGCAGCAACAAAGACCCAATGCAGCCAAAAATAAAAATAAATAAATTTATTAAAAAAAAAAGAGAGCACCCTTGCTTCTGGCCAAACCTGGCTAAGGCGACCCTAACTCTGCTCACCCAGATGTCCCCATGGCTCTACTTGGCATCCTGAGTGGAAGAGCCTGGTCAGCTGGTGAGGCCGTGATTGTGCCAGCTGTGGTCGGCACAGGCCAAAGGGAGGCATGGGGCAGACACTCGGTGGGCAGAAGAGGTCTTGGAGGGTTCAAGAGCCCCAGGGTACAGGGCAAGGTGGGGAGTCCAAAGGCCAGCCAGGTGACCAGGACTAGAAGACCCAGCTGATGCATCAGAGAGGGACGGCCAGGGAGGCTGGCAAAGCAAAGAGGAGGCTCGGGCACACTCCCATCCCGCAGGGCGTTTTCTGCTGGGGTGGAAACCCCTCCCCAGGGAGGGCCTGCAGGAGGACCCATGACCTGAGACGGTACGTGCTGCCCTCGCAGTACGTCTTCCCTGGCCCTGGCGTCTCACATTCTCCCCTGTCTCTGACCCTTTGCACGTACTGTTCCATGGCCTGAAATGGCCGCCTTGACCTCCCCACTGCGTGGTCCAGTCCTGAGTGCCCTCTGCAGAGCTGCACGCACCTCCTCCGAGTCCATAGTGCTGGGTACGCCCCTCCAGGATGGCACGCGGCACTGCACAGCAGCGGTCCGCATGCAGGTCACTCCCCCCGTGAGACTGCGGGCCCCAGGGGGCAAGCTCGGGGTGTGCTTTTCTCTGTTCTTCAGGACCCCGCTCCCCAGAGGAGTGACGGTGCAGCAGCAAACCTCAGCCGGGTTGGGGCTCTCAGGTAGGCTGCCTTCCAGGCTGCAAGTCCCACCAGACTCATTAGCCTGCAGCAACACAGCAGCCTCAGTGTGCCCCTAACTCCAAGGTGACCGTGAGCCACTGGTCCTGGAGCACCTGGGCTTGGGAGTACAGGCTCTGCCCCAGCCTAGAGGTGCGGCTCACAGCGCAGGGCTGGTTAGGCTAGTGGGCAGGGCTGCGAGCAGCCTGTCAGGTTCCACCTGGATTGGCCAGGGTGGAGAGGGGATCCCTGGGCCCTCTGGAGGCCCATCAACAGTCCCCCAAGACACCAGAATGACCACTAGGGAGCTCGGGAGTCCGCTGGGAAGGTCCCTTAATCCAGAGCTTTCCTTGGCTGTACATCCTGGTTGCCCTGGGGTTATAAGCAAAGGGCTGACAACAACCTCAAGCAAACTACTTCCAGCCTGTACGGAGCCGGTCCCGGGAAGCTGGCCCTGGTGGACACTCGGCCGCGTGCCTCGGCTGCTGAAAGCATCTCCCTGATGGAGATGGACAGTCCCAGAGAAGGACAGAAGCCCAGCTCCAGTGCAGAGCAGGCAGACTTGGGTGGGGTAGCAGGACTTCTCTGGCTGGTTACGGAACAGCAGAAATGACTGGACCAGCCCCCGAGGGCTTGGTACACAGCCTACAGTGCAGTGGAGAGCAGGGCTGGGCTGGAGGCACTGTGTTTTGGAACCAGACGGCCCTGGGTTCCCAACCTAGTGCCTCCAAACGTTAGCTGCCTGACCTGGGGCAAATGACCCAGCCCCTCAGTGTCTCGGTTTCCTCATCTGAGCGGATCATGTAGGATCCTGGCACCTAGCTGGTCATCAACCTACGGGCACCCCTGCCCCCATCCACCGCTGCCTGTAGGGCACAGGGTTCCCCGGGCCTCCCAGGATTGGCTCGGGGGAAAGAACTCTGCTATCCCGAGGGGGTGCAGGCAGGGGCTGGTGTGCCCACCAACAAACTGGGCTCAGGGACCTGGAGAGAGGCCCTCCCCTGATAGGGGGCGACCCAAACTGCAGGGGCCCAGGGCGGGGCCCGGCCACTCACTCTTTGCGTTGGTCAGCCAGCGAGCTGCCCCGTGTCAGCGCAAACATGTCAAACTCATCTTCCAGGCGGCCAGAGGTCTCCAGAGACTGCAGGCCAGCCCTCACGCTGCTGGAGCCCAGGTCTGTGGGGACAAAGAGGCCACGTGAAGGGTCTGCCTGGCTGTCCTTGGACACTGAGCCGTGGCTGAGCTGCTCCCTGCCGGGCCCGGGTCGGTTCTGGAGAAGCAGCGTGGCCTGGAGTGGTGGTGGGGTCGGGGTGCGTACGGACGGAGCAGGCCACCTGCTGGCTGAGGGACCAGGGGCAAGTCACTTCCTCTCTCTCAATTACTTCCAAGGGCTTTGTGTGAAGCAGGCAGCCAATAACGCTAATCATGGTGACGACGGTGGCAATGGCTAACGCTTACCAGGAATGCACTCTGGGCCTGGCCCTGGTCTAAGCCCGCTCTGTGCAGAAGCTTATCCAGGCCTCACGATGACCTGTGAGCAGGGCCCATTCCTGCCCCTGTTACAGAGGAGGAAAAGGGCCCAGGATGTCCAAGTGACGTGCCCAGGTTCACCAGGTGATTCAGGCCAGGGGGAATTCACGGTGTTGATGGGAAATCACACAACAGTGGGATTTCTGAGATCTGAGGGGGCTCAGGAGTTGTGAGACTGCAAGGGAGGGTCCCCTGTGTTTTGTCCGGGCCGCTCAGCCTTGCAGGAAGATTCAGCACTGGACCCTGGCGAGGGGGGGTCTGGGCCAAGATTCTGCTCTTGGCACTCCAGCTGCAACTGTGTAATGGGACGGCACCCCCAGAGCTGCAGGGGTGTCCGCAGTATGTAAGGTACCCTCAGCCCAGAAACCCGCACGCTGCACTTACTCATTCCCGCCAGCTGGGACGAGAGGCTGCTGGTGGCTGCAGGGTCAGGGCCCATGTCGATCAGGTCAGCGGCCACCTCGGCCTCGCTTGGGGCCTGGGGGCAGGGGAGAGGCCACCGTCATCCTCCCAACCTGACCTGCAGCCTCATTCCCTTCTGTCCTGAAGCACTGGCGCCTTCATTCTTTGCCTGAGGATCTGTCACCAGCAATACCCCCCCACCCACATACACCCCGTCCCTGCAGCAGTGATTGGGAGTCAGGGAGTCTTTCTCCCTCCCCTTGGCCTGTCTAGCTCAGCTGGAGGCCTGGGAGGCTCAGAAGACCCTGGGGCATCAGCTGGGGGCAGAACATTATCTACCCTAATGGCACAATGACATAAAAACTGAGAAGGGGCCCTGTTGGAGATTCTGGCTAAGAAGGCACATCCCAACCAGGATACCTGGGGAGGGAAGTGGGCCCAGCCCTCCTTCTTCCCATTATCACGGAGAAGCAGCCTCTTACCTTGGCGGTCTGGCCTGTTCGGAAGCGTTCAAACCTACGAGACAGAAAAGACCTGAGTCAAAGAGAAGGACTGGGTGGCCCCTTAGCACAGCCAGGCCAGAGCTTTTCCCACTGCAGGTCTCAAAACCAACAGAGTGGGTCACAAACAGGGTGATGACACGGCCTGGTTTACCCTGGACAGATCCAGTTTATGCCTGCTGCCCCAGGGAAGTATTAGCAGGGCCTGTTTTTCACTTGCAAGTGTCCCAATTAGATTATCAATTATCTGGTCACCTTAGTCACCATTAGCATTCAATAAACAACAGGAATAGACTAAAGCAGAAAAGGAAACAGGGGTGCGTGCACACAGCAAAGGTAAGTACTGTTTTTTGGAACTTGTTCGGTAACATACATTTGCGTGTGTGTGTGTGTGTGTGTGTGTGTGTGTGTGTGTGTGTCTCTAAAGCGGTGTAAGACACACCTCTTACACTGCTTTATGGAGCCACTTAAAACTGCCCTAGACAGGTCAAGGGGCTGGTGGGCAGACTGAGGACTTCGGTCTGAGATCTGTTCCTGACCTGGCCCTGTCCCTCACTGTGTGACCTTGGGTAAATCACCTCACTTCTGAACTTCAGTCTCCTGTCTATTAATAAGCGGGTGACAGTGGAACCTGCCTCCCAGGTGTGAGGATCAAGCGAACCACCCAACAAACGTAAGGTCTGATGAATAGGTGTCAGAGGGGTCCCAGTCACCCCTAGATCGGGCCCTTGGGCCACCTCACGGCCCGCACTGCAAATGGCAGGGGCTCTTAGTCCCACCAGGTCAGCGAGCAGGAGAGGCCAGGCAACCGTGGCCTGCCACGGCCCCGCCCCCTCACCTGATTCAGAATCACTCAGCAAGTGTTTGCTGATGGATAAAAACACGAAATGAACCAGGGGCTGGAGGCGGCTGGCATAACTGGTACCCTGTGCCAGACAGCCTGACCACCGAGTGCTTTATAGGCATAACCGCACGGGCCCTCAGTTATCTACAAGGAATCATGAGCTCCGTTTTACAGATTCAGAGGAAGCGTGGGGGACATCATTTCTGCAGGCCCAGCACCTCTCCCTGCCTTTGTAACAGCAGCTAAGTGCTCCTCTGGGGAGCTGCTCCCCCCCTTTCCTGTGATCCCGGCGGGACTGTGGTCAAGGGGGCCTGTCCCCTCCCACACCTGCATCCCACAAGGACGCTGAGCCAATCAGAGTTTCTCGTGGGGAGCTGACTCTTGGACAGAATGGTACAAGGTGGGCAAGCGTTTGGAGCCCATGTATTCATGATGACACCTTGGGGTCATGGTCCAGGAGTTTCTGCCCCGGAGGCCCCTGAACTGCCCTGGCATCTGTCCTTCCTGCCCCACTGGGAGGCCTGACTTTTATTCTTCTTTGGATTCTGAAAGCTATCCATTCAATAAAGGCTGTTCTCCTAATGACTTCTTTTTCTGCTTAAGCTAGAAAGCTTAAGCTGTGATCCTGGATGCAGGGACGCAGGCGGCAGGAAAGGAGGTGTGGGGTGAAGGGCGGGCGCTCCTGCCTACGCTGGACGAAGACAGCTGAGGGCATGTGTGCTGGGCGGCTGACCTGGTGTTTGAGAGGGACATGAGAAGTCAGAGGGTGTGAACAGGGGAGAAGGCAAGAAGGTGGGGCGACTGGCCCGAGGCGGGGCAGACAGCGGGGCTACCGTTCGTGGCGCAGGAAGACGTTGTTGAGGTTGTCGTTGACGATGAGTAGCTCCTCCGTCAGCTGCTCATTGGCGACACGGGGGATGAGCTCCAGGACCCGCTGCTGCATGGCTCGGCATGTCCGGTTGAGCTCCTGCCAGGGGAGGAAGTGAGACAACCACGGCTGCTGGACCCGGAGCAAGGCCGTCTCTACCGGACACCCGGCCCTGGGCGCACCTTGGAGGCGGAGAGGTTTCCAGGCTGGACTTCAGGTTGCACAGAACAGCTTTTGGGGTTCTACGGACAAGCACTGGCGTCTCATTTCTAAGTGCTTAGCACACAGGAGACGACCAACATGGGGGCCGTGCTGTGGGTTTAACCTGGCTGTGCGGCCCTCAGGGTGAAGCTCCTGCCCTCACCTCTGCATCGCGGAAAAATCAAGACTGTGAGGTGGCTGGTGGAACACCTGCCACTTCTCTGGGTGCACTGAGGTTTTTTGTGACCAAAGCATAAAAAATAAACTGGATGATCCAACTATTATCCCAACTCTGAATGTCTGCCTCATTACTCTTTTTTTTTTTTTTGCGGTACGCGGGCCTCTCACTGTTGTGGCCTCTCCCGTTGTGGAGCACAGGCTCCGGACGCGCAGGCTCAGCGGCCATGGCTCACAGGCCCAGCTGCTCCGCGGCATGTGGGTTCTTTCCGGACCGGGGCACGAACCCGTGTCCCCTGCATCGGCAGGCGGACTCTCAACCACTGCGCCACCAGGGAAGCCCTCTAATTTCTTTTTTAATGCTTTTTATTTTGGAATAATTTTAAATTTACAGAAAAGTTGCCAAGATAAGACAGCCCAGGGGTTCTTCACCCAGCCTCTCCTTAGTTTGGCATTTGTCAAAACTATGACATTAATGTGGGTACAATGCTGTTAACTAACTACAGACTTTATTCAGGTTTTACCAGTTTTTCCACTAACGTCCTTTTTTTCTGTTCCCACATTGCATTTAGTCACCACGTCGCCAACTGACTTTTAATCAGTTAGTGTTATGTATTTAAACTTGTTTGGGAAAAAGAAAAAAAAATAGAAGCTGAAGCATTTACAGGCTTTTCATTTGTAAGACTGAGTGTTTCCGTCCTCAGGTGCCTGCCATCAGGTGGACAGGGGCCCAGGTCACGGTCCTGAGGTCCCAACAGATGGTCGGGCACTGCTGACTGTGGCCATGCACCAGCACTTTTCTCCTGGCATCATGAAGACCACTGATTTTGGTTCTTTTCAGACCCTGCTGCCCCCGCCTCCCCCCAGGCCAGACCCTCTCCCAGGATTTCCTCTCTTGCCTGAGCTGGGGCAGGGCAGGCCCAGGGGACTTCCAACATCCTGTGGGCCTCCCCTCTCCTCCCCCCATGACCAAGCACACCGCAGCTTTGTCCCTACTTCCTTTCCTGCCACTCTCAAGAGCAGAAAAGCAGCTGGTGGAGCCAGGGTCCTGGGTTCATACCCCAGCTCTGCTGCTGACCAGCCCTGTGACCCGGGGGGCATCCCATGACCTCTCTTTGCCTCAGTTTGCTGACCTGGGATGTGAGGATAACAAGAGTACCTACCCCATGGGGGGGAGGGGGAGAATTCGGTGAGTGAACGTATATCACGTGTCCACATCAGAGCCTGGCACACAGGACACGCTCAGTGTGCATCAGCTGTCCCTGTGTCACCCCTGCCTGCCTGCCAGCCAGCCTTCTGAGTCCCCAAAATCGCTCATGCCCGCAAGGCCTTGGCTTGGGACACCCAAAATTAACTGCGCTACAGCAATCCTGCCGCTTCCCAACTCACTCAAGCTTCTGTCATTTATTCTTTTTTAAAAAAAAAAAAAATTTTTATTTTTGGCTGTGTTGGGTCTTCGTTGCTGCACGAGGGCTTTCTCTAGTTGCGGCGAGCGGGGCCTTCTCTTGTTGCGGAGCACAGGCTCTAAAGCACGCGGGCTTCAGTAGTTGTGGCACTTGGGCTCTAGAGCACAGGCTCAGTAGTTGTGGCGCACAGGCCTAGCTGCTCCGCGGCATGTGGGATCTTCCTGGACCAGGGATTGAACCCGTGTCCTCTTCATTGGCAGGCAGACTCCTATCCACTGCGCCACCAGGGAAGCCCTGTCATTTAGTCTTCATATTCGTGTGTTCACTCAACTGTGAGACTCTGGCTTCACTCCCCTCAACCCTGCCCCCTGCTCCCACCATAAGGTAAGGACCCCGGAGCAAGAACACTGTGTCAGCTTGGTCGGGCCCAGGGACAGAGAGATGAGCACAACTCAGCCTCGCCCTCCAGGAATGTGAGGCCCAGCAGGAATGACACAAAATGAGGTGATCATGCCAAGCCCTCTGTCCCCTCACAGGTTCAGGTTGACTCCTGGGCCTCGGGGGTCCCTAGCTTTCTTGGCGTGTCTAGGACTGACCTCTGTGGGGAGGGTGCCTTTCCCCACACACAACCCCCTCACTCAAGTGGGGCCCCAGCTGGGGGTGACACCCTAGGGATATCACGTGACATACGGGAGCCCCAGCCTGCAGATCCCAGCTCAGGCCTGCCTGCTAAGCTTCATATTCTGAAAGGTGGACACCTCACCTTCCAGCTTCTCCTCAAGACCACTGATGGGGAGCTATTTGGAACCAGGCACAGGGAGGGTGTTTTACGTGCAAAGCCTTATTTAATACTCAGGTCAAACTTGTACCACAAAAGCAAACTTACCGATGAGGAAACTGAGACAAGAGGGGCTATTCTGTTCAAACCACCAAGTGGTAGAGCCCCGAGTTCCAATCTGATGGAGCCCAAAGTCCCCGGCTTTATCATCTCCCATTGTGACCAAGGGGCTCAGAGTCCGCCATGGAAAGCACCGTGGTGGTGGCGGGGCCGGGAGGCTGAACCGGGTGACTGCTGCTCACCTGTAGCAGCTCCAGGTCTGCCGGCTCCGCCTGGGTGGGCACAAGCTCCGTCAGCATCTCCGACATCACCCTCACGTTCCCACTCACCATCTCCAGCTCACTGCGCAGCTTCCCAATCTGGAACACACGGTTGGCCCCGCTGAGAGAGGCCGGGGTCTGGAGCCTCTGCCACTCCTGGGACACAGCCTGACACTACCAGCCCGACCTGCTGGCACCCTCTCTAGGCTCCCGGGCCACAGCCCTGCGCCAAGAGGCCCATGGTAGGCTTGCCCTCACCCCCCCTGACCCCCTTACAGAGATGTTAGCAACTGTTACAAGGCGCCCAGTGCAGGGAGAGGCCAGGAGGAAAGAAGCTGAGGGCGGAGGCAGCCCTGAGTGTGGCTGGAGGGCTCTGGCATCTCCTGGGTGCTTGGCGCCTAACAAGGCCCTGGAGGGGGGGGTTCCCCTGAGGGGAGGGGAGGGGGGCCTCCCTCCTAGGAGGACCCGGTTCTGTCTTGCTCCTGGTCCGCTTTGGTGCCCCAGACTCTTCCAAGGATGAGACCCAGTGCCGTCCCCCACCCTGAGTATGAAGCTGAGACTGAGCACTCGTTAAAGGGACGTGAGCAGGTTTTCAACGATCAGAGGGGTCCCAGTCTTGGCTTGGGGAATAGCTGTAAATCGAGTCACACAGTCTCTGCACTCAGGTGCGGCGTCTCATGCGGCGGGCTCTGCGGGGCGTTTCCTGTCCTCATGGACCACGTGGACACTGTGAATGTCCAGGAAGGGACCAGTGTGGACGTTCCCAAACCTGATCTGGTTGATGAACCCTTTGATCATGGGCTACCTCACGGGTCTAGGATTGAGCAGCCTACATTTTGGGAAATGCTGGTGCATTCTCAGTTGGCTGAACCAGCTGATTTCAGAATCAGTGTCACCATATAAATTCACGGCGCCTGCCTGTGAGGGGAGCTACCATTTTGATCACCTTTAAGGCCCAAGCACTTAATGTATGTTGCCACTTAACCTTGACCATAGTCTCATGAGGAAGGTATCACTGTCCAACCCTTACAGATGAAGAAGTGGGAGTGCAGACACAGGCCCACTACCGGTTTGCCAGCAGCTTCCAGACCCATAAAACGTTTGGTACATTTGGCCTGTTTAACAAACGCTCCTGGCAGAAGCAAGGGAAAAACAACTGATCACAAACCCAGCGTGTCCAGGTCAGATGGGACCTAATTACAAGGAGTCTGGGAGTTACATTAGTGCTCCTGAACGCCTTAACGTGTCCCAGGAGACAGAAGGGGACTCTGAAATTAAACAGATTGCTCGGTCTTGTTTAGCAAGAGCCTTCTTCCACTGGACATAATCAGAGTCTTAATCCACACAGCTGCCAGACTTCAGGCAAATTGGTTACAATTATAACCAGGTTAGATCAGTTTTGGATCACAGGGTGATTTTACCACTTTTATGCACTTTTAATTTTTGGGCCTGTTAGGAAAACTTTTCTAGTAATGTTATTTGTAACTCTGGGGGTTGATTTCTTAACTTGCTATAAGTACAGAGGTTTCTCTTTGAATAGGTTTGGGTATGAAAGGCTGTTGGTAAGTTTATTTGTTTGTTAAGGCCAAACGATACCGTAGAAGTTTGTAAAACACCTCAAAAATGGGCACCCCCAGTGTGCAAGCCTCGAGCAACCCCGCCATCCACGACTAAAATGACCGCGCACCCAGGAATGCCGGTCATGGCTGTGGACGTCCCTCGTAGGGCGGCAGCTAAGGCCGCCACAAACTGCTCGGGGCCAATGTGCAGGGTGCTGGCCTCACTGGCAGGACGCAGGGGCTGAGGGACAGGCGGCCTGGTCTGAGGAAGGCAGTCTTGCAAAGCTACTCATGGGGCCCCAGAAAACGAGGCCCAGGCCCGGCCTCCAGGATCTTACACTATACCTCAAACCTTCTTCTTGGGGCTTGGTGGGAAGCATCATGGTGCAAGGCAAGGGTTTAAATTTTTTTCTATACAGATGTTTTAGAAACGTTTTTAGCAAGAACCTCTGTCCAAATGAAATCTTACGTGAGACCCTGAGCAAACCCCAGCAAGGAAGTGGAGCTGCGGCGGCCGAAGGGCTGCTTGCTGGGTGCTTCCTCTCCCTGGAGCTGCCCACAGGGCTCCACGGAAGGCACAGTTTTGAGAAGGGCCCAGGTGCAGGACAGAGCCTGCCTGGAGTCAGATTTGTGCTTGAATCCCAGCTCTGTCTCTGCTGAACTGTGTGGCTCTGGGCAAGTGAACTGATCTCTCTGAGCCTCATCTCCCAACAGGAAGGATGACACATGCCCTGTGGGGCTGCCCTGAGGACTGGGCAGAGTAATTTCCACACTGACAGGGGCCTGCCCTAACTTGTGGGGAGGGGGAGGCTCACGTCCTGACCTGTGTGGCTACGGCCCAGGCTTGTTTACCTGCTCAGCGGTTGGCGTTATGGGTGTGTCGCTGGGGAGTAGGGCCAAGGTGGGCAGCGGGGTGGTGTGCTGGCCGGAGTCCCCTTGATGACTGGCATCAGTGCCCACAGAAGAATTCTGTCCTGACGGTGTCTCTGAGTTGAACACGGTCTAGAAGGCAACAAGCTGAATCCGTGAGGCTGGCAGGTCGGGGCCACCAGGAAGCAGCACCCGCTCTGGGAGTGACTCCCGCTGCCCCTGCCCGCTGCTCCTCACCCTCTGGGGCGTGTGGATGGGGGACAGCATGTCCAGGTCGGTCATGGGGAACTCCAGGCCCTTCCTCCGCAGGTCCTCGTAGACAGCGACCACACCTGTCAAGTCGGGCGAGCTGCGGAACGCGTCAGCCCAGGACTGAGAGGGGACAAGGGGACACGGCCGGTAACCACTGCTCACCGGCTCCCCTGCGAGCCTGCCTGCCAGCCCCCAGGGAGCAGAAGTTCCCTTCTGGACTCGCTGGTCCTTTGGTGGCATCACCTGGACAGCCCGCTCCACAGCAAGGCCCTCAGCCAACAAGGCTACCCCTGACCCCCGGGCTTAGAGGTCCCGTCAGCAGAGGAGCAAGACGGACCCAAGAGAACAGACGAGAGAGTAGCAGTGGCGGGGGCACCTTACTCCCGGCCCGCCCCCGGCCGCCCGCGCTCACCTGGATGAGGGTGAGCACCTTGTCGTGTACGATGGTGGGCGGGTTGTTCTTGGGCAGGATGGTCCTCACCAGCACGCCCTCCACGAAGTCCTGGCTGGCCACCAGCACGTGGAAGCGGTGCCCGCAGTTCTTGACGCAGGTTTCCAAGACCTGGAGGCCGTGCGGTGCCCGTGAGCACCCAGCAGAGGAGCGGGAGCGCCCGGGTCCCCACCCTCACACCCCACCCATGTCCCAGTGGGGAGGCCCAGCAGAGGATGCAGCTCCCTGAAGTGAGACCCAGAACACAGAGGAGCGGGGATCACACCAGATTTGGCAGCTGGTTGGCTGGGGTGGGGAGGGGCACTTGGGCGGGCAGAGGGCCGTGCGCTGGCTGGAGGCCCCTGGCTGAGTGGCTCTGGTGCCCACAGAACCCTGTCCCGAGGCCGTCTCTGAGCTGAACACAGTCTAGAGGGGAGGTGGCTCTCCAGGTGTAAACCAGAGGACTTTCAATCAAATGGTGACTTCGCGGCCTGCGACAAAGGCGCCCAACTCCCCTCCCCGCTCCTGTCCCCGCTCCTGTCTCTCTATTCCCGGGCAGGAGCTGCCTCTGATCTTCAGCTGAGCAGACGGATCCAGATGTAAGCGCTGCCACGGGGGAGGCGGAGACAGAGTGCTCGCGCCCCCACCCCCCAGCCAAGCCCACCCTGACTGCCAAGCTGCCAACTCCTGCCTGCCCCGCCCTGCTGTGAGCAAGGACTGTCCTCAGCCTCTGGCCTTTGCTTTATGTTCATTTTTCAGGGCCAATTAGGCCAAGTGCCAACTGGAACCCAACTTGGGTACCGCCCCCCAGAGGCCTGGGTGCACTGAGCTTCTGTGTCACCAGCAGGTCCTCTGCCCACGCGTCCCATGACGGGCCCTTGAGGGATGTGGGCCTGTGTGTCTGCTCCCTGCATCGGTAGGTTAGAGGGAACTTTTCCAAATAGGCTCTCTTGCCACTCCTCGTTGGCCAGCCGTGTAGACAGGACAGTGCCTTGAAGGCTGACCACAGCCCTTGAAAGAGTAGCCCCAGGGTGGCTGGGAGTCCTGCTGGGCCCCCAGGGGACTGTGGTCCCGCCGTGGATGGAGGGACGGGGCACTCACCGTGAGAGCCAACATCACCTCGTGGAAGTTCTTATTCCCCACGATTCTCTTCTTCACTGCTCGGAAGGCATCTTTGGGGCTGGGAAGAAGGACAAGAGGAAGGATGGGCTGAGGCATGGAACCTCCTTATCCCACAGAGGAGGCTGCGCGCCTAAGATCAGGAGGCACTGGAAGACGGGAACGGCTCTTATTTACCCGTCTCCCTTGGTCCCGCCCTGTTTTGTGTGCCCAGGTTCTAATCACATCAGAATCTTCCTGTCCCACCAAAATCCTCAGTAGATGACGACTGCTTGGCAGGGATTCTCAGGGTGCAGTCTCTGGACACCCTGCACTAGAATCCCTTAGTGGGGAGGCGTGAGTGCTCGTTAAACATGCGGAACCCCAGACCTGACCCTAGACCCCCTGAAGCAAGCTCTCAGGGAATCTGCATGCCCACCGTGCCCCTGGGGCTTTATATGCAGTAGTGAAGGTTAAGCACCAATAAGCTGCAGGCACAGAGTTCTTGTGCCCCATCCTGGCCAGCTCCTCTACTCACCCCTGTTTCCACCCAGGCCTTATCAGGCACCAGATGTGCCCACACCAGGCTGGGTGCTGGGACGCACTGGTGAATAAGACCCCTCGGCCTTGCTTCAAGGATCACATGTTCCAGGGAGACCCACATAAGGGAGGGAAGCAAGCAGGTCCCGAGGTAAGAGCGAGTGTGAGTGTGTGAGTGTAGGCGGGTGGGTGGGTGCCGGAGGTCAGGGAAGTCTTCTCCCAGGAGGTGGCGCCACAGCTGAGCGTGAAGGATGGGATGCAGCCAGCTGCGGGGCGCAGGGCACGCGGTTCGTGGAGGCAGGAGCCTGGACCAGGGCCTGGGCAGGCGGGCGGGGAGGAGATGAAAGGAGGCCGCTGAGCGTTGGGGGAAGGTGGAGGGAGGGGCTGGGGAGGCCGCTTGGTCACGCGGGGAAGCCGGCGGCAGCCTGTTCTCCCCGCCCCATCGGTAACTCCACTGACGCCCCCAGGCCTGCCACCTGCACCCTTGCCGCTCAGCCCTGTACAGGGGAAACCCACGTTGCCCGGACTGTCCTGGCCTAGGAGTCTTCGTGGCCCCCCGAACTTCCACATCTACCAGGTAGAAGCCCAGGTAAAATCCGCTTCGCCCATGGCGCTTTCCCAGTCCTCCATCTCCTGGGTGCACTGACCCCGGGACTGCCTGGCTAGAGAGGATGCTCCCTAGAGGCCAGGAGTGGCGTCCTCTGACACTTTGCCTCCCCAGAGCCCAGCACGCTATAGGAGCTCAAGCAACACTTCTTAGGCTGGGGAGGGCCTGTCCTGCTGTCTGCTGGGCATCTGTCAGACTGTCAGTGCCAAATCCATCAAGGGCAAGTCGACAGACCCGGGAACCCTGACATGACATGGGCCCCCCGACAGGAATGAAGGCAGCAGGCAAGGCTTTCTGGAAGAGACCTGCGTGGGGGTGGCTGTGACGGAGATGACACGAGGGGTGAAGGGCCACGGCCCCTGACGGGGTGGGACCCTGCCCCTGAAGTGTGAGGGTGCTTCTCAACCCAATGCCCTGGGGCAGCCCCTCGCCCTCTGGGCTCCATCTCAGGGGAAGGTAGCTTCTGTTCCTGGCTTGGCCACTCCCCTGTGGTCACGTCAGCTCTCTAAAGGGACTTGTTTCCACTCCTTACAGAGTGACCCAGAAGTTCTGGCCTGTGTGCCACTACTGTGGGCCTACCGTGTGTCTAGTACTCTGCCAGGAGCACAGCACAAAGTGGGTGGCACGGAGGCCACACACAACCCAAGGCGGGAGTGGACAAGAGACTAAAGCTTAGATGACAAGCTCCGTGAGGTCAAGGGTCACATCTGCCTTGCTCACTGCTGGGTCCCCTGGGCCTTGTGCAGAGCCTGGAACCCAGGAGGTGCTCAAATCAATAGCACCTGAACAAGTCTGACTCCAGTTCTGCCGACGTTTACAAAGGAGATGGGGACTTGCTTCTCCAAGGACACAGCAGTGACTTTCAGCCCCGACATTCAAGAAGAGGCTCCGTGAGGTTTTCTGCCTCAGTCTTCTCTCTTGGTGGCCCTGCTGCCCGCCCACCACTCTCACCCCCGACACTTATGAGTCCAGATGCAGGGGGGCATGTCCCCTCCCAGCGTCTAGGCAAGCCCATGGCACATGGCTGGGGAACTGGAAGGTTCTGGCAGCCCCTGTGCAGTCCTAATTGGCCTTGACCATGTGCTGCAGACTCCCACAGCCTCCTCAGGCTCTGAGCTGGGTGCTCCCCATCTGCTCCCTCCACACACAAAGCACCACGTGGTGAGAGGAACCCTCGCAGGGCAAATGGACCATCCCAGTGAAAGATGGGGAGAGAACTGAGACCTGCTCCAACTGCTGAGCCTGTTTTTCTGGAACAGAGGCCTCATCTGGCGCTTCTTGCTGGCTGTGGTCATAACACCCCTCCCAACCCTTCCCTGGTTTCTCCTGAGAAGGACAGTGACCCTGCATCCATCTCCTCGCTGCTCCCCTCAGGGCCTTGGGCGGATTGCTGGAAGGATGGAAGAGCTCTGTCTCTGAGACAAAAACCCAGAGAGGTAAAGTGATTTGCCCAAGGTCACACCACTGGTCAGTGATGCCGGTCAGAGCCCAGGAGCCAGGACCACGGTGCTTGCCCCACACCACGTCTCTGGCGGGGCTGCCTGACCCCAAGCAGGATGCCGGGACCCAAGCACCAGAAATGCTCGGCCAAGGCTAACCTTGACCAGCCTCTTGGTTCCACTGCACATTTACTCCCCTCCCTGTGGCAGCAACCCTCCCTGCTGGCCTCAGAGCTTAAGGAAACGAAAGTCCGTTCTTGCTCACTGGGGAAGCTAGGGGTCCCTGCTGCACAGTCTAGCCCACGGCATGCAGATGGGGCTTGGGGCTTCCTCCTAATTCTACGAGCTGCCAGCTGGCCTTGTCCTAGGAAGATGCCGTCCAGGTGACGTCCTAGGAAGGGCCAGTCGACTGCACTGCTGCTGCTGGGTGGGCCGCACACCCTATATCTCTGGGCTTCTCATCCATTTGATGAGACAGTCAGACTAGATCGTGGTTCCGAAACGTTTAAGGCGCGCTGTTGTGGCCACCCCGCCGGCGTCCCGCCTCTCCCCGGGGGTCCTCACCCTTCCTCGGTCTCATTGATGATGTCGCAGATCTCCATGTTGAGTGCCCAGTTCTCGCTCTGCAGGGAGCCATCTGTAGCTTTCTCTGAGGACAAGAAACCACAGGTCACACCGGTGTGTGGGGTTCCCAGACGGACAAATTCAGCGGGAGTGGGGAGGACAATGGATGCTTTCTGGGCACCCGAGATGGGCCAGGCACCATATAAACAGTGTCACCTTCATTGCCCCATTTCGTCACTTAATTGTTAGAGTAGCCATGCGAGGCCGGGGAGGGAGCCATGGCTGGGTCTACCAGATGGGTGAGCGGGACGGGGATTCAGGGGGCCTGGCCTCAGAGCGCTTGTTTTTGACACGACAATATAGATACAGGGTTTTGTTTTAGATTTTTGTAAATAAATATTCCCTCTTGACCCTTTTATTATCTTTTGACTTGGAAACCATTCACATGGCTCAAAATGGTTCAAAAGCTCCAAAGAGGCATCGAATGGAGAGTAAATCTACCGGCCTCCCCTCCCCCCAGCTCCCTCTTCCTGGAGGCCCCCAGTTTCCTCTCAAATCTCCCAGAGATATTCTTTACCTCCAAAGCCAAGGACACAGGGTTTTAAATCCCGACTCTGTTACCAACAGGAGGCCTGGCCGTGGTCTTCCTCTACAAGCTAGCTTGTCTGTAGATGGGTAGAAGCGCCCCGGGGTGTCTGATGATGCAAACCAGGCATATGCATGGTACTTGGTGCAAAACAGGTGCTCAGTGGGTGGTGGGTCTTTTTAATTTTTTTTCAATTGAGGTGAAAGTCACACAACGTAAAATTAACCGTTTTAAAGTGAACAGTTCAGTGGCATTTAGTCCATTCACAGTGCTGTGCAACCATCCTGTCTCTGGTTCTTGGGGTCAGGTCTCCAGGCCAGGAGCCACTACGAGACTCTGCAGGCCTGTCGAGGCCACAGTCGGTGGCCCTCTGCTGTAAGATCTGCTCAGTGTTGGGGCCCGGCTGCCTTTCGTGTGCTCTAGTGTGAGAGGAGGTGGGCGAACAGTGAACATGGGAACAGAACATACTATAGGACGTTCAAAAACGTTCTTTAAAATCAAAGTGCTGGGGCTTCCCTGGTGGTGCAGTGGTTAAGAATCCGTCTGCCAATGCAGGGGACACGGGTTCGAGCCCTGGTCCAGGAAGATCCCACGTGCCGCGGAGCAACTAAGCCTGTGCGCCACGACTATTGAGCCTGTGCTCCACAGCCCGCAAGCCACAACTCCTGAAGCCCGGGCGCCTTGTTGCTCTGCAACAAGAGAAGCCACTGCAATGAGAAGCCCGTGCACTGCAACGAAGAGTAGCCCCCGCTCACTGCAACTAGAGAAAGCCCGGGCACAGCAACAAGGACCCAATGCAGCCAAAAAAAAAATCAAAAAACAAAAACCGAAGTGCTGTCATTGCGTTCACATCACCCACTTTCCCTGCCCTCTCCATCTTCTAGATTCCATCCTCATGCAGACCTGACTTTAAAACGAGTTCCATTGGACACAAGATGGCGTACTAGGAGGACACAGAATCCGTGTCTTCTTCCAACTAGGGCACTTACCAGGCACTGGTGGGGGACCACAGACACCTAAGGGGACGGGAGGAACCCCCAGTGACCGGATTGCGGGATCTTGGTTCCCAGGCCAGAGGTTGGGCCCGAGCTCCTGTGGTGGGAGCTCTGAGTCCAAACCGCTGGACTAACAGAGAACCTCAGACCCCAGGGAATATCAATCGGAGTGAGGCCTCCCAGAGGTCCTCATCTCAGCACCAAGACCCGGCTGTATCTAACTGCCTGCAAACTCCAGTGCTGGACGTCTCAGGCCAAACAACCAGTAAGACAGGAATACAGCACCACCCATCAAAAACAAAAAAAAAATGAAACGACAAAAAAATTTTTACAGATGAAGGAGCAAGGTAAAAACCTACAAGACCAAATAAATGAAGATGAAATATGCAACCTACCTGAAAAAGAATTCACAATAATGATAGTCATAAGATGATCCAAAATCTCGGAAACAGAATGGAGAAAATACAAGAAACGTTTAACAAGGATCTAGAAGAACTAAAGAGCAAACAAACAGTGATGAACACCACAATTACTGAAATTAAAAATACTCTAGAAGGAATCAATGACAGAATAACTGAGACAGAAGAACGGATAAGTGAGCTGGAAGGTAAAATGGTGGAAATAACTGCCAGGGAGCAGAATAAAGAAAAAAGAATGAAAAGAACTGACGACAGTCTCAGAGACCCCAGGGACAACATTAAACACACCAACATTCAAATTATAGGGGTCCCAGAAGAAGAAGAGAAAAAGAAAGGGTCTGAGAAAGTATTTGAAGAGACTATAGTCAAAAACTTCCCTAACATGGGAAAGGAAATGGTCAATCAAATCCAGGAAGCGCAGAGAGCCCCATACAGGATAAATCCATGGAGAAACACACCAAGACCCATATTAATCAAACTATCAAAAATTAAAAACAAAGAAAAAAATATTAAAAGCATCAAGGGAAAAACAACATACAAGGGAATCCCCATAAGGTTAACAGCTGATCTTTCAGCAGAAACTCTGCAAGCCAGAAGGGAGTGGCAGGACATACTTAAAGTGATGAAAGGGAAAACCTACAACCAAGATTACTCTACCCAGCAAGGATCTCATTCAGATTCGACAGAGAAATTAAAACCTTTACAGACAAGTGAAAGCTAAGAGAATTCAGCACCACCAAACCAGCTCTACAACAAATGCTAAAGGAACTTCTCTAGGCAGGAAACACAGAGAAGGAAAAGACCTATAAAGACAAAGCCAAAACAATTAAGAAAATGGTAATAGGAACATACGTATCGACAATTACCTCAAACGTAAATGGATTAAATGCTCCAATCAAAACACACAGACTGGCTGAATGGATACAAAACAAGACCCATATATATGCTGTCTACGAGAGACCCACTTCAGACCTAGAGACACATACAGACTGAAAGTGAGGGGATGGAAAAAGATATTCCATGCAAATGTAAATCAAAAGAAAGCTGGAGTAGCGATTCTCATATCAGACAAAATAGACTTTAAAATAAAGACTATTACAAGAGACAAAGAAGGACACTACATAATGATCAAGGGATCAATCGAAGAAGAAGATATAACAATTGTAAATATTTATGCACCCAACATAGGAGCACCTCAATATATAAGGCAAATACTAACAGCCATAAAAGGGGAAATCAACAGGAACACAATAATAGTAGGGGACTTTAACACCCCACTTTCACCAATGGACAGCTCATCCAAAATGAAAATAAATAAGGAAACACAAGCTTTAAATGATACATTAAACAAGACGGACTTAACTGATATTTATAGGAGTTTCCATGCAAAACAACAGAATACACTTTCTTCTCAAGTGCTCATGCAACATTCTCCAGGATAGATCATACCTTGGGTTACAAATCAAGCCTTGGTAAATTTAAAAAATTGAAATCTTATCAAGTACCTTTTCTGACCACAATGCTATGAGACTAGATATCAATTACAGGAAAAAAACTGTAAAAAATACGAACACATGGAGGCTAAATAATATGCTACTAAATAACCAATAGATCACTGAAGAAATCAAAGAGGAAATCAAAAAATACTTAGAAACAAACGGCAATGAAAACATGACGACCTAAAACCTATGGGATGCAGCAAAATCAGTTCTAAGAGAGACATTTACAGCACTACAGTTCTACCTCAAGAAACAACTCAAATAAACAACCTAACCTTACACCTAGAGCAATTAGAGAAAGAAGAACAAAAAAAACCCAAAGTTAGCAGAAGGAAAGAAATCATAAAGATCAGAGCAGAAATAAATGAAAAAGAAATGAAGGAAACAATAGCAAAGATCAATAAAACTAAAAGCCGGTTCTTTGAGAAGATAAGCAAAATTGATAAACCATTAGCCAGACTCATAGAGGAAAAAAAGGGAGAAGACTCAAATCAATAGAATTAGAAATGAAAAAGGAGAAATAACAACTGACACTGAAGAAATACAAAGGATCATGAGAGATTACTACAGGCAACTATATGCCAATAAAATGGACAACGTGGAAGAAATGGACAAATTCTTAGAAAAGCACAACCTTCCGAGACTGACCCAGGAAGAAATAGAAAATATAAACAGACCAATCACAAGCATGGAAATTGAGACTGTGATTAAAAGTCTTCCAACAAACAAAAGCCCAGGACCAGATGGCTTCACAGGGGAATTCTATCAAACATTTATTAAAGAGCTAACATTTGAGAAGAGCTTCGTTCTCAAACTCTTCCAAAATATAGCAGAGAAGGAACACTCCCAAACTCATTCTACGAGGCCACCATCACCCTGAGACCAAAACCAGACAAAGATGTCACAAAAAAAGAAAACTACAGGCCAATATCACTGATGAACATAGGTGCAAAAATCCTCAACAAAATACTAGCAAACAGAATCCAACAGCATATTAAAAGGATCATACACCATGATCAAGTGGGGTTTATCCCAGGAATGCAAGGATTCTTCAATATATGCAAATCAATCAATGTGATACACCACATTAACAAACTGAAGGAGAAAAACCATACGATAATCTCAATAGATGCAGAAAAACCTATGACAAAAGTCAACACCCATTTATGATAAAAACTCTCCAGAAAGTAGGCATAGAGGGAACTATCTCAACATAATAAAGGCCATATATGACAAACCCACAGCCAACATCATCCTCAATGGTGAAAAACTGAAACTATTTCCTCTAAGATCAGGAACAAGACAAAGTTGCCCACTCTCACCACTATTATTCAACATAGTTTTGGAAGTTTTAGCCACAGCAGTCAGAGAAGAAAAAGAAATAAAAGGTATCCAAATTGGAAAAGAAGAAGTAAAACTGTCACTGTTTGCAGATGACATACTATACATAGAGAATCCTAAAGATGCCACCAGAAAGCTACTAGAGCTAATCAATGAATTTGGTAACGTAGCAGAATACAAAATTAATGCACAGAAATCTCCTGCATTCCTATACACTAATGATGAAAAATCTGAAAGAGAAATTAAGGAAACACTCCCATTTACCATTGCAACAAAAAGAATAAACTACCTAGGAATAAACTTACCTAAGGAGACAAAAGACCTGTATGCAGAAAACGATAAGACACTGATGAAAGAAACTAAAGATGATGCAAACAGATGGAGAGATATACTATGTTCTTGGATTGGAAGAATCAACATTGTGAAAATGACTATACTGCCCAAAGCAATCTACAGATTCAATGTAATCCCTATCAAACCACCAATGGCATTTTTCACAGAACTAGAACAAAAAATTGCACAATTTGTATGGAAACACAAAAGACCCCGAATAGCCAAAACAATCTTGAGGAAGAAAAATGGAGCTGGAGGAATCAGGCTCCCTGACTTCAGACTATACTACAAAGCTACAGTAATCAAGACAATATGGTACTGGCACAAAAACAGAAATATAGATCAATGGAACAGGATAGAAAGCCCAGAGATAAACCCACGCACATATGGTCACCTTATCTTTGATATAGGAGGTAGGAATGTACAGTGGAGAAAAAACAGCCTCTCCAATAAGTGGTGCTGGGAAAACTGGACAGGTACATATAAAAGTATGAGATTAGATCACTCCCTAACACCATACATAAAAATAAGCTCAAAATGGATTAAAGACCTAAATGGAAGGCCAGACACTATAAAAAGGAAAACATAGGCAGAACACTCTATGACATAAATCACAGCAAGGTCCTTTTAGACCCACCTCCTAGAGGAATGGAAATAAAAACAAAAATAAACAAATGGGACCTAATGAAACGTAAAAGCTTTTGCACAGCAAAGGAAACCATAAACAAGACGAAAAGACAACCCTCTGAATGGGAGAAAATATTTGCAAATGAAGCAACTGACAAAGGATTAACCTCCAAAATATACAAACAGCTCATGCAGCTCAATATCAAAAAAACAAACAACCCAATCCAAAAATGGGCAGAAGACCTAAATAGACATTTCTCCAAAGAAGATATACAGATTGCCAACAAACACATGAAGAGATGCTCAACATCACTAATCGTTAGAGAAATGCAAATCAAAACTACAATGAGGTATCACCTCACACCAGTCAGAATGGCCATCATCAAAATATCTACAAACAATAAACGCTGGAGACGGTGCGGAGAAAAGGGAACCCTCTTGCACTGTTGGTGGGAATGTAAATTCATACAGCCACTATGGAGAACAGTATGGAGGTTCCTTAAAAAACTAAAAATAGAACTACCATATGACCCAGCAATCCCACTACTGGGCATATACCCAGAGAAAACCCTAATTCAGAAAGAGACATGTACCACAGTGTTCATTGCAGCACTGTTTACAATAGCCAGGACACGGAAGCAACCTAAGTGTCCATCAACAGATGAATGGGTAAAGAAGATGTGGCACATATATACAATGGAATATTACTCAGCCATATAAAGAAAGGTAATTGAATTACTTGTAGTGAGGTGGATGGACCTAGAGTCTGTCATACAGAGTGAAGTAAGTCAGAAAGAGAAAAACAAATACCATATGCTAACACATATATATGGAATCTAAAAAAAAAAAAATTGGTTCTGATGAACCTAGGGGCAGGACTGGAATAAAGACACAGACGTAGAGAATGGACTTGAGGACACGGAGAGGGGGGAAGGGTAAGCTGGGATGAAGTGAGAGAGTGGCATGGACACATAGCCACTACCAAATGTAAAATAAATGGCTAGCGGGAAGCAGCCGCATAGCACAGGGAGATCAGCTCGGTGCTTTGTGACCACCTAGAGGGGTGGGATAGGGAGGGTGGGAGGGAGGGAGATGCAAGAGGGAAGAGATATGGGAACATATGTATATGCATAACTGATTCACTTTGTTATAAAGCAGAAACTAACACAACACTGTAAAGCAAGTATACTCCAATAAAGACGTTAAAAAAAAAAAAAAGAAAAAGACCAAGTTCCAGCAGACTGTGCAGAGACAACTCCATACTCTGCTTGTGTCAGGCAAGATTCCACCCCGCACGTTACTCCTGCGGGTCTGTCAGGCCCACGCACGAGTTTTTAACCATCGGTTGGATCAGCGTTTAGGGCAGTAGCCAAGTTCCCCCATCACGGCTGTGTCTTCGGCTTCAGAGCCCGGCTCCAGGCTCAGAGCCCTCACACCCGCGGCCTGAGTGCACCCGCGGGCATAGCTCTGTGGGCGTCTCCCAGGAGCCCCGATGGACCGGGCACACGGAGCTCTTATTCCACGCGATGGTGCAAGGGAGGGTCTCTCACCACCCTGCTCTCGGGTGAGGCCCCTGACGCGTCCGTCGCACAGCTACTGACGTGGCAGGCCTGCTCTAGGCACTGGGGATGCAGTGTGGACAGATGGACACGGTCCCTGCCCTGTGGTGCCCAGAGAAGCCGCACTCCGAGCCAGGCCCGTCAGGATAGACGGGGCAGACTCCGTGTGACTGGGCAGGGCCCTCTTCCAGCTGCGCAGGCAGCCCCATCCTGTGGGCAGAGCCTGGGCTGGGCTGGCACAGTCAGCTCCCTACAACGGTGGCTTCCATGATCCTGGTTTTGAAACTGGCCTGACTTCAGTTCCACCCTGGGTCCCCCTTGGGTCCTGCGGGCTGGATGGATGCCAGGGTGGCCCAGGACACATGCCAGGCAGCTGAGGCATCCACGTATGGACCCAGCAGCAGGGTGCGTTGCTTTGCTCCTGGGTTAGGGCTGCGAGAGGGGATGAGAAAGGCTGCCCTTTAAATGGGTGAAAGATGGACTCGCTCATCCCACAACTATGTCCTGGATGTGGCTTCTTTGGGCCACACTCCCACCCCTGGGACTCACAAACAAACTGAACCACATAAGAAGAACCAAAGAGAGCTGGACAAGTGCCTCCTGAGCGGGGGGCTGGGCCCTACTTTGGAGGGTCTGGGGGATGGTGGCTGGTCAACCACGCAGAACTGCTCCTCCTTCGGAAGCCACGTCTCAGTGACTTCCTGGCCTGGGGGATTCGCCAACCTGACTCCCGACCACCTCTAAGGGGCCCCTGAGTCCTGCCAGTTCCAGCCCCTGAGGCTCTCTCCATCCCAGCCTTCCCTTCCCGCCCTGCCCTCGGCCACTGCCCCAGCTGGGCCACGCCCCGCCCTCGTCAGCCACGCCCCGGCTCCTCCTGCTTCCCTGCCCCCATGCGTCCTCCATGCTGACCCAGAGTGAACCTTCTGGAGCTTGAAAGTGACTGTGTCCCTCCCATGCCCCTTCAAAGGCTCCCTTGCCCCCAGCTGGGCCCTTCCACAACGGGAATATTTTAACTTCCCAAGTTAGACGCTAGGTAACACCAAGCATTTGTTAGCTGTTAGCTGTTTATGTAAAGAAGGTGATTCAACCCTCACACCTATAAGGCATACACTATTGCCCTTGTCTAATGAGGAACCTGAGGCCTGGAGAGGTCACACATGGTGGAAAGGGAGGATGGCTGTGGATGCCACTGCCCCCGCCTCCCATCAGGAGTCAGGGAGCTCTGCTTTTCCAGAATGATCCGCCTGGACCCCTCAGGCCATCTGCCCCCTCCTCCACTAGCAGCCCTCTCAGTGGTTCCACCATTGGATCCCCTATGACCTCTCCCAGTGACCGCTGAAAACGATGGGCACCTCCCTTCTCCTGCGGGAGAGAAGGGCGGGGTTTCAGAAGGGATTATGATCATTTTGGAACAGCAAGCGGGCTGCTAAGGGGCAGCTGGGACATTTATGAGTAAGAGGCAAGCCGTCCCAAGGAACCAAGGTGGATGCATCAGGACCCCTGGAGCGCGAGTCTGATGCTAACCTGAGTACAGGTGCCAAGTTCTTTAGTCCTGAGTGCCAGTCGTGGGCAGAGCCATTAAGAGGATGGAGTTTTTTGGAGGGAGTCGGGGGAAAGGGGGGAGCTTCAGTCAGTCTAAATAGGTGTGGGGGGGGGTGGAGAGGAAGAGGAGGAAGAGGCAGAAGAGAGACAAGAGCCATCTGATCAATTCCAGAAGAGAGGTGTACCCAGACCCCTCCCCTCAGATCTGGGAGAAGCCTAAGACTTCCTTAATAAACAGGTCCAAGGGGCAGGCATGCTCCGTTAAGGGCAGAAATTTAAACCCACAGGAATCTGGGGATGTGTGTTCTATTTTTGGTTTTAACCACAAAAGTAACTCAGCTGGCTATTTTAAGAAGGGGGGATAAAAACACTGACAATGGTTACCAGTTCTAAAAGACAGCCCGCTGACTTGTCCAGCTCTGGGCTGTTTGGCAGTACCTTCGGAGGCCCTGCCCTTGTCCCCAGCTCCTGAGGAAGCTGGGCCCTGCAAACCACCTGCTGTTGTCGGGGGCTGGCGGGCGGTGGATGGGGTCCACCGGGCGTCTTTCTGTCTGCTCTGTCCTCTCCACGTGGGGCTGGTGCCAGGACAGCTGGGCTGGGCGGTGGCACAGCTTTGGAGTGGGATGAGCGTGGCCCCACCTCTGAACTCGGAGACCACGCGCAAGGATCCGAGCCTCGGAGTCTCGGTTTCCTCATCTGTGAAACCGGGAGAAGACTGCCTGCCTCCCTCACAGGTGTTGGGACTCTTCAGCCAGACAATGGACGTATGGTGTCAGCTAAAGGGCAGCGACGGGTCACTGCTAAGTCCCATGACTGTGACTTGGACCGAGAGCAGCAAAGAGTGGCCACCAGACACTCTCCAGCTCCGGGGCCCTGGTGTCAGCCCGCGCACCCTCGAGGGCACCCTGGGTATCTGGCGAGCCTGCCCTCTTGGCCACTGGGGAAGCCCTGCTTTGCAGGAAGCCATTTCTGCGGCGATCAGGGGACCCGTGGTCAGCACTGTGGATGTGAGTCACACTGACCACCTCCTGCCAGGTCAGCCCGAGGGCAACAGCCTAGAGCCTTCTCCCCACCACCCTGCATGTTCACTCACCGGGGTTCCAGCTGAGGGTTCCAGCTGCTCAACGCCTCCATCATCACGGCCACGGCCCTGGCTCAGGCACTGTCTCCCACCCAGACCTGGACCGTCACCTCCACGCTCTCCTCTTCCAACATAAATCCAACCAGTGTTTTTCTCTGTCTAAATGTCATCCATGACCCCCCACTGCCTGAGGGTCAAAAACCGGACCTTTTCAGGGGCTGAGAGGGACAGCTGGGGCTGAGCTCAGCCCCGACCCACTGTGTTGTTCTCCCTCCCTTTGCGGACCTTGTTCTTTCAGGCGTTGGGGCTTCTGCCTGGGATGCGCGGCTCCCCTTCAGGCCGGCACTGGTTCACAGGTGATGACGAGACCACCCCCCACCGGCCCACCACACTGACTCGCCGGGCTGTCACCACACAGCAAACACGGGGCTCTGCACTTCACAGCAGCTCTGCCGGCCCTCACCACAGCCCCTAAGGCAGAGGATGGGTACGCTGAGGGGCACAGAGAGGCCAGCGGCTTGCCCATGGTCACACAGCTTGTATGTTGCAGAGCAGAGGTTTGAACCCAAAGAGGTCTGGTTCCCAAATCCGTACCCTTAACCACTAGATTATGTGCCTCTCGAACATACTCAGCATGTGTCACGCAGGCCCTGGGAGACGTCAGAGAGCAAAACCAACCAGGTCCTGCCCTTGGGAAGTCTACAGTCTGGTGGGCGGCCACAAGTGACATTACAGACAGCAAAAATGCCCCGATGGAAAAGAGCAGGCACTGAGACAGTAGAGGGGCTGAGATTCAGACGAGCCAATGGGGACGGCTTTTAAGGCCCTACCCCAGCGTCGGCCCCGCAGTGTCACCTCCAACTGGGCAAACCGTGCCAGGCCTCATCTCGCACTGCGGCATTAACACTGTGGACAACAGCGACCAAATGACCGGCCTTCGCTGCATGTCAGCCTGTGCAGGACGCGGCGCGGACCTCTTGTTACTGCCCTACAGCCCCCACCACGTGTGGGCACAGCTGATGCCCACACCTGGCAGTGGAGTACGGGGATGCAGAGCCGGGCCCGGGGGCCTCTGGACCCGTGTGCTCTCCCTCTGCTCTGCCCCCGCCTGCCTTGGCTGGACCCTGAGCTCCGGGAACATCTCTGTCTCACCGGGGCCTACCCTCTGGTGGGAAGGAGGGTAGAGGTTTGGCCAACGTCTGCGGAAGGAGCGGCCGAGCCTCCAGACCCCCTCGCCGCCCCAGTTCAGTGCTGAGCACCCGTCCCCACCCCGTCCTGGGAAACATTCTCATGTTTCACTGACCCTAAGCTCCCTTGTCCACTCTTCTTTTTTTTTTGGCCACGCCACACAGCTCGCGTGATCTTAGTTGCCTGACCAGGGATCGAACCTGGACCCCGGCAGTGAAAGTGCGGAGTCCTAACCACTGGACCGCCAGGGAATTCCCCCCTTGTCCACTCTTGAATCTCTCTGATATTGGGATGTTTCTTACAAACGATGACCTGTCAGAGCTCAGTTGGTAGATTTTTCTTTCTAGATTCAATGAAATATGGTTTGTAAATAGTAAGGAACTGTCTTAAAGGTCGAGGCCGATAGCAGCCCTAGTCCCACCTTGACTATGACCAGGTCTAGGGCAGGGCTCACCCACCCGGGGGGTAGGGATAGAATGGGAGTTAGCTGACCGTGATCAAGAAAGCAGTGACACGGTGCGTCAGCTCTACCCAGAGCTCCCATGGGGGCCCTCTTTCGAGATCCTTCTCCCATGACTGGCACCCCTGCAAAGGTGCCCACAGCTGTTTTGTTTTTAGTCCACATTCATGGAATGTCATCTTTCCAGTGTAACGGCCACCTACTAACGTCACTCAAAGGAACCATGGTGAACCTCTGAGATTTCCTTCTAGTCTTTACTGTTTTCAGGCTTTAAAAAACACATCTGTATGATTTTTTTTTAAGTGTGTAATGATATTGTGATTATGGCTTGTTTGTTGGTTTCTACATGGGAACCCTATTCCATGCCCTTAAAAGACATGCTGAAATATTTATGAACGAAATGATATGCTGTTTGGAATCTGCTGTAAGTAGTACCCACCCCTTTGCTCGACTCCGCTCCCCCCACCCACCAGCTGCCTCCATCCCTTGCCCAGTGCCCCTTTATCCCATCTGCCCCCCAGCTGCCTTCTAGATGCCCTCTTCCCGCCCATCTATTCTCCGTCCTACGACACGCTCTGAGCAGCTACAGTGCCAGGTGCTAGGGAGGCCTGTGCCCTGTGCCCGGTGCTAGAGAGGCCAAGAGGGAGAAGAGAATCCCTGCCCTTAGGGAGGCCCTACAGCGGTCAGTGAGGACAGCTGGACAGGCGTGTTCAGTGCAAAATGACAGGTGATGTGACTGAGGTCAGTCTGGGGCGCTGGGGGAGCCGGGGGCAGGGGAACCGGGAAGGCTCTGGTGAGGAGGTGCCGACTGAGCTGAGCACAGAGCACAAGCTGCCAGGCTGGGGAAGGTGAGGAGGGACGCTCCTGGTAGAGGAAGAGCACGTGCTGAATGAATGAATCCGTGATGAAACCTCAGGGATGACGGGAAGAAGAGCAGAGACGAGGGGCCTGAGGGTCAGTCTGAAGGACCTGAGGGAGGGAGAAAAGGCCGTGCTGAGACCGGGAAAGATCCAGGAGCCCAAGGGAGGCTGAGGGTCAGGAGGGAGCAAGGCAGCCGGAGGAGAAAGGCAATGATGCCAATGGCTTGGCAGACCAGTCTTCAAAGCCAGACAGAGGGAATCAGGCACAGATACCCCCTAGCCTGCCCCCCAGCCGCTCCTTCCTCTTCCCCACCCAAAGCAGCAACCCCTCTCCCCTTTGCCAGAGCCCGGTCCAGGAGTGGGTGAGCTACCCAGTCCGGATCCCTGGGGAGTACAGGGTGTCGGCGGGGCCTTGTCGGGGAGGGGAGAGCCTTGTCCACCCCCCCACCCCCCGGTCTCCTTCTGTCCTCTCTTCTGGGAGCCAGCATGGGAGCACGGCGCCTGGAGCTCGGGCCGAGGTGACACGCTCAGGACACAAAGCCAACACATTCAGGACAGGGAAAGAAAAAGCCTGGGTGTTGCAATACATCGTGGATCTGTGAGACCAATCCTGGAACTGCCGACCTTCCGACTTCTTGCCAAGTAAGCCCAGCGCGTGGGGCCGGCTCGCCTGTCTCTCGGTCACTTGCAGCCGAGGTACCCCGAAGCCTGGTGGCAGCCTGCGGCGTGCAGACCGGCCTTCTCCCCGCTTCCTCCTCCCACCGCCTGGGCCTTCTGCCCGCTGCTCCCTGCGGGGCCTGCCCTGACCCCCAGAGGGCCTTCCCCTCCATGCTGGGCCAACGGCACTCTGCGCGCGCCACAGCCACAAGCTCTGCTTAGTGCTACAATAACCCTGTGGCATTTACTTCTTTGTTTCTACGTCTCTCTCATTAGGCTGTGAGCTCAAGGGTGGAGGTTACAGCTTGTGAGTCCTTGAATTCTCTACACCACACAGGATGACCGGGCCTGTGAAAAACCTGCAGGATGTGTTTGATGAATGACTGAATGAAGGATGAGGCCATATTCACCACGACCATAAGCCCTTAGAGCACTTTAATTTAAATGAAGTACTCCCACCCTTTGGCCTCATTGATCCCTTAGTAGCGGTTGTGCAGAAATCCTAATCTTTCTTCAGCTCAGCAGTTCTGCGAATGTTTTTAAAAAGCACCGTGTGCCTCCTTCATCTGACCTCCACGTTACCATCCTCAGTTCCTGTGACCACTCCATTCTGGAAGTGACTTCTAGAGCCTTCACCGTTCCCACTGATCCGCCTGGGACACCGCCCAGCTGTGCTGTCCTCCTGGGAACAGTGTGGGAACCCACTCACCTGCCCACGTGGGATATGGTATTTGTGTTAACTCACCCTGTGACTACATTGGATGTTTATCGACTCTACTGCATGGAACTGACTCCTGCAGAGCTTGTTGCTGTGAAAGACACTCTCCACTGGCCCACATTGTTTAGCTTTTCTAGCCTCCCTTGCAGCCAGAAGAGGCCCTGTGTTCTGGCCACTGAGGTGTGGGTGGAATTTTCTTCCCAGTGGCTCCTGGGGAAGTTTTTCCTCTCCTGATAACAGAGGCAGCACCAGAGGGTGCCTTCACCTGTGCTCTCTGTTACGTGGGGGCTAGCAAGAGGAGGAAACCAATATGCTGGAGGTTGGGTTGGTGGGTGGAGAAATACAGAAAGAACCATTAGGAACAAACTCATCCTAGATGGACCCTGAACCCAGACATTTTCACTCTAAAGGAAACCCGCCAGGTCCCTTTCAATTCTAAGGGGAAGCAATGAGGCGGGAAAGTTAGGAGAGTGGGATCTGGACACAGACAAATCCCAGTGCAAGTCCTGACTGGAGCACTCACTAGTTGTGTGTCCCTGAGTGAATTCCTTAACCTCTCTGTGCCCTTGTTCCTCCCCTGCAAAATAGGGATAACTAAAGCACTCACCTTCCAGCGTTATGTGAGGAGGAAATGAGAGAATGCACTTCATGTGCTTTGCATCCCACCTAGCACAACAGCTAACACCAAAACAAACGTTACCAACTAAAAAATTATCAACCTAAAAATCACTGTGTGAAAATTCCAAGCATTCCCATAAAATAGATGTTTAAATCACATACATGCAGAAGCCATTCATTTTTCCCCAGCCAGCACTGTCCTGAAGCCTATTTTCCAAACGGATAGCTCTTTCCAGACCTAGCATGGAAAGTTCCAGCAGTCTCCTAAGTTGCTGAGCCATCCTTCCTCAAAGCCCTGGCTGCCTCTCCCCTGCCATTCTGTAACCACAGGCCACAGGAGGAGCTCTAAAATACTTTACAGAGGCATAACTGTGGCAACCCACAATTTTAAAGTTGATATAACTAACTATAGTACCTAACTGAAGAAAATTTCAGTTAGATGAAGGACGTCTTTTAAAAAACTATCTAGGTAAGAAGGAGCAAGGCCATGAAAGTAGAGAGGCGTGAAGGGGCTGGCCAAGGTGTATATGACATTCCTTTTTTGTTCCCCCAACTCACGAATGTAAAAGATGTTACTGACCAATGTAGGTATGTAGGTATGTACGTACCTATCAAGAGATTTAAGGAATTGCTCGTGCTATTATGGAGGCTTGGCAAGTTCAAAATCTGCCGGGTAGACCAGCAGGCTGAAGACCCAGAGGACAGATGCAGCTTAAGTCCAAAGGTCGTCTGCTGGCAGAATTCCCTCTTCTTGGGAGGCCAGTCTTTCTTCTATTCAACAGATTGGATGAGACACACACACACTACGGACAGTCATCTGCTTTTCTCAAAGTCTGACTTAAATGTTCATTTCATCTAAAAAATACCTTCATGTAAACATCTAGATTAACGTTTGGCTAAATATCTGGGTACCATGGCCTGGCCAAGTTGTTACATGAAGGTAACCACCCCAAGGGTTTATCCTGCATCAATACAAACAAGTTCCACTGGAACAGGGGACACCTCTGCCTGTCCTTCAGTTCTCCTGGTCTCAGCCTGTGTGGCCTCGCTGGCTCCTCCCCACTCCTCCCCGGTTCCCTCCTTCCTTTCTCTACCTCCCCTGCAGGAGCAAAGCCCAGGTTCTCCCCATGGGTCTTGCACAGCTGCTTGGCTCTCTGTGGCACTTTTTGGTGCTTTCTCAGTTGTCAAGCTTCCCACCTCCGTGGGATGGAGGTTCTGTCACTTGCCTGTGGGATGCGGCTGGGAAGGGGAGGAGCTGGCACTTGAACCCACATCTTCTGATGCAGGGTCTAAGCTCTGACCCTATTCAGACTGTTGACGTTCCAGCGGTCAAAACGTGCCACCTGGGAACATGCTAGGTGGGCTCGTGGGCAAACGTAAAGACATTTTTAGAGTTACCTATTTACCTGAATGTCGAGTAGAAGGGAAAAAACACAAACTAGCTTATCAAAGTCATGATTTCAGGATATAATTACACAGGATAAGGTCAAATTTAAAAAGTGAGTGAACAAAAGGAAAACACTCTGAAAATAAAACTAAAGGTGGTACATGAAGGGCAGACACATATCATAAAGGTGGTACACGAAGGGCAGAAGTCTGGAGAGTGCTAGCCTAGACCGAGGCCTCCTTGGTAAGAAGGTAAAGAGTTAACTTGTCCTGAATCCTCTTGCTTCTCACGGGGTGATGGTCCCAAGCTAATTAGAAGACACTGAGGGTTTTTGTTTTTTTCTAAAACCAGAAGGACGGAACTCCAGGACTTTACTTTTATTTCTTTGAGCTCAGGGAGGGAACAAAACCTATTCACCAGTTCCATCTGTAGGGTCAGGCAAAAGGCTTTAATTCCCAAGTGAGAACCGGCTCCACCCCGCAGCCTGAAACCTGACCTGTCTGTGGCTGTGGCTGCCACCCAGCCTGCGACTGCTCATTCCCAGTGACACCAAGACCAGACAGAGGCTGTGCTGGAGCCAGGGCCCTGGGTGGGCACCTGGGCTCTGCCTCGAACTTAGACTACATCCCAGCAATGATGATAATACCGGGTAAAAAATCACAACAGCTAACAATTATGGACAATTACAGTCTGGTGGGCACCGGGCCAAATGCTTCACAATGTGACAATACTCCAATTTCCCAACACAGCAATGCAGCAATCCCAACTGATACGTGCTATTATTATCCTTATTTTTTAGACAGGAAATTGGAGAACAGAGAGGTTAAGTAACTTGCTCCAGGTAACAAAGCAGGTGAAGGATAAACCAGGACTCAGACCACCTGGCCTGACTCAGGAGCACATCCTGGATGCCTTACTGTGTACCATGCGGCTAGCTGACACAAAGCCCTTTCTAGACATTAGTCCCTGTTATCCTTAAGACAGAAATTCTGGGTTCTAACCTGGCGCCAGCACTTATGGATCAAGGAGTTGGAGCTTCAAGATGCAAGGGCTCCCCACGGCACAGAGTGGGAAGCGGTAGAGATTCTGACTCAGGGGGTCCAGGGCTAGAGCATCCTCAAACATCTCTGACAGGGGTGCTCTACGACCCCAGTTTGAAGAACAAAGAACTTAATCATTCTGCCTCTGGCTAAGAGGTCAGCAAACTATAAACCCACATGCCAAATGCAGTCTGCTTTTGTATGGCCCACAAGCTAAGGATGGTCTTTACATTTTTAAATGGTTGAAAAAAATCCAAAGAAGAACAAATTTCATGACCCGTGAAAATTATATGAAACTCACATTTCAGCGTCCATAAATAAAGTTTGATTGGAACACAGTCATGCCCTTTCATCGACTTATTGTCTGTCTGCCGTCGTGCTCTGAGGGCAGCGTTGAGCCATTTGCAGCAGAGGCCATGTGGACCATAAAATCCAAAATATTTACTATCTGGCCCTTTAAAGTCTGCAAATCCTGGTCTAGTCTACCCTGCCAGCCATGCAGCATCCTCCTTACAGCCTCCCTCCCCTCCAACCTCTGCCTTCATACCTCCAGGGTTAGGGAGCTCACCACCAAACAAGGCAGCCAGGCCCACTGTGAAAGGCGCTGGCACTGAGCTCCTCTGCTAACCAGCCACTCTGCCCTCTAAGCCTGTGCAGTCGGTTCTATCGCCCCTCTGCAATGCCCAGCCATGTGCTTCTTTCCTCCAGCATCAATCCTTCCTGTCCTCATTGTCCCCTCAGTTGTTCAATTCTCTGGGAAACAGAGGGAGGACGGTGACACCTCTGTGTGACAGGTAGGGGAGGCGGTGGAGAAGGAGTGTGACATAGTCAGCAGTGGAACTGCAGCTGGACCCAGGTCTCCTGCCGCCCAGCCTGGTGTCCCCTTGACAACCTTGCTTGAGTGTCCAGTTTGGTTTCCACTCATCACTCCCAAAATGGCAGCCCCGAGGGCCCGAGGTGTTCTCTTCCTGCTAATGCCTATGGTCTCTTACCTATGATGCCTTCCGGTGGCCGCCCTGGCTTGGCCTTTGTGGAACTAAGCGTGGCTCTCCCCGACCTTTCACCTCTCCCGTCCAGCCCAGGGCTCAGTCTTAGGCTCTGGGCTCTCCGCCCGGTCCATCTTGCTCTCCGCACCCGCTGCCCGGGGCTGGTCCCCAGGCACTGCCCATGTTTATAGTCTGTGCTGTTTGCAGCTTGCTCTCCTGAGTCACCTGCATCTCTAGTTCAAAGTGCCAGGGGTGAGCCGACAGCCTGAAGTGGAATATGGGGTTCTTGGGTTGCCTTCTGACGTCTCTCTATAAGACACAGCCAGTAAGGGCTGTCCTCAGAGAATACCTGGGAAGGGTTTTTAAATCCTTGGAAGAAGAGGGCTGTGTCAACACCAGCTAGTACTCAGCTATCTGGGATCCTTTCAGCCCCAGGCTGCTGCCCACGGGAAACGGTAAGCTCTCCTGATAGATAAGGGTGTGCGGACAAAAAACGTCACCCGCCATTTCAGTAAACAAAGGCAGCTGTGGCCATCAAGCCGCTGGCCACTGTAGCACCCGCCCCTCACCACAGGTGCACCTGAGTGGGATTCAGGATGGAGAGAAACAGGATATTGGCGCTAGATACTGAAGACACATGTCAAAGGACTGATTTCAATAAGCCCAGACTCCTGCATCTTCCCACACAGAGGAAAGCGCTAAAATCATTAACTGGAGATGTCTGTTTTTTGTGATTAGCAGTAATCTTTTTATGTTTGACTACCTTCCCCGCCCCCCCCCCAGCAAAAACTCCTGTATATCCTGGCTCCTCCCTCACCTCTTTGGAACAGTCCCTCAGAGCTACCTGAGAGGCTGCCTCGCAGGCTGTAATCGTCAGTAAGGTCTCCAGATAAAACATAATTCTCAACTTTTAGGTTGTGCAAATTTTTCTTTAGTGGACAGGTGAGTGACCTGGAAATGTGCACAGGTCCAGGTGTGCACTGCAATCAGAAAAGCTAGTCTGTGGGTCAAACAATAACTGTATGTTGGAGGGCTGGGATGCTGCATATTCCAAACAGGTGTTGATCAGCCAGAGGCAGTGTGGTGAGGGTATGAGAGAGGACCTCGGCTTTGCAGCCAGAGACTCTACTGAGCTGTGAAACCTTGGGAAGTGACACCTGCCTTCAGACTTACCTTTAGTGACATGGGAAAAAATAGCAAAACCCTGCAGGGTTGAAACTGAGTCTCCCTAAAACCGACGTCCTCTGCCGAATTCCTGATTAAGCTCTCCATCCAAAACTATTCCCTTTCTCGTCCCACACCTGTTCCCCTCAAGACTTATGAATATCAAAGAAAAGGGGGCTTTGAAACTGAGCGGGACCCTGTGGGGTCCTTCCGGGCACAAAAGCTTTTCCGTGTCCCCCTTCCCTCCCTTCCTTATTTCTTGTTTGTGGGAAAAAGGCTTCAGCCTCCTAAATCTCCCCGAGTGTCAAAGTGCAGATTCAAACAGTTACTAATTAGGGAAGGGAGGGAAGGCAGAAACAAAGGAAAGGCAGTCAAGAAACACTGGTGCAGCGATAAAGCATAGTCCCAGCTCCTCCTCGAGGGATTTACTTAACAATCTGATACAAATCTCTGAGTTCTTCTGCTGGACCTGCGGGTCCCACCCAGGGGGAGGATGGTGACTTCAGGTCTGCACAAGCAGACCCCAGAGTGGAGGGAACCAGAAGGTTGATGCCTGAGATTCCTGGAGCACCATCGTGTCACCTCCCCACCAACCAATCAGAGGAAAGTTACAGACCCTGCACTCCCCCCAACCCCGCAACCAATTTTGCCTTTAAAAACTCCTCCCTGAAAACCATCAGGGAGTTTGGGTCTTTTGAGCACAAGCAGCCCATTCTCCTTGCTTAGCCCTTGCAATAAACCTTTCACTGCTCCAAACTGTTTGGTTTGTTTAGCCTCACTGTGCATTGGGCACACGAACTTGGGTTCGACAACAGGGTCGTGATACCAGCGTGGCACCTGGCATTTGCTCACAAACTGTTACTTTCCTTTTCTCCTTTCTTTCCTCCTACTATGTGCCAGGCACCATGCTAAGAGCCAAGGGTCTGGATCAGTAAGGTACAGCACCTGCCCTCAGGAAGCCCAGGCTAGCCGGGGAGACACATGCACAACTACTAACAGAATGGGACAGTGCTTTATTAGTGTGATGACGATGAAAATAATAAAAATGACAATGATGTTTCCCCAGCACTGACAATGTGCCAGGCCCTGTCCACGGAGCAGCTCACTTCACTCTCACAACCATCCTGAGAGGTGGATGCTGGTATAACCCCCATTCCACCCAGGAAGGAGCAGAGGCTCAGAGCCCAAAGGCAGACAGTGAGGGAGCCTGCAGAGCTAGGGTGATGGGAGGGCACAAAAGCAATGGCTGGATCTGAAGGGGTCAGAGAAAGCCTCAGGGAGGAGGTGACGATGCCCGGGGCTTTGAAGGATGCACCGGGAGCAGGCAGAGGGAGCAGCAAGCACAAAGGGGTGTGGGTGGGTGGCTGGGGACTTTGTGAGTTGAGAGACACTCACCCCTGATTAACACCGTCAGGAGCCACTGTGCTCAGGGCTGCCAACTGGACAGGACTCTACTCTCAGCAGAGAGATGGAGTTGGCAGGCTTGAGAAGAGATTATTTCACCCCTGCAGTTTACAGAAATGCAAGCAGCTAATACTAGGTCATTAGTAATAGTAATCACAGCCAATCAGGGCTGTTGCCGTCTCTTTATCAAAAAAAGAAAAGAAAAGAAAAAAGGAATACTGAGGGTATTAACTCAAATGGCAGACATTCTTCATTTAATCCTACTTTTAGAGCTTCTTCAGCTTTGGTTCAGATATCAGGGGCTCAGGGCAGTTCATCTCAGCTTTCCTATCACTTCACTGGGGTCCTTGGGTGAGTCCTAGTCTCCACCTCCCCTCCCTGGGCCTCAGTCTCCTGTATAAAATGAAGGGGATGGGCTAGAACAGAGGGTTTTAATGTGTGGTTTCCAATCCAGTGGCCATCTCAGACCTATAGGGTCACAAACTCTGGGGATGGGGTCCAGCCTTCGATGCTTTAACAAGTCTTCCAGGGGATTCTGATGAGAGCCCTGGGTCACAAGAGCCCCAGGGTAAGGACTGTTCCTGCAGTAATACTTGCTCTGTCCTCTAAGGTATTAAGGGTTAGTAACTCTTTGGACTGAGTTATCTCTTGCCCAAGACAGGCAACCTTTCAGGGTAAGAAAAGAAACTGTTTTCTTTGACCATCTAAAGCCCAGAGTCCACATGAGCTTTTCTAGAGAGGCTCAGGCACATGTGGCTGACTGTGAAAGCCAGAATTTTTTTGGGCGGGGAGGGGTAGGAAGTCTCAGACTTGGCATGTGATGAAAGCAGTGGTATCTGCAGCTAGAGAAATGAAGATGAGAGACAAGCTGCCTTCTCTTTTCAGCTCCAAAACAATGACTCACGTGTGTGTGTGTGTGTGTGTGTGTGTGTCTGTAGTAGGTGGGGCAGGGAGGTGGCCCTGAGAGGTGCAGCTTCCCCTCTCTAATCCAGGAGCTTCCTGGTGTGTAAATTCTCTACTGACAGCCTCCTCTTGAAGACATTTCATTACAAAACCTCAGAAGAGCCACAAACGGCCACGGGGGCGATTTCAACAGAGCTGGGTCAACAGACTTAAGCGAGGTTTGGCTTCCAAGATAGTAAGAATGGAAAGAATATCTTGTCTAAAAGATCCAATTTTCCCAGTTTGAACTTAAGGCTAAAAACCGTCAAAAAGTTGGAGAGAGTTTCACAGTACTGCCCTGGGCTTCTTCATGCAAGGAGGCACACCCCGACTGCCCTGGAGAAGTGTTAGCGGTTTGGGCCACGGCCTGTGGGTCCTCTCTGCGTTGGTGGGCAGAAATGAGTGCCTATGAGACCAACTGTCCAGCCATTTTCAGGAATTCCAGACCCTCACTTAGCAGCGTCTCAGTAACAATAATAAATATTACCACTTTCTTTTATATAGCATCGGCCACGTGCCAGGCGCTACGTCCTTTACATTTATTAACGAGTTTAACCTACACAACAACCTCACGGAGGTAGGGATCATTGTTATCCCCTAATCACAGGTGAGGAATCCTCCCTACAGAGGCAACGTCACAGAACTATTAAGTCTCCCGTCAACAGGGGGCGAGAGATTCAGGAGATCTGGGCTCTGAGTGAGCCTGTGTCTCTGCCACAGGGCTTGGCCGTCCCCTCTACTGAGAAATGAGGGAGACCGACTCAGGTGGTTTCTAAGATCACTTCCAGCTCAGAGTCTGCGACTCCATGCCGTCCATCTGATGCCGGTTGGTGAGGGCGGCCAAGGCCGGCACGTCCTGAAGCTTTGGCCTGGCTTCCTCATGGAGCGGGTTCCTCAGCGTCTAGCCCCGGCCCGGGGGAGGCAGGGCTCCCTGTCCCCCTCCCAGCAAGACGCCCACCCAGCCGCCAAGCCCTTGTCTCCTGGTCCTGGAGAATGGACTTCCAGCCCTTCTCAGGTATCCGTGTCCGCAGCGCCGAGTGAGCCAGGAATGAGACGGCAAGGGCCCAGGCGGCGCGACGTGCGCCGGGGAGGCGACGAGAGAAACATTCGAGGGGCGCATGGACTGCAAAACCACGCAGTCCCTTTAACCCCCCAAACTTTCTCCCTTGATTAGCGACCCTAGCAGTCGCACATTGGCTGAGTCGCGGCCGCCAGGACCCGCCTTCTCTCTTTACCTATTGGTTGCTGTCGGTATCCATCACAAGCCGAGGCTTCTTAGTGGACCTCGGCTTTTATCAATCAAAGCAGGCGGGCGGCTGGGCGGGGCCAGGTCAGGCAGAGACACTCCAGCCTCGTTCCTCTCCCTGCCTCCCTCAGGTGTGTAACTGGGGACCTGGAGGCGCGCCTGGGGGCCGGTGCCGGGCGCGGAACCCTGCGCTGGGGCTGGGCCGGGCCCCGGGGACTTACCGATGCGCTGTCCCACCGGAGAGCTGAACGGGTTCCCCAGGAGAAAGTCCATCGCCACGGCTGCCGCTGCCGCTGCCACTGCCACCAAGCCGGGGAATCAGCTGACAGCAACCGCCAGCGCCGGACCCGTCACGTGACGCGCCGGACGGTCCTCGAGGAGGCGCGGCTGGGGCGGGGCGGAGGGAGTCTGGAGCCGGCCGCAGGCCCCGCCCCTGACGTGGAGGGTCGGCGCCTCGAGGCGGAGGGCGATGACCTCACTGCGGTTTACTCGGCGTCGGTGGACGTCACGCACGACGTCGGGCGGCTGCGGGCCTGGGGCGCTTGGGTCTAAGCCACATCCTTCACGTCTTTTTAAGGATTAGGGGCGTTGTCTTTGATCTCTACATACCCAGAAAACCCAGTCTCAGACCAGGGAAATGACTTGGGTAAGGTTACCCAGCAAGCTGAGACTCCAGCTCTCGCTCTTAGTTTTAGCCGCTAGGACCTCACTATGACTACACACCCACTGCTGGGTTTGACAGCCTCTCTGGCCTGTTGTCTCCCTGCCCAGAGAAGACTCTTCCTATTTGAGATCGAGGTCTCCCAGCTGCAAAATGTATCCTCTTTGCAGCCCAGATTCCGTTACCTCAAAATAGGACGGAAGAGCCAAGGGTTTTGCGATACCTTGACACTGAGAGCCAACTCAGTGAATTGCAGCTAGGGACGGGCTAGAGCCCAGGGTGGCAGAAAGCACACAGATGTCACGAGTGGGTCCTGGGACCCATCTCAGCCATTCATTTACTGTGTGATTCAAACAGCGGGCTTCCATTTTCTCTGGATTCTGGAATTAGGTCAAGGACCTTTCTTTTTTAGGTCACTGGCTCCTTTGAGAAAGTGTAAAAAGCAGCGGAGCCTTTCTGAAGAAAAAAGGCAGAGATACAATTTGACCTCAGGGAGTTTCTGGGGTCCCTGAGGTGCAGCAGTGGACCCCAAGCTAAGAATTAAGAATCTCAAAGGCTCTTCGCAGCTTTGTAATTCTAATATCTTCAACCTTCTCGTGTGCTGTGTTTCAGCTATGTCATCTACTCATTAGATACCAATATTAGATCTATTGGTTATTTTTTTTTGCTTCTAATGACATGCACTCCAAAAGATACAATAACCACTGCTTTGGTAGTTTGGGTTACTGCAGGATGCTTCAGTATTTTTTGGGCATATCTGTGAATTTTAAATTTGAAAGGCTAGTAAATTGCAGAAATTTAGGACGATAGAAAACCTGAATTAGAACTTAATCACCTCCGTTAATCTGAGCAGTCATAGGGGCTGACATCTTTACCGTACAACATAAAAGCTTTATGGACGTCATGTACTTCTGTGCTTTGAAGTGTTTTAATAATGCTCATGAGACCTGTTAATACATGCCCATACCCCCAGTAGTCTAGATGCTCTTTGAGGGCTGGGATGCTATGTCCATTTCTCTCACTGTTGTGCAGCACAGTGACTAACGCATGAAAATCTAAATCAATCTACCTTTCTGTAATGGATTTGGACTATAAGGGGAGATGTACACTTAAGATGATCTTCATGTCAGGTACCTTCCATGTTTTTCTTCATTTAAACATATTGCTTGGTTGTATGGAATATATTTAGCATGATTTTCCATTGGATTCTTCCATTAACAACCTTTAACATCCCCATGTTGGGTGGTGATTTAACCAGAAGTTCTTGCCTTCTTGCACCACTCTGGTTTAAAGTGATTATGGGCAGGGCTTCCCTGGTGGCGCAGTGGTTGAGAGTCCGCCTGCCGATGCAGGGGACACGGGGGTCCGGGAGGATCCCACATGCCGCGGAGCGGCTGGGCCCGTGAGCCATGGCTGCTGAGCCTGCGCGTCCGGAGCCTGTGCTCCGCAACGGGAGAGGCCACAACAGTGAGAGGCCCACATACCGCAAAAAGGCAGAGATTAAAGTGATTATGGGCAGATCTTGGCTTTCTGCCAAGAATAAAACAGCCATAAGTTTTATCCTTCATGGTAAGAAACCATATACCCCCCAACAGGGAGTGAAATCATAGCTCTATGTAAACAGAAAGCTACTTAGCTATTATATTAGAAATGGAAGTGTGTGGATTTTGTCAATACAATAGATAGGAATGTAAATTGCAAACATTAAATGTAGTACAGAACTAATTAAAACTATGTGTTCAAAGTGTTTCCTAACAGGAACAAACTCATTTAGTAAAAAGTCTGTTTTAATTTAATTTTTCCTTTTAAGTGTTTTAGCAATATCAATATCAAAATGCCAGACGCAAGAGGGAGGAGATATGGGGATATATGTATATGTATAGCTGATTCCCTTTGTTATAAAGCAGAAACTAACGCACCATTGTAAAGCAATTATACTCCAATAAAGATGTTAAAAATAAAAAGAAGAAAAAAAATCTAATGCCTTCCTAAGGATAAAAATGTTTAAGTCCTTTAAAATTGACATATTGCATAAATGTAACATAATTATATCGTTTAAGTACTTTTAGACAAAAAAATCAAGATACTTTGCCTCCAAAGCTTAAAGACAACAGGATGACAAGAAAAGTGAGGTCTGTATAGTAAAATCCAGCTAGGACAAAAGGACATTTGAACAATGAAAAGGTCTGACAGTTTTCCCACAATCACATTTGCTCAGGACTGCATATAATGGGGAAGGATTCTGATGAATTACATACACAATTTAACTTTGAAAGTGGCCTGGGGTTGAAGAGAGCCTCAGCTTTGGGGTCAACTGTACCAGTGTGTTTATTCTGGCTTTGCCATTTATGTAGCTGTATAAACTCAGGAAAAGTACTTTCCTGCATCTGTCTCCTCATTTGTAAAGGGGGATAATATTCATAAGGCCTTGGGGAGGATTAAGTGTGATGAAATATGCCAATCACTCTAGTCGTTCAGTAATATAGCTGTCTCTTTTTTGCTGCCTCTCCATAAGAAGTGAGGCTTTCAGCCAATCATAGTATTTTGCTATTTATGACTGTTAACAACCTTGTGTTTGAATTGAAATTTTTACTTTGAAAGGTCTGATCTCATATATTGAATGTTCACAATACTACTAAACTTCACGTCAGGCTGGCTGGCTTCAAGGCTTGTAGACAGGGAAGTGACATTAACACTATTTTACAGATCAGACTGCAGATGCCCATAAAGATTAAGTGACCTATCCAGTCCAACATCACTCAGTAAGGACAGTACTGAAACACATGGTTTAGCACAAGATTTGGATGTGATTCTTATACAAGACTCATAGGTATTTCTTGAGTTAGGCCAACAATGTAATGTACAGACAATTTCATTTGCCAATGAATAGAGCTACGCTTATCAGAGCCACTGGCTTTGCAGTTTGCAAGAGAGAAGATGAGAGTCCGCAATGTAAAAGTTACTAGAAACAGAGCAAGATGTTTGTTAGGAAGATGGCTATGATCAGAAACTTGACCTCTATTCCAAACGGATTATTTTTTAAAGAAAATTATGGTAGGATATAGTGTGAAAGACAGGTTTAAAATTTCATAGCAACTTTCATTAGCAACAGGGAAAAGATAGCTGACACTGGACTACAAATATTAAAAATGTGATTTTTAATAATATAAGTACAAAATTTTATTTCTTTATACAACTGTAATGGGATTTGGATCAAACAGCTAGAATTTATTTAAAAAACAAAACAATGATATAAAAATTGCAAGAAGGTCTGAATCCAAAGTTTTTCCTCTAATAGTACCAAATACCACAAGGAACAGATTATTATACAAATGTGTACAAATTTTAAATACAAATACAATAGGTTTGGATTTTAAAGGAAAACAAACAAACAAAAAGCAGGTCCTCGTCAGGACTTCATTAATGTGTACAAATGACAATGGTAGGACTGACTTCTTTCCGTACTAGTCCACGTCTCCGAGGCCCTTCCTTGATACCCTGTGTCAAACAGAAAACTGACATGGGTACAGAGGAGGCGTGGGATAGGTGCTAACACACAAAATTAAACCAGGATTTCTGCTCTTCGTGATTTTGGTTCCCAAGAATTCCTGTTTCCTTCTGTTTCCCAGTTAAATTTCAAAACTGCTCTGAGGTGAGAAAGGCATTAAGCAGCCAGAATACCTTTAAGAAACACAGCCCTGTGACCACACTGGTGGGAAAAAAGGAAAGAATTAAATAGGATGCAGCAGAATTAAATAGGCTGGCGGCACTGTCCTCAAAGATCTACTTTGATGCTGCAGTGCTCTGTCCAGGCCAAGGGAAGAAAGCAGTCACCTCAGAGCTTGGTTTTGACATGGACTCTCAAACCGAATTTAAAAACAACGCTGAAGTGCTCAACTGTTTTCTTTGGAACTGGGAAGCAAAAGCCTGGTTCTTTGGAAATAAGGGCAGCTGGGAATGGTAACATTCCTTTTTATTTACTTTCTTGACACTGTTCAGTTGTAAAGAACTAGAACCCCAACATAATGGCTCCTTTCCGAGGCACGGTACCTGAACGTGTGATGATCTGGAGTTTGCAGAGGAGGCCAGAGGAAGGAGGGGAGGCAGAAATGACAAATCTGCGTCTTCCACATGCTGTTGCTGGTGGAGGCTCGTTTTTAAATTATATATACAGAAATTTACAGGATAAATTAAAATCTAAGAGAGTTTTAAGAGTTAAATACACATAATTAAACACACATTCACACACGCACATAAATAACCCTACATGAGAACAGAGTACTTTTTTCGCAATTTGCTTATGTGTGGAATGCAGAACGCTGTGTATCTGCCCAGCAGGGGAGCCAATGAGATGAACCCAGGAATCAGCCTGGGCAAAGCTCACCTTCCACACCCACCAAGCAGCTAAGCAGCAGAACTGTGAGCTAAGCTGACGTGGCCAATGGAAGATACCAGCTCTTAGTTCTGCAGACCAAATGCTCTGGGTCAGCTCACAATACAGGCCATTCAACTGGTGGCACTGACAGCTTTACCCTCTCCAGGGCTCACAAATCTCCTTGGCTCCGGCTGAGGCTGCCAATGGTACCAATGACTACAATAAGTTTTGCGACATGGACACTGGTAGAGCAGGAATTGGAATGAACCCCCTACTAAGTTCACTTAAGCCATCGCAATAACTTTCAGATGGGAACGATGTTATCACTTCCCACCTAGGTCACTTCAAGTTGAAAAGCTTTGTACTTTCAGTTAACTGACATCTTCCCATAATCTTTCCCATTACATTTCAGACTGTAAGACAGGTAAGGCAAATGGTCAGTGATGGGTCTGGAGGTACAACTGAGTTTGGAAAAAAATCACATTTTAGCTGACCTTAAAGCGATGCACTTGGCATCCAGAACAAGCCCCCAGCCCCCAAGTTACACTGATTTTTAAGGCAGATTTATCCACCACAGTAGAAGAATCCCAAGCCCATATTCATGCCAAGGTTTCCTCTTGGCTAAACCTTTGCCATTTCATAAAATTATTAAAAGCAAAGTAGTTACAGTCCTATGTATATATTATACATTATATATATATATATATATATATGCATATATATAAAAATTTAAAACCTACACCCAGATGCCAGTGAAGGGATCTGGAACAGTCACATATACACAAGCCAGCAACAGGCAGGATAAGGTTTCTGTCCCAGGAGTCTTTGCTGTCACAGTCCAGGCATGATGTAAGCAATGTTGTCTAGTGTGTTTGACTGCAAAACAAAGGAAAAAGGTTCAGCTGACGAGTATTTTACCTTAGTTCCCTGAGACATATTTCTTTGTTCAAGGGAGAGAGATGAGAAAGAAAATCTAGAGTTAGAGAAAACAGGGAGAGACAAGATGTCACGCCGTTGTCTGCTATGCTGGGAGCTTTTCTGCTGGCTTCTCCCATTAACCCTAGTAAAATGGAGGCAGGAGACTCCTGTACTTTCTTTGTCTCTGGAAGAGCAAATAAGCAACACAGGAGGTGCAGTACCTTAAGGGCTACAACGCTTCTCTCCAAAGGAGAGAAATCTTAGGAAACGGCGTGTTTGCCGTTTCACTGAAAGCCTGGCAGGCATTCAACACTCAGTGTCATGTTCATGGGGCGACAGCCTATGGCAACGCTGTATCCAGGAAGCCTTATGGGCTTGTGCTTCACAGGGCTCATTAAGGCAGGGCCTCTCTGGCTCCCAAGGGGTCTGGCCCCCAAAATCCCAGGAAACAAGGAAACTCACCAAGACCTGTTTGGGACAGCCATTCAACTCAGGTAGTTGTGTGGTCAGACATGCCAAGGGGCCAAGCGCACAGATGATGGAATCCAGAAGCACTGACAAACTGCCGGACACAGCAACCATGCCCTGAAAAGGAGAGCGTGACAGGAGAGGACTGAAGCTTGACTCACACTCCTGAGGCTCCCTCCAGGCTCTGGGTGAGTTCCTTGCATGGTTCTTTAAGTCCTGGGTGGTTCTATGAAATTGTGGCAGAAATGGAAGGTCTCCGCTTTGATAAGAATACATTCCCAGGTTTCCCTTCTATATCCCTAATCCACTGTACCCTCTGTGAGACCTTAGGTTAGTCACTTAGGAACAGTAGGAAAAAACCCCAAAATACCTATACCGAAAAATCGTAAAAAATGCCTCATCTATTCCGGAGACCTGCTGGGAAGATTTGTGGAGATCATGTATGCAAAAGTATTTTTCTTATGAACTCCACAAATATAGCTCAAATGTGATAACCATGAGAATTCTACACATTAACATTTAACACAAACACACACACACACTTCTCCACATATGTGGCTTTTTTGATAGTGGATGATACCACTTTTCTGTTCTTTTTAAAATTTAACTTATAAAATGCATATTGTTTATATCTCTGTGATTCAAAGACATAGCAAATAAGATTGCTTGCTACAAATAATGCTGCCCAGCTCTTGTATAATCTGCTTCAACCAGAAGTACTGTGAGGATATGTCACCTAGGAAGGCAGCACAGAAGCATCCTTCAGAGAATGAGCTCTGGGCTTGAGATGCGGGGTTGAGAAACTGGCTATATCCCACTCACCGAGAGGGGCAAGCGGCTTTCTATGCTGTGCCTGAAAAACACAGTACTGACAGCATCTGTAGCACGGAGTGGATTAAGTGAGACAACAGACATCAAGTACCTGGGGTGGTGCCTGGCACCTGGGAAGTGCTCAGAAAGTATCAATAATGATTACTGCTATTACCAACATCTTCATCTCCAAAACTGCCTTTCTGGCTGCCTGCTTGGATATTTCTCAATCTCAACATACGGTAAAGAGAAATAACCTACCCTTCCTCCTAGCATCCCTTCCTCTGCTAAAATCACCACCATTCACACATCTGCCCAGTCTCAAGGCCTTGCCACCGTTGACTTTTCTTTCCCTTCATTCTCCTTGTCCAATGTCTCCCCCCACTTCCAAGGCAGGCAGCAAAGGGTTAAAAGCATGGACCCTGAGGTCATGCCACCAAACTCAAGGCTCTGTTTCAGCACTTATGGGCTAAACTCTAGAGAAAGTTCCTTAACCTAAGTCTGTTTTTCCTTTTCTAAAATAAGGGAACACAAATTTTGTTTCACAAAGTTGCAGTGTGAATTAAAGGAAAGGATCCATGTACAGCACTCTGAACCAAAGCTGCCTGAGTGAGCATTCAACGGAAGACAGCAATTAGGAATATTATTCCATACTTTTGCCCTACAGTTAATGATAGCTAATATTTTATGTTCGACTCTCCCAATAAGCAACCTGAGAGTAGGAACCAAGTCATACTCATTTTTATATCCTTCCAATAAATACTGGGGTTCTACACAGAGTAAGCTCTCAATAAATATTTGTTAAATTCAAATCTCTGTCATGTCTAGTCTAGATTATTGTTATAACTTTTCCCTAATTCTGGTCACTTTTCACTCCCAATCTAAAATAGAAGATATTCTCAGTGAAAACCAAATGAGAGCTCTGATCATTCCTCCCTACTCAAAAAATTCCAGTAGTTCCTGAGCAGTCATTTCCCTCTGTAGTTTGGACTATGCCCTTAATATTCAGCCTTCCTCTACCCTATGCATTGGATCTTCTAGTTTTTCATCATTTTAGCAATAAACCCCTTTGGAAATAAAATGTTAAGTGGAACCCCAATATATAAAACAGCTAAAAGATCTGGTTGAAGTGGGAATGGGGGGTCTAGAGCCCCAATGGGTCTCTTTTGGCCCATCTCTGCAGAAAACTCCAGGGCCGAGAAGCAGATGTTCTCTTGGTTTACGATGTCTCTCTCCAACAGCTCCGTGATACCAAGTCCTGCTTATCCTTCCAGGTCCCGCTGGAACCCTACATCCCCTTCACAGAGCCTCTCCTGACCCCCTAACTCTCTGCTCTCGAGCGCTACTGTAACTGCTTCAGGTGGCACAAAGCCGCAGAATGAGAGCAGGCTGAGAAGTGGGGCAAGCTGTGCTCGGTCACAGCGAGTTGTGTAAACTTGTAATAACAGTCACTTAATTTCATTAGGTTTCAGGTATTCAGTCTTTAAATAAGCAAACTGTATAAATTAGTGTTCCTTAAAGTGTAGTACGTTTACTAATTTCAGGTGGCGTAGAGGTGAACATTAATTATTTGATATAAATCCATTTTGAGATATATTAGAAAAAAGATTAGAGTATCTTACTTGTGATATCGAGGACATCATTGTGAAAGCATGGATAAATTTATTTAAATAAAAATATAAATAAATCAGGAGCTTGGGATGAACATACACACACTACTATATATGACAGATAACCAACAAGGACCTACTGTATAGCACAGGGAACTCTACTTAATATTCTGGGATAACCTATATGAGAAAAGAATCTAAAAAAGAATGAATATACATTTATGTATAACTGAATCACTTTGCTGTGCACCTGAAACTAACACAACATTGTAAATCAACTATACCCCAATAAAATTAAAAAAATACAAAGTAAATAACAGTATAAAGTGGTATGTGGAAATGGCAAAATTGTGAAAATATACACAAATGATTAAAGTCTGGGAAAAAGTGGAGTATAGGGGGAATGGGGAATTACTGCTGATGTATATGGGGTCTCTTTCGGGGGTAATGAAAATGATCTGGAATAGACAGTAGTAATGGAGCCACAAATCTGTGAATATACTAAAAGCCACTAAATTCTACATTTTAAAAGGGTAAACTTTATGGTATGTGAATTATATCATAATAAGACTGTTCCTTATGTTAAAATAAAAGGGGACTAGAGATTCTGCAACATTCTTTCCCTTTTCTGGTCAATATGTATATGTAACTCTCCCACAGCAACCGCTCACAGAAGCTGGCTTGTTTTATTTGCTAATTATTTATCTATTCTATCTTTCCAATTAGATTGTAAGTTTCCTGAGGATACGAAATCATCATAATTTCTACTCCCCCCAGTTTTTGGAATAATGCCTAAGTACTCAACAAGTATTTGTTAAACTCAATGGAAACGTCAGGGAAAATCTGGAATATGGAAGGTGAAAAACACAAATCATTTAAAATTTTAACTTTTTAGGAAATGTAAGAATGTCTAAATATGAAAAATAAATAAGGATCCCAGAATATTTTATTCTGGAAATATCTATATCCATTCAAATATCTGGGCCTACAAGAAAGCAGCTGTTTTGACACCTACTAAATTTTGAGAAACTAGCCAAAGAACTTAGACAAAGCTTCATCTCTTGTGGCCTTCGGCATTTTATTTGTTGAATAATAATTCAACTTCCACATAGAAGCAAGTGAGTAGTTTTATATCCCTACACTGATTTCTCAGCTTAAAGATGGCTTTAGTAATTCAGACTGATTTCTTTGCTGAAATGTCCTATTAGGACCCAGTGGAAAACTGAAATACTACACTACTTACTGAGTTAGCCAGGAAGAAATATGATTAGAAATTGAATATGGTAATAGAAATGGAACATGACAGCTTTGCAGGTTAAGTGATTTTGAAATTGAAGCTTAAAAGGACACAGATCTCCTTAGGGTACATAGGACTGTATGATTCAAGTGCAGAGAAATGAAGAGCTTGGGAACCTCAATCTCCCAGTTGCTACCTACTTTCAAAGCAGTAGAGGAACACTTAATCCCCTGTACAGTCTAATCTGTCTATTGAAAACCTTGCTGGAAATGCATAGAAAAATCCAAACTCTCTTAGAAATAAAAACAATCAAAGCTTCCATGGGATTTGTACTCATTTTTCCCATTGCATTTTTAAAAAATAAAAATGAATTACAGGATTATATGTCAATTGTATCTCTGTAAAACTGGGAAAAAAAAAGTTACAGGGTAGTCTAATTTCCTTTTGTGCCATTGTTTCAATAGGACGGTATTAGTGTAAACTTTGAGAGCCAGTAGGTAGGTTCCAAATCTCTAGATGTTTCTATTACCATCTCTCTTCTCTATCACCGTATCCTGAGCACCTGGCATAACCCAGCATACAGCAGTTGCTCAATGAATGTATGTGGAATGAGTAAGTGGATTCAAATTATATAAGCAACTGGAGTCATGCTGCTGGCAGTGCCCTCACCTCGGTTTCCTGCAGGCGGTGTCCAATGAGGCTCAGGGACTCTCCCAACAGCTGGAGATGAGCAGCCACGTCGATGGGCTCTGTCTCAGGGGCTTTGGCTGGCGAGGCGGGTAACAGCATGGTAGTGGGTGGGGATTTCTTTTGGGGTGACAGTACTCCTGCAGAGGAAGCTGAGAACAGAGACAAAATAGAGAAAGCTTGCCAATATTCTTCCAGATTTTCCCTTTTTATGAGCTCTACCAGGCATTAACAAAATTATGGACTGTGGGCCAAATCTGGCTCATGACTTGTTTTTATATTGGCCTGTGAGCTAAGAATGATTTTAGATTTTTAAATGGTTGTAGAAAAAACAAAGAGGAATACATGACAGAGAATGCATATGGCCCTCAGACTTAAAATATTTACTCTCAGGGACTTCCCTGGTGGCACAGCAGTTAAGACTCCAAGCTCATGCAGGGGGCTCAGGTTCGATCCCTGGTCAGGGAACTAGATCCCACATGCATGCCACAACTAAGAGTTCGCATGCCGCAACTAATGAGCCCAAGAGCTGCAACTAAGACCCAGTGCAACCGAATAAATAAATAAAAAAAAAATTAAATAATAATAAAAAAATAAAATATTTACTCTCTGGCCCTTTACAGGAAAGCTTGCTGACTTCTGACTTAACATTTTCTAGGGCTTCCCTGGTGGCGCAGTGGTTGAGAGTCCGCCTGCCGATGCAGGGTACACGGGTTCATGCCCCGGTCCGGGAAGATCTCGCATGCCGCGGAGCGGCTAGGCCCGTGAGCCATGGCCGCTGAGCCTGCGTGCCCGGAGCCTGTGCTCCGCAGCGGGAGAGGCCACAACAGTGAGAGGCCCATGTACCGCAAAAAAACCCACAACATTTTCTAAATTTTTTTGGCAACCCTTAATATTTAGTAATAATATCTGGATATCAAGATCTGCTTCTAATATAGGCTCTTCTCCCCATTTCTTAGTGAGGAAGCAAAATTCACAGTGCTCTAGGGAAAAGAATGAAAAGAGGAGAGGGGTGTGGTCACTACCTTTCACTTTCATGGAACCTTCTGAGCTGGATGCTTTTCTTTTCACAGTTGTAGCTTCTGCTTTGTTCTGTTTGTGCTGCAGATACTGAGCTTTTTGTTTCCAAATCTGCAATCAGATCAGGGCAAACAAATTTAAAAGGGCAAAAAAGTAAAAGGGAAAGCAGTCATGGAAGAGGAGAATGAATAAAAGAAAGGGAACAGTGGAGGGGAGCAGACAGAGGGTTAATGTTAACTTTTAAGCTGGAGGGTCAGTGAACAGGCTTCAGATAGTGGTGACAGTAGTATCTTAGGAGAGGACCACGAATACCCCCCAGTGCTAATGGTCACACTGCAGCATTGATTCTGCGATCACTCTAAGGTTGAAATGTAAAATCACAGAGGAAACATCTGGCTCATCCTAATGTCCATGTGGTTTAAATATTTCTTCTAACCTGCCGGTTGGAAACACCAATACTAGGATAACAATGACATGGAAAACAGAAACTAAAGATAATTGACCTGGGTGAAAAATATATGTTGTTTTCACCCAGACAAGCTGTACCTTAAAAAAGCAAGATGGTAATTCTAATGCCTAGACTACCTTCATATCATCTAATTGGAAAGTGACTGTGATTCGAATATGACTATTTATCATTGTCTTATTAGCTTTGTGACAGGAAGGTTTATTATTTCGTAATGGTTGATGAGGATGATGACCTGGAACCTACTTACCTAGTAAACACTGTCCCATGTTTTTATTATTTGCTGTGACTATCAGGTGGACCACTTTCCTCAGTTCTCAGACCACAGCTGACTAGTAGGTGTTTGTGGTCAAGGCCTCTGACTTTAGATTCTCTTTTAACACGACTCATTGCCCAAGTTACGTCATCTTTTGGCTCAAATGTCAGGTTGTTGGGAAAAAATTAGATGAGGTTAGAAGACAGCCTCCCTGCAGCTAAATCCTCATGTAGAGTGAACTGGCACCAACTACTTTATTGCCCTCTGCTAAACCATTTTCCACCGATTTGTAATTTTTTTTTCTGTGTTCAGTGTTGTTTGGGACGGTGTGTCGGAGGATCACACATTTTGGAAGGCATAAAGCAATGAAAAATGTGTCCGTAGTAAACTGTGCTCACCAGTTTGTCCTTCTCTGGCAACTGCTTCCACACCTCAGCCAGTTTTTTGCTCAGTTCCCCAAAATCTAGCATAAAAGAGTAAAAAAAAAAAAATAACAGAAACAACCCAAAACAGTAAAGGTTTAACCATAAACAAAACAGACGACTGATAGGAGCAAAAACTAGGAAAAGGGTCTTGAAGATCAGATTTAAATAGCACAAGAGTCTTTCAGAAAACCAAACCAAACCCCATCACTTTCCTTGATTCTTTTCTGGAAGGAAGGGGCTGTTTTGGTGGCCGTGAGACAGGCTCAAATTCTCACATGTCTACTCTCTAAGGACTTATTCCTTAAGCATCTTTCTGGTGTCTTTTAATTTGATTCCATGGAACAGGGCTTATCTACTTAAGTTAGAGAAAATATGTTATGGAGAATTTGACTGATTAAGAGATGTTAGAGTTTTACCGAATTTCTGAGAGCTCAGAGACAAAGAAGAATTTCCTTAGAGCAGCTCGGAAGCGATCTGCCAGACGTGTAATGCTGTGCTTCCACATGTAGAGCGAGGTCGTGCTTTATAAAGCACATCTGTGTCTTTCACGGTGCTTCAGTGTGCCTCACAACAACCCTGGTGAGCAGGTTGGGAAGCTAGTTCACACATTGGACAAATGAGATGTGCAGAGGGTACGTGACTTGTCTCAGGCCTGAGGTGTAGTGTGCTTCTCACCTCACTAACTTCCATATAGAGACAAATATGAACAATGTAATATGTCATCTCACTCCGACTCTATACTGAGGGCAGTTTAAGGAAAAGGTCAACTGTAGAACCTTGGAAAGAAACAACTGCGTATTTATGTACTGTGCTTTATGGACGGGGTGAACTAAGACAAAATCTACAGTGACTTGCACAACTGAGGAAAGAAATGAGATTTGTGTTCTTTTCATACTATGGGAATAAGTTTGCCTGCTGACTGGATTAACTGCACTGCTTCAGGGACACAGATGGAAAGTAAAAGCACTAAAGATGAGAAATGTTCTTACCTATGCCTGGATGGTCAGCCACAATGGTTACACGATACTCCTTACAGAACACCTGGTAGGCCGACATGTTCTTCTTTTTTGGCTAGTACCACATAAAAATAGAACAGGGTAAGACTTAATTAGAACACAGGTTGAGCAACCTTGCATCTATGGGAACAAAACAAAAAAGATACCTGCACTTTTTCATCAAGAGTGCTAAATTACTAACCAGCTTTCCTAAACACGATAATTAATTTTTAATCCATGTTACTTATGACTCAGAGATGAGTATCAGTTTTACTTTAGAAGGTAAAAACCACATGCTAATTTTAGATTTTTCAGGTTGTTGCAGCTACTTGATAATTATTTGTAACGCTCTTCATCCTTTCTACAAATGTTACATATTTCGGTTAGAATTAAGCGCTAAGAAAATCTTTACCTCTCCTTGGGTGTCTAGTTTTCATCTTCTTTGAAAATAAGAACCACATAATTTCCCTTTGCTTTGGGGCCAGAAAATCAAGAGCTAAATTTTGTTCATATTGTTCCTCTGGCTTTGATTTCTAATCTTAAAATTTTCCTGATCCTGCTTGGACTGTCACTTGTAGTTTATCGTTATTTTATTATTCACATTCTTGTGGTCCAAGGTGAGAAGCAAATAACTGAAGACAATTCTTTGGTACTTAACGTAAGATGAACCTCTTTCACTTCAACAAACTGCTTTGTACTACCTGAAATATGTTTATTCTTCACTTATGACAATTCCAAAAGCAATGCATGATTTTTGAGAAACAAAAACAAAATGAGCTTTTAAAACCAGTTCAATGAGGGATATATAAAACAAAAGATACTATATATTACTATGCATCCCATTTTACAATTATCCATAGACTCAGGAGAAAAGAGTTTTCCTACCTGAAAAGGTGCATTAGACAGCACCTGTTCAAATCTCTCATTTTGAGGATGAGAAAGGAAACTTAGAAAAATAGTGACTTCCCTGGGTCCTGCAGCTATGCCAGTTATAACACGAGAATGGCTATAGCCTAGCCTGATCTCCAGGGCTATGCATTATGGGCCAAAGAAAAAAAATATGTTGTAACAGAAAAAATTACTTTTCAAAAGAAAAGATTATCCCTTTGTAACCATTATCTAATAAACTGAGATGTCTTCAGTCTGGCTTTCCTTACAACCTCATCTGTAAGTATCAAAACATGATGATCAGTCCTCCATCGCCTCCCAAGATAGTCCTTTCTGGTCCTGTACTTATAATGACATGAACGGTTGGTTGGTGCTTTAAAAGCTACTGGAAACTTCTGTTTGCCTCAAGAATCTGATTTTACAACCAAAACAAACCAACAAACAACACAGTCCTGTCTCGTGACTTCAGAGTTGCATCTTGTTTTTAAATGAAGCCTGATCACACACTTTATTCACCTTAGTTCTTTTTTTAAAAAATTTTATTTATTTATTTTTGGCTGCATTGGGTCTTCGTTGCTGCGCACGGGCTTTCTCTAGTTGTGGTGAGTGGGGGCTACTCTTCATTGCGGTGCACGGGCTTCTCACTGCGGTGGCTTCTCTTGCTGCAGAGCACGGGCTCAAGGTGTGCAGGCTTCAGTAGTTGTGGCACGTGGGCTCAGTAGTTGTGGCTCGCGGGCTCTCGCGCGCAGGCTCAGTAGTTGTGGCGCACGGGCTTAGCTGCTCCACGGCATGTGGGATCTTCTTGGAACAGGGCTTGAACCCGTGTCCCCTGAACTGGCAGGTGGATTCTTAACCACTGCATCACCAGGGAAGCCCTCACCTTAGTTCTTAATGTTGTTTTCATAAAACAACTATCCTCAAAGGCCAAAGACTAGCCAAAACTTATGACAGTAAAAAAGCTGTGTGATGTCTCAGACTTTAATTCCAAAAGGAATTCTGAAACCATTTTTGAAGAATGGAAACAACCCTGAAACGTCTTCCAAAGTAAACTGCTTTGAATGAGATAGCACTTCTTTGGCTACGAAAATTATGCCATGTTTGTTATAAATTTAGCTTCAAAAATTTTAGACTAATCTTTTAAAAACAGCTTATTCATAGGCCTGACATTTGGCCATAAAATAAAACTTGCAAGGAGTTTTAACAATGTTTTCTCAAACATGATATAAGACTATGAAAAGTCAATGCTCTCTATTCCACAAGGCTATTCTACAGCTATAACATAAAATTGAAACTACCTTTACAAAATTAATCACAACTCTTATCCAATATGTTAGATCCAAATCCACACAGTGAAGAAAGGGGTTCCTCCCATAACTCTTATAAAGGACTTTATTCAATTATGTAGAAAATATACCGGCATTCATTGAGTATCTGTACTGGGTACAGTGAGTAGTTAAGAGGATGAGCTTTTGGAGCCCAGATCTTATTCTAAGGCAGTCAAGCAGCATAAAATAGTGGAAAACATGAAATGTAAAGTTTAAAGGCCCACCATTTTTTCTCACCATTTTAGCTTCACCTTATACTAATTATCTGATCCTGAGTAAAACACATGAGAAGTGGATTGCTCTCTGACATGTGATATTTTTTTTAAAAAATTTGTTATTTATTTATTTACTTATTTGGCTGTGTCGGGTCTTAGTTGCAGCACGCGGGATCTTCACTGCCATGTGCGGGATCTTCGTTGCAGCATGCGGGATCTTTTAGTGGTGGCATGCAGGATCTTTAGCTGCGGCATGTGGGGATCTAGATCCCTGACCAGGGATCAAACCCGGACCCCCTGCATTGGGAATGTGGAGTCTTAGCCACTGGACCACCAGGGAAGTCCCCTGACATGTGATATTAAAAGTATTTCAATGGCAAAGAAAGAAAATGAGACTAAAAAGAAGGAGACTGCAAAGGAAAGAGAAAAGAAGTAACCCACCAAAGTAGTCTGCCATTCATTTCTTAATAAATATTTACTGAGCATCCACTATGTGCCAGACATTGGGAATACAGCCAAGAACCAGACACATAACCTAACAGAAAAGACAAATAAATATGTCATAATAAAATGCGACAATATTATAGGGAAACTACTGGGTGTTACAGGAACATGTATTAGGAGCACCTCACAAATTAGGCAATCGAAGAAAGCCTCTGGAGGAAGTGACGTTAAACGTACATTGGAAGCTGGGTGGAATTAGCCAGGTGAAGAGCGGTTACGGGTGTTCTAGGCTCTTAGAATGGTAACACTCATCAGAGAGAGAAGTAGGAGATGATCTCAGAGAAGCAGGGAGTGCTTAGAGACGGATGCCTTGTAACCTGTATTAAAGAGTATGGACTCCATTGGAAAGAAGTGATGCAAGTATTTTAAGCAGGAAGTCACATGGTCAGGTTGCACGTTAGGACCATGGAGAATGGACTGGAGCAGAGCAACAGCGGAGGCAAGAAGCCCGATGGGGGTGGGGGGGGCTGCTGCAGGAGTGCCCGAGAGGGATGATGAAGGCCTACAGCCAAGACAGTGGGGTTGGAGAAAGGCAGATAAATTGAAAGGGAGGGAGAAGTGACAGGATTTATCAGAGATAATGTGAAAAAATGGAAAGAGCCTGGGCTTTGGAGGCTGACAGAGCTAGGTTAGAATCCTGACCATACTATTTACTAGTTACACAAACTGCTTCATTTCCCTGAGCTTTAGTTTCCCTGTCAGTAAAACTTGGTTAATACCATTCCCTGAGGTGGGAATTAATCACCGTTTGGCACTTCAGTAGGTACTCAGTCATGTTATTTCTGTGGTAGGCAGAATTCCAAGATGGCGCCCAGGATTTCGGCCTCCTGGTGGACACACCCCGTAAAATGCCCTCCCCTTGACTGTGGGCAGGACTGGTGAATATGATGGGGCATCACTCCCGTGATCATGTTATGTTATATGGCAGAAGGGAATTTGCAGATGTAATTAAGGTCCCTAAGTGAGCTGAATCTGAGTGAATCCAAAGGGAGGTTATCCTGAGTGGGCCTGACCTTATCCAGTGAGCCCTTAAAAGAGGTGAGACCCAACAGGAGACACTCTCCTGTTGTTGGCCTTGAACTTGAAGACAACAGGTTGCCATGAGTTTTACAATTGCAAGGGCCTGAATGCTGTCAACAACCTGGAAGAGGACCTCTAGCCTCAGCTAAGAACCCAGTTCTAGCCAACACCTGGATTCAGTCCTGTGAGAGATGGAGCAGAGAACCCAGTGGAGCCCTGTCTGGACTTCTGATCTACAGAATTGTGAGCTAATAGATGGATATTGTTTTGAACTGCTAGATTTGTGGTAATTTGTTATGCCACAATAGGAAAGTTCCTTTCTATTCCCTCTGTATTTTTCAAAATAGAAGTTGTAGCATCCAAAAAGCTAATACAAGATTTTTTAAAAATAGAAATTCTGGTGAGGGAGGATAGAGTGAAATCTTCTGACCTAAATCAGACAAAGAAAATAGCAGCAAGGCCTTTAAACTTTCGTTTCAGTAGTAAAGGTCCTATTTTTAGCATTCTTCTGGTGAAGTTAGTCATGTTCAGATGCCACACAAGTGAGCTCTGGGTGCTGCATCGCCTTTATTAATTTAGTAGCAGCCTCACATCCCCAAATGCTCTAAGTGATCTAATCCTTTCAAATCCCCCTTTACTGGGCCCAAGATAAAATGAGGTTGCATTACAAAGAAAGGCATGAGTTCATATAAGTTCTGTTTGGCTATGAGAGAGAGACAGAGAGAGGGAGATATGGATTGATTAGTCTGTGTGATTCTGCTCTAAGAACCCATTCCTTGGAGTGTGTGTGACAGCATGAGATCTGCTTTCCCCAGGCAGTTCCTGTATGTCTCCCTCAGTGTGTGTAACTTGCTACCCAAGTGTAATTCTGATGTTTGGAGCTGACATAGTTTAAAAAATAAAATTATGAAAAAAAAATAAAATTATGGCTCTTTAACATATACCAATGACTTCACCTGGTGAAGAGAGTAAAATCCAGGTGCACTGGGCTGACATTCTGTTGGACTGAGCAACTGCTGGCCTTCATCGTGGAGCCTTCCTAAGGGATTTTCAAGGGAAACTGACAATTTTCACCTTATGTGCTGAACCTAACCATTGTGCTCTAAGGTGCAACTTAGGCCTGTGGATCCAAAGTTTGGAATTCGAACTTAAGGGTTAAATTTTTTCCAGGGAACAGACATTTTTCTACATTAATAGTTAGAAATAACACAAATAATGGATGATCTCGAGACATCAAAATATTTCCAAGTGACTCTAAATGCAAGGCTAGTAACTGCACCCTAGACTTTCTAGTGCAAGAAAACAGTGTGGCAAGTGAATCACAGTAGTTACATCTGGAATAACATGGGCTCTCCTTTAACAAAATGTTAATATTTTAAAAACTTGGATACTTTATTACTAGCAGCAAATGACTAGCAACAAATCCACTTAAGTGTGACTCACAAAGTTGTAATTTTTACAGCCAGAACTTCTTTTTAAATGTTTGAGGATACGTGTCACAATATCAAGACCTTCTAAGAGCAACTTCTTTTTTTTGCGGTACGCGGGCGTCTCACTGTTGTGGCCTCTCCCGTTGCGGAGCACAGGCTCCGGACGCGCAGGCTCAGCGGCCATGGCTCACGGGCTCAGCCGCTCCGTGGCATGTGGGATCTTCCCGGACCGAGGCACGAACCCGTGTCCCCTGCATCGGCAGGCGGACTCTCAACCACTGCGCCACCAGGGAAGCCCTAAGAGCAACTTCTTAATACCCTGTTTAAAGCAGTCACGCTGAATTCTTCGAGATCATAGAACTCTTTGAGAAACTGATAGAAATCCCTCTTCAAGCCCATCTATGAACCTATAGCTTAGATTTAAGAACCTATTTTAGTTTAAAAACCTATTTTAAAGGATAAAACATCTGGGAATTAAGGCAAAACATCATTTATGAATCTTCAAAATAAATCTTGGCTTTCTTCTGCTGATGACAGGAACCCAATCTCTTCATTGATGTTAATACTGTGTAGGAGACACTGTTACCAAGGCTTTACCTATAGAAACTCATTTAACCGACCCAGCCACCCTACGAGGTAAGTTCCATCATTCCTGCCATTTTAAAGATGAGAAACAGATCCAGAGTCATTTACCCAGGGAGTGGCAGGGCCACCATCTGATGCTCTTCTGAACTAACTTGACTCAGATCCCTAAATGCGATCTGGCTAAAGGAAAGGGTGACAGAGCAGTAAAGTTTTCACACCAAAGCTTTTATTTTAACCATTCTGAATGGGAATCTATTTCTGCTCTCTCTTATAATACACCACTGAATATAATTTAAACATTCTTTCTGGGTCCTGTAATCAGAAAAATCTGGGTTCAAATTCCCGTGCTGCCACTAAACAGGTGTGCATCCTGGGGCAGGTTATTTCACTTTGAGCTTATTTCTGTGAAATGGACAGGATAATACCTACATCTCATTGGGCTCCTGTGAAAATTCACCAATACCCCATAGATAAAAAACGTAGTGCAATGCTTAGAACATATGAACAACTCAGTAAGTATAGCTCTTATTATTATTGTAATTTACTAAAGCCCGCTTCCTGCCTTCCACATGGTCACTTTTAACCTGCTGGTTGGACCTCCTGTGGTTCTCTGAACACCCTATGCCCTCTTGGGCCTTCACATGCATTTCCACTCCCTGACTGGAATACCTATTTGGCCTTAAGTTTCAGTTCAGGGCTGCCTCCCCCTGAAAGCTTCTTGGACACCCACAGGCTTTCCCTGGCACTCTGCAGCCACCTCTGCTGAGGTTCAACACTCTGAATGCTTTCCAACCCCTTACTACACACGGAGCTCTTTGAGAGCTAACACTGTACCTGATTCAGTGCCTGGCACAATGTAAGTGCAGAATAAATATGTACTGAATACATAACAAAGTCTCAGAATTGTGTGTGAAAAGGCCAGTACGCACATTCATTTGTGTTACCTCGTCTGCTTTTCACAACACCCTCGTAGGTGAAGTTCTATGAAGAAAACAACGGGGTCAGAGTGGTCCCCTGACTCCCCTCCAGCTGATGTTCCTTTCCCCAGTGCCCACGACGTGCTCCAAGGAGCTGTAGGAAACTTGCTCTATAACATCTGCTTTTGGTCCTTAGAGACCCTGTTTTCTTTCTGGTTCTTAACTGCTTTCCAAATAGGTGACAGCTACAGAGTTTGCTTCCTAAAAGGTGGATGTTAATATTAAAAAGCAAAAGAAAACATAAACAAGAGCCCTTTTGCTTAGTCGAATATGTGAAATGAGTGGTTGAAAAAAAACTTTTAAAAAGATGTTTTCAAGTATATTTTATATTTCCGAAGAACGTGGGATGAAAGCAACAGTCGTTAACAGCAGCTACTGACTGAGCCCTGCCCTGTGTGTGCCAAGCGTGCTACATGTACACCTAATTTAATCTAAATAACCCCATTTCACAAGTGAGCAGAGAAGCGAGGAAGCAATCTCAAGAGAACAAGGCTAGTATGTAGCAACAAGAACAAGAACCAAGTCTGTTGAACTCGAGTCCAAGCTTTCCGCCCCTTCATTTCAACATCTGTGTGCTTCCATAGGACAAATCTCAGACACCAGTGCACCATGTCAGTCTCCCTTACCCTAGAACCTACTTTTAGCTTTGTCAAAGACTGGTTGTGGCACCGGGTAACCGTCTCTTAAGTTTTAGAAAGGCATGTGCTACAGTGGAAAGAGTACAGCCTTGGGGTTAAAGAACCTCCATTAAAATTCTGGTTCCATGTCTTTTCTTCTCAGTTTCCTCCTCTGTGAAAGGGGGCTAACAATACCTGTCAGTCAAGACCCCTATGTGTGCAAAAATGCCTCAGAGAGCCTGGCACATAGCAGGCTCTCAGAGATGGTACCTCCTGATTTGTACCACTTATCGCTACTGTTATTCAGCGTCAGTCTTAACAGAGGGAGAATTTATGTAACACCATGACAAGTCTAGTTATCTCTCAGAATTTAACTTTTTCTTTTAAAATTTATTTATTTTGGCTGCGTTGGGTCTTTGTTTCTGTGCGAGGGCTTTCTCTAGTTGCAGCGAGCGGGGGCCACTCTTCATCACGGTGCGCGGGCCTCTCACTATCGCGGCCTCTCTTGTTGAGGAGCACAGGCTCCAGACGTCCAGGCTCAACAGTTGTGGCTCACGGGGCCAGCTGCTCCGCGGCATGTGGGATCGTCCCAGACCAGGGCTTGAACCCGTGTCCCCTGCACTAGCAGGCAGACTCTCAACCACTGCACCACCAGGGAAGCCCTATCTCTCAGAATTTAGTTTATTAGTAGATCAACAGCAATGTCTGAGTGTGCCAGGCACTAGGCCACTGGGCCAGGCTTCATTTGCTTAGAGGAAATGAGAACATTCTGGAAACATACAGGTAAGTGAAGGCATTCCTCTGAAGTGGCAACGTCACAGATTTTAGTTTGAGTGGGAGTGAATGGGCTTTTACTGATTTAGTAAAACCCAAAGTAAGGTATTTCTGAAATGCTACCATATCCTGCTCCTCCAACATAAACCAAAAGATCCCCACTCCAACGGGATGGTCTTAAAGCGGAAACGATCATCAAGGTATCACCATATGATTTCTCTCTCCTCCTGGAAAGCAGGATTCAACAACAAAGAAGCAAACAGGCAAACAGAAAAGCTAAAAAAGCACTCCCTAAATGAAACTCCACACTGAAAGTGTCACCATTCACAGGGGAGATAGTCCAATCTCCCTTCTTTGTATCAGTCAAAATTCTCCAGGAAGAGTCCCCCACTGCTGCCTTCGCTTCTCACTCTCGTGTGAACTCTGCCAGCCTGGCTTCCATTCTCCCCACTACACCTGAACTCCTGTCTTCTCAAGCATGAGACCAATCTGTTCTTGAAACTGTCTTCCTCCCTCTGCGATGCTAAGCCCTCTCAGTGTCTCCTCCAGCACCACGGCCCCTCTTCCAACCCTGGTTTCAGGTGGTCCACTGAACTCTAGGTCTTGCATTTCCACTGCTCCCTGGAAAGTCTACTGAGATGATGACTGTAACAACTAACGTGTATTGAATGTTATTTAGCTAATGTGCCGAACACTGTGCAAAGCCAAGGTTCCCAAACTTTGTTGGTTCATTGGTTCCTGTGTGGGTCTTCACGTGGTACGTGCTTTTTATCACAGCAATCACTGAAAGGAATGGAACATAAAAAGACGTTGAAACTGTGAATTACTTTGCGCTAGTAGTTCATGAGGTGCCTGACAGATGGCAAGTATGACTGTTTTTTCTGAAATTCTAATGTTGAAAAAATCTAGTGGTGCCACTGTGAGTCTGCTGTGGCGCCCCAGAGGGCCTTGGCACACTGAGGCCCTGAACACCTTTCCATGTATTACCTCACTGAACCCTTAACAACCCTACCAGGTAGGTCTATCATCATCCCCACTTGTAGATGGAGAAGTCATGCAACTTGTCCAACATCGCATAGCTTCGAAGTGGCAGAGCCAGGAATGCAGCCCAAGGGGTCTGGCTCCATAGCCACGCTCTTAACCACTTAGCTATGCTGAATCTCTAGACGCTTATATCTTGGAATCTAAACCTAACTTTTCTTCTTCTCCCAAACCAGCCATTCTCTTGCTTCTCTATCTGCATTGCGGTCTTGGTCACAGGTTCTAGGGTAGAAAGGGCACACAGAGGCCTCCTGCATTTCCACCAGTGGGCTCTCTGTGTGTGCTCACTGCAGGCCGAGGGAATGCTGTTCCTGAAACCTTCCTTTCTATCTCTAGGTGGACTTTCAGATACTATTTTTTTTTTGGCCGCACTGCTCAGATTGCAGGATCTTAGTTCCCCAGCCAGGGACTGAACCCGTGCCCGTTGCAGTGGAAGCGCAGAGTCCTAACCACTGGACTGCCAGGGAATTCCCTCAGATAGTTCTTTTTTTATACTGAAACAAAACCCAGGATTTAAAATTTTTCTTTATTTCTTTGGAAAGGATTTTTTTTAAATCTCCATGGAAATTTTCATGCACAGGTCAGGTTTAAAAAACATGGTGTAGGGCTTCCCTGGTGGCGCAGTGGTTGAGAGTCCGCCTGCCGATGCAGGGGACACGGGTTCGTGCCCCGGTCTGGGAAGATCCCACATGCCGCGGAGCGGCTGGGCCCCTGAGCCATGGCTGCTGAGCCTGCACGTCCGGAGCCTGTGCTCCACAACAGGAGAGGCCCCAACAGTGAGAGGCCCGCGTACCGCCAAAAAACAAAAACAAAAATAAAACCATGGTGTATGTCCCATAAATAATCTGTTGGCTAAATAAATGATTACATTCAAAGTATCAGGTTTCAGGTTTGGACAGTCACAGTCAAATACTGATTCATAGTAAGATTTTTTGCTATAAACTGAAATTCACTTTTCACTAGCAACTGCTAGCTGCATGGGGGAATTATATATAAGTCCCTACCCTTGAGGAGATTATAATTTTATCTTGCAAGCCACCCAGGTTCAAAACCTTAAGGGACATTTATATACTCATTTATGTATCTGGCTCCGCAGAGCCAAGCCCAGCTGCTAGATCTTGTCAGTTTTTTCTTCAGAGTCTTTCTTGAATCTGTCTCTTCAATTTTATTTCTATCAGGCTTTCATTACTGACCTCCGACTATAATAACCTCCTGGGTGATCTGCCACAAGTCTCTCCTCGGTCTAAGTCACCAGGTAAAGCTTCATCATTTTATTCTTAAATTATCATTTACAGCATATTTAAACTCTGCTCATAACCCCAAAGTGCCCATGGCCAAATCCCTTACTTTGGCATTCAAGATTCTTTACCATTTGCTTACAACCTACCTTTTCGATGCTATGTTTTCATCCACATATTCATTCATTTGACATGTGTCACAAAATGCTTACCAAGGACACCGAGGAGTTGAAGGTAATAACATCAAGGTGGCTGAGAGTCCCTAAGGAACTAAAACGCCCTCAAGGAGTCTTCAGTAGGGGAAATCGAATATATACAAAGATGAATCCAATATAAGGAAGACAACAAGTGCAGTAACTTCCCATAGCAAGGGTGTTATGGGAATTCAGAAGTTAATTATAACTGGAGAGTCAGGATGTCTTAGAGGAGGTGGCATTTGATCGCATTTTGAAGGGAAGGCAGGCCTTCAATATGTGAAGGAGAAAAAACAAGGGGAAGAAGGTCACTGCAAAATACCATCCAAGGAGTGGAGCTAAGACGGTAAGGAACAAGTATGGTCCCCACACAGTACACGCAAAGCAGACTAACAGGAGGTAAGGCTGAAGAGGGAAGTTTCGGGCTAAATCACAATTATGAATGCTTGGTCAAGGGTTTGGACTTTGATACTTATTCATTCAAGAAGTATTTACTGACTTTCTACGATGGGCCAGACTGTGGGTTATGTACCAGGGACAGAGTAGACAGCAAGACAGACATGATCCCGGTCCTCCTGGAGCTTATGGGTCTAACATAAAGGCAGTAAGGATGCTCTGAGGATGTTGAACAGACAACTGTCATCATCAAAGTGGTCCTTAAGTTCATTCTGGCATCAGAGTAAGATGAATTTTGCATGGGGGAAGAAATGGAAAGGGGGCCATTTATTACTACATTAAGTAGTAATGTACTTAATGAGAGGGATGAGGGAGGGATGAGGCAGTGGTGATAGAGGGCATAAGGGTGTGGAAGTTATTAAAGAGGAAGAGTATCAGGCCCAACAGCTGAGCGGAAATAGTGGCGGGTGTGGGCAGGGAAGAGGGAAATGTAAAAGTGAACCATAAGGTTGGAAAAAAATCAGAACAGTGGTTGGTTTTAGGGGTGGGGATTGACTGAGAAAGGGTATGAGAAACATTACTGGGTATCTGTGATGAGGGTAATAGCTGTATCTTGATAGAGGTTTGGTCACACAGGTGTGTGAACTTATCAAAACTCATTAGGTGGTATACTTAACATCTGTGCATTTTACCATATGTGAATTTTACCTAAAAAAAGCCCAGAAAACAAGTATTGAGCTGAAGTTAATGATATGCAAGCTGAAGTGTTTAGGGGTGTGTATGTGATACCTACAACTTACTTTAAGATACATTAACAAAGATAAGATGAATTGATGGATGGACGGATGGATGATAAAGCAAACAGCAAAATGTTAACTGAAGAATCTTAATGGGTGGCATATGTACAATTCTTTCAATACTTTCTGTTTGAAAAATTTCATAATGAAGTACTGAGAAAAATAATCAGCATATAGTTTTTAGTTTGGATTGACTGGTAGGACATGCGGACTACAGAAGGAGATGGAGGAGGAGATGCACGTTTAAGGGTCTGGATGATGAGCTCCATTAGTGACACATGGCTCTGAGGTAGCCAAGGCATCCAGGAAGAAATATTTATCAGACAGTTGGAAACATAGGACTAGAGTTCAGCTGTTTTGTTACGTTGCTTCCTAAACATCCCTCTGCCTCCATGTGTTCCCTTCTGCTGACAACCCTTTTCTTCTTTAGAGCTTTCTCTGACCACCCTGCCCTCCTCACATTTAGCACTGTAAGATTAGTTTACGGCATTATCATGTATCACTAGAATGGAAATTCTTGGAATAAACAGACTCTTACACAGGATATGTACTATTTCATGAAACAATTTTGGAATAAACAATGAATAAAACCCACCCTAGTATTGGACTGTTCAGTTCTTGATGCTCACACTGATTCTTAGCTCAGAAGGTACAGTTAAAAAAAAAACAAGATACAGCTTTTTCTTTCTGATCTGTATACTTGCTTAAAAGGCACTCCTACTAGTGGAGAAAATCACTTATGACTCAATTATAGACTGAAATGAAATCGCCAATCCCATATTCTTAATATATTTGCTTTTCTCTTTCTTAGCTGCCTTTCTTTCAGATTTTACCTGACATTTAACTTTGCAGAGCAAAGGAAGAAAATGGTTGTCCTTAGGTGGCAAAACTATGATTTTTTTTCTTTCTACTATTCTGAATTTCTAAATTTCTAGAAAAATAATATATTACTTTGGTAATCTGGGGAAAAAGTTTATCTTTTAAAGGAAACCTGTAATGACACAGTCATCAGCCCCTGTACTGTAGTACAACTGCTAGAAAATTTCTTGAGTTGTGAGAAAGAAATCAAACCAAGGCGGCTGATCTCTCATTCCCGTCTCCTCAACAACAGTGAGCTCACTGAGGTTCAAGAGCTGTGTCCTCCTGGCCCTCTTTCCACCTCTTAACTCCTATGGTAGCACTGGGCTTGGCACACAGGAAGCACTCAAATGGTGAGAGCACACACGTTGGACACTAAAAAGAATACCAGAAAGTAGCCAACACCAGTTCGTGGGAAGCCGTTAGCTTATTTTGTTAATCGGTCATCATTCTGATTTTTTTTTCCATCATTCTAATTTTGAAAATCTATTTTTCACAACGAACTCACAGAATGAATACGTTTTTATATCTCTCAACTGCCTCAGCCAGACAGCGCTGCTGAGTGAAAGAAATTGGGTTTGGCTCCTTCTGTGAATTTTAAGGGCCAGTTAGAATAAGCCTCTGTATTTCTAAACCTATGCTTGGCACGGTGGGAGAACAACTCTATCAAGAAAACCCATGAATAATTAAGGTCGCTCCTATTTTTGTACCATTGGCAATATTTTCTACTTTATATCATTCCAGCAGGTTTACCTTGCTACATTCCCAGCGGTTCATCTGCTTAATTCCAAGTCCTCTTACTACTGTCAAGGAAAAACCTGCTTCACCTCCTACAGTGCATCATACTTTAAAAAATGCCTTACCTTTTCTCCTCTGTCCCTCTCTTTGTCCTTCTCCTCTCTCTTCTTTTTTTTCTCACTGTGCCCATCTGTGTGGAGGCCAGGAAGCGGTGGGGGAGGGGCGGCTGCTCCAGTGTACGGGATGCTGGGCGGAGGGCCGGGTGGCGCTGGGACCTCTCCCACTGCTGCAGCGGGAAGTCCCGAACTTCTCTTGGACTTGGAGTGTCGCCTCTCTTTATGCTTCTCCTTGTCCTTCTTCTTCTTGCTCTTCTTTGACTTCTTTTTCTTCTTGATTTCCCGGTAAGAATCATCGATCACTAACTCCCCTGCCTCTAGCTCCCCGCCAGAGGAGGAGTCTGATTCTACTAGAATAGGTTCAAGCCCTGAAAGATCAAGGTTAGCACTGTGGGATTCTGGGAACTGGGAGGCATCAGACCCACAGCCTTCAGGGCCAGGAGACGAACGTGAGTCTGAGGATGACTTGTGCTTCTTCCGGGCTGTTTTCAGAAAGCTCTGTAACTCATGTCCTAGGAGTAAAGCACCTTGCTCATCCCGAGCTGACTTCTTAGAGGATTTTTTCACAGTCGCTTGTTGAGAGGGGTACTGAAAAGACTCCTCATCAACTGAGCTGCTTCCCTTCTCCTTTGGTGAGAGAATAAGTTTCATCTTTAACCCATCAGGCTCACGAAGGGTCAGCGTCTCTGTGTTCACATAGAGTGGTTTCATTTTTTTGGATTTGTGGGAACCACCATCCTCCAGGGACAGCTCCCCACTGCTTCCGCTGACTTTCTTCCTGTGGTGTTCCTTTTTACTCTCTGAATGGCTTGAAGAACTGGAGGACTTTTCTCCTGTCTTTTTGGAAGGCTTGGTGCCTGTTGCCAGAGGGGAAGTGATCGCTTTCAACAGGTCCATAGCTGTATCAGTAGATTGCGGGCTAGACTTTTTCTTTTTCTTCTGTGACGACTCCAAAGACGAAATATCTAGAAATAATCAAGAGAAGTAATTGTCCATTTGACAAAGCAACTTCCAGCAAGTTTCCTCTCTCACCAAAAACACCCAACTAAGATGAGGAAGAGGCTAACAGGAATGATTGGAGGGGAGGCCCTTCAACTGATTCCAAACATTCAGAGATGATGCTCATGTGCTTCTTGGCTTGGTAGATTCTGCCTCTGACCCTGGAGACAGTTCTTGCCACTCAAGTTGTTTTTCTTCACTGAGTCTTCACAAGCAACCAAAGAGAGCATACCCAGAAGAATGGACCATAGCTGCAGGATTACGAGTAGTTACAATTTAGATTACACTGAAGACAAAGCATCATTTGTTCCTGTGTTCAGGACAAATCCATTCTAGGAAAGAGTTAGTCTTGTCAGCTATGTGCACAATATAGCTAAGAAAAACTGGTCTTGTGAGTGGATACGCGCTGGATTGAGAAGTAACCCACAGGTGCAGGCCAGAGGGCCCAGGACTACATATGGCAAAAGGGATGCTAGACAGCAATGGGCACAAGATAAGTGGATGATTGAGGGGAGAAGGAACCTGGTACCTGGTGTATCACAAATGAAGACTGTTCTTCTATGCTGAATCCTCCAAAATACCAGCCCTCCACCTCTCTCCTCCTTCACACTGGTTTATCGGCACTCAGAACAAGAACCACTGTCCTGTTAAATAGGCCACTGAGTCAGCAACATCTGGATCCCTTTCCCCTACCCCGACTCCAAGAACCAGTGATGTGTTTCTCCCGCCTGTTGCCCCTTCCCATCCTTACCTCCATAGTAGTAATCATCAGAGGAGTGCTTCCTCTTTTTCTTGTGCGTGTCCGTCCCCAAGAAGTAAAGTTCACTATCCTAGAATGGAAGAGGAAGAAGAACTGAGCAATGGATAAGATGATGAGGCAAAGGCAGTTTGGAACCAATGTTGTTTTCTGATGATTTCTGACTTTGGAAAATAAAGTAAAACACAGGAAATAGTGAAAATAGATGTGAATGATGTTTATTTTTCTTTTTAAATGTTTTTCAAAGAAACCTCTTTCTTCAAATACTAGGAAACATGATACGAAATAGTTTAAAACTTTCCTAATTCAAATGTTTAGAATTTACCTTCAACTTCTTCTTGGAAGAATTCCTGACCTGAGCAGCGATTTCTTCCTCTTCCCTTAAAAAATCTTTGTAAGAACGTTTCTTTTCTCGTTGGCTTCGGCCAGCAGCTAGCCCTATGTCCTCAAAGCTGTGATCACCATCAAAGCAATCTGAGAAGCACAGGTTCATTTGGGAAAGGAAATGAGAAAGTCAAGTAAGTCACAACCAAATCGCCACATGTGAAATGCAATAGTCCCTTCACTTCCAAATTAGAATCATGTTATTTGGTAAGTCCACTGGAACACAGGGCTAGATCCAAGGGGACAAGAATATGTCTTGATGACTTGGCTGCAAATACAGGAATCAAACATGAAGAAACAATGCTTCCACGCTATGCAAAGGCCCAAGGTGCATCCTTAGACATGGTTTCTTAGTTGTGATTTGGCAGGTGGACACAGACTTGCAGAGGTAAGGCTGAAAAGAATAAGGATTCATGTGCTGTGCTGCTCTGTGGGTGTCCACTGTGTGATTCCTATCCTCAGACTCCTGCACACTGGAGCTGGCAAGGACCACGAGTGCTGCAGGGGATCACCCCAATAGACTACAGAGACTTATGGTTCGGACTCTTGTGTTGGAACCCTGTCCTGGTTTTCGTTTCCATGGGCCCAGTCTGGGGATGACGTGGAGTTTTACTAGTGCTCTGGATCATCACTTGGGAGTCCAGGCTGTGATGGCCAGTCCTGGTCTCTATGTCCATGGGCTGCAAGGATTGAAGAGGACACCCCCTTTGGAATGCTTCTCAGGTTAAGGGGTCATACCTTCTTTCTTCACGGAGTCATCATAAGCCATGGCGGTCCTGCCGGGCCTTTGAGAATGGGTCCCTGTGTCCAGGCTCCTTCCCGTCTACAGGACCAGGTCTGAGAAACAAAGAAGGAAAACCCTCCTGTAATGCGAAATTACTGTGGAGAAGCAACCTTCCAGATGGAAATGTGTAGTGATCCAAGGGCAGACTGGAAGGGCAGCAAGGAATAAAGGAGTGTCTTGTCACCTCCTCTTTCTCTTTGTAAATATACTAGGGATGAAGCTGTAGGAAGTGCATTAGGCTTAATTTGATTTGATTCATGAATTAAAGCTGTTGTTTGGGGAAGTATATAAAACACCTCCTATATAAAAAAACACTTCAAGATTAATGAGAACTTCTGACATGCCAACAGGTCTGACAACACTGAGACAGGGTGAAAACCGACATTAAGTCAGAGGGATAGGTTCAATCACGGTTACAAAATGCACAGATAAAGCAGGATGCAGAGGAAGACAGGTTATACCATGCATTCGAGACCACAAAATCCTACCATTTGAATCGGTGAAAGGCTAAAATCTATTGTATTACAATTTAAACAGAACTGATGAGAACATGATAGTGGCATTAAAGATCTTGAGAGCATAATTTTTTGGTATGCATTTTGTTGGGCTCTCTGAATTTGCTCAAAATCAGAGAAGTGTAAAAGTAGGCACACTTCTCATATTAGTTGCCCACAGACAGCTTTCAACTCTATCAAGCCTTTCTTAAAGGCTATAGGTGAAAATAAGGAGGAATTGTCATCTGTCCACTGGTGATGAAATTTTTATCATTATTAAGATTTTCACCGATTTGAAGAACTACTAAAATTTAAATGCCGTAAATATTGTCTTAAATTTGTTAAATTTTTTTTTTTTTTTTTTTTTTTTTTTGCGGTACGCGGGCCTCTCACTGTTGTGGCCTCTCCTGTTGTGGTGTTGTGGAGCACAGGCTCCGGATGCGCAGGCTCAGCGGCCATGGCTCACGGGCCCAGCCGCTCCGCGGCATGTGGAATCTTCCTGGACTGGGGCACGAACCCGTGTCCCCTGCATTGGCAGGCGGACTCTCAACCACTGCGCCACCAGGGAGGCCCTAAAATTACTTTTTTGGCATTCAAGTTTATACATCCATTTTGACTTTGAAGATGACAAGCCATGAACTGCACTCAAAGGTAAAGCTCTTCAAATAATTTTAGGACAGGCAATGTCACAATTCCCACAGGAAAAGTTTTTTCAGGAAATTTAAAAATTATATACTAAATATATTGAAAATGTCCTCATTCAGTTAGTGAAATGCTTAAAAGTTGATCTGACTGGTTATTTACTTAAATTTTATTTTACCTTCACCACTATAGTGGGGTTTAGAAATGCTGAAGGACACTTCAATGAGACATTGCCAGTCCCTTCAGGAAGGTATGGGTAATAGTGAAGTATGTAACTTATGGGAAAGAAAAGATGAATTAACAAGGGAAAATTTCATAAGAGTTACATTTAAAATAAACCAAAAGAAAAAAGGCCTATTTACACAAGTCAGATAAGATACAAGGGACAGATAATGCCTAAGTTGAAAACAGAAAGAGAAGTATTACCAAGAATGATTTACAAGTCAGATTCAGAAACATAAAAAAGCATTTCTCCACTTCCCTAAGAAGTGGAATGAATGAACTTGGTCAAGGTAAGAGTGAAGAAATGAACTGGGTTATTTTACAGGTAATTGGAGAACTATTTACTCAAAGGGCTTTTCACAGGAAATGAAGGTGATATGAGGTCAGGTCTCATGTAGAAACTACGAGGAGGCAAGATACTTAATATAGCCAGTTTTTCATGTTCCAGCATTAGGCATTAAACTTTCTCAAATAGAAATTACTGTCACCCCCTGTCCACACAAGTGGTGTAACTCCACAAGGGGTTAGGGGAGGGGGATCATCATAGGGAATTATATCCATTCACTTAAAAATAGTACATCCACTCACTAGCACTAAAGTAGTGAGCTTATTAGAAGAGTATATGGATCCCATTAATCTTCATAGGCCGATAATGCCAAGAAATACCACATCTTGAGACCTCAGCTTAAATGTTTTTCATGATAAATGGAGTTTGGCAAAGAAACTTTGAGAAATAATGGGCAAAAAATCTTAAATATTCAACATCATCAGTGTGTCCACCAATCTGTTGTCAACAACAAAATGCTCTTCTGTATGATGCAAAGGCAGGTCCTGAGACTTATAACCAGGCCTTCCCTTTGGTAACATCAAAACTAACATAAAACAGAGCTGAACAACGAACAGTCAGAATAGGAGTTAGGTACCTCTGAAGACAGTATGAGAAAGAAAACAATGATGTCACTGGACTGTGAAAAAGTGCTCATGGTCTCATAACTGACTGCTTTGAAAAACAGCCAGTGGGTGAAAAAATTGTATAAGGGAACAGAAAATTAGGAGCTGATCCTCAGAGGCACAGGGCAGCACAGAAAACATGTGCTGGCTGTCAGCATTATGTATTAGAATTAGGCCCGCTACTATTCAATTTTTACAAAGACATGGAAGAGCACTTTATAAATTAAAAGATTAAATAACCGATAGTAAAAAATGAACAGGGCCTGAAGGCAAGTCTAATTCAATAAAGAACTGGGACAGCCAAGAGCTTAAAAAACTAAGTTTAGACACAATGGACTATCTCACTCATAGCCTGGGCAGACTGATAGACCCTGAACTTCTGGGTTCTTTAAAATCAGGATATTATTGCAGCCCAGAGGTTAGTTTTGGTTGCTGACTCATAGAAGAAAGATGAAACCAGATAAAGAAGTCTCAAGCAACAGTGTGGAAGAAAGGCAGAGTTAGGGCAACATTTATGTAAGATCAGACCACTCCTGTGATATTCTTTCCAGGTCTTGAATATTATCCACGATAAATTCAGAGTCCAGGGTTAGGCAGCAGATTGTCAGGATTAATGAAAACGAAAAATAGGTTTGATATTCACATTAGAAAACAGAAGCCATAATTACATTAAATGTTGGCAAGTGTAAAACAGGTGTTAAAGCTCAGTCTCCCGAATTCCACAAATTTTGGAGTTTACAGAATCCAGTGTTGTCAACTTCAAGAGGCAGGGATAATTTTACAATTATGTTCCTCTCAGTGGGCTAACAAATGACAACAGAAGTAAAAGTTCATTACTTAAAGCTGTTTATGGAAGTAAGAAATATGCCATCATAAAAAATGTGTACTTTTGAAAGGTGCAAATTATCAAATGGCTCTTGTGGGACTTTTCTTCAGGAGATGAAAACTAGGCAGAGCTGCTCTTCCACTTGTAGGTAAGTACATGCGTGATGTTCAGGCTTTGCTTTTAGAATTATCAAAGGAATCAGGGAAAAACTGAAAATCACCAGACACAGTACTTTGTTATTTTGAAGGTTCAAATTACAAATACTGAAAAAAAAAAGTTTCAGAAGGTGATTTTTTGAGGTCATCTGAGCCCCAGCCTCTTCATCCCAAAATGTAAGTGTGTATTGAAAAAGACAAAGTAAACCTCGGAAATGGGGCAGTAAGCAAAATCCTGAGACCCAGGTCCAGTCCAGGAGGACAGCCTTGCTCAAGATTCCGTGTTCTCTTCCTCCAGCACTTCTTTCAGGAACTCAAACTGCCAGTGCCGAAAAAGGAAGATGCACATCCAGCTGTTGCCAGTTTCTGAATTGCTGTCGTTGTTGTTACTTCTAGGATAGGAGCAGGGGATGTCTTCTCATTTTCGTCGAGATCTCCTCCAATCTCAGAACCCAGCGACTCCGAATTCTTGCCACTCCCTTCTCCTTCTCCACGAACCTACCTATGCAGCACTCACAGCCCCTGCCAGCTCTGGGAACTGCAGAGATCCCGACAGCCTGGGATGGGGACTGAATCCTTTCACTGTAGTGCAACTGAGCGGAACCACGACGACCTCACAGAGCGGCTGACAACACACATTCCCAAAAATCCAGCGGTACAAATTTTGACAAGCCTTGTCCAATTAACGGGCTCTACTTTGGATTCAGTTTTTTATTTATTCTGCTATGGGGGAATATAGTCAGCCATCAGGAGGCAGGGAGATAAATGGTTCTCTTCTGCCCGACAGAAAATAAAGTGAAATCTACAAGTACCAGCTTTGGGGGGAAATGGGCCTGGATGGAGAAAAACCCACTCGGAAGGTATGTTCAAACTGGGTCGCACGCAAAGAGTACACACCACACCGGGTTACTGCTACAAAGAGCCCCAAGGACCACCGTCTTTGTGGTCCTCACGGCAAACCAACAGGATTCTCCCGGCAGTTCTGCAGCAACAGCTAGTTCAATAAAGCTGTGCGAAGGTGCGAAGAGGAAAATAAGAAAGCTCCTTGCATCCTCTCCTGCCAGCCGCGGCCCCGGCCCTCCCGTCACCCGGCCCCCTCGCCCCTTGACAGCCCAAGGACCCTGCGTCCCGGGTCCTGAGCCAGGCGGCCCCACTCGGGTTCCCGCGTCCCAGCGGCTCCCGGCGCCCCCGAGGGCGGAGACTGCCGGGCAGGGGGAGGGGCGGCCTCGGCCCGCGGGCCCCCGGGGCGGCCGCACGCCCCCTCCCGGCCCGCACTTTCCCGCCTTCCCCATTTGAACAGCTCCCGCCCGCCTTCCTCCTTCGACCCGCTCCAGCCCCTTCCCGGGGGCGGACTGCGGCCGCTACTCCAGTCCCCGGCTCGGCCCCTGGGCTAGGCCGCGACGGGCCCCGGGCGCCCTCAGGGCGGTGTCGCGGCCCGAGGCGGCGGGTGGTGGCGGGGCGGGGCCACTGCCGCCTGGGGGTGGGGGCCCAGCTCGGCCTCGTGGGGGCTCCGCTCGCCGCTACCTTCACTAGGCTCGCTCGGATCCCGCCTCAGCGCCGCCGACCGCCGCCATCTTGGAGAAGGAGAGAAAAGCGCGAGCGGCCAGGGAGCCTCAGTTGAGCCCAGAGCGCAGACTCCGCTTGGGAAGGGGAATCCCGTTGGTGCAAGAGTGCCGAGCGCATCGAATGAGACGCTGGGCTTGCAGAGCTCCGGAGCTGTCCTGTACTGAGAATTTGCTCTGTGCCGGGCTTGGGCTAGAAGTTTTACGAACACGATAGCATTTGATTCTCACTGCATCCCTGTGAGGTAGGTTTTGTCACATTTTACAGGTGAGAAACAGGCCCAGAGGGAGGGGTTAAATGATTTGCCCAAGGATACACAGGTAGTTGGAACGGGAGATAGATACTACTCCCAAGTCTTCTGATTCTCAGTGAAGTGCTCTTTCCAAAAGACTTTGCTATTTCCTTCGAGATATTTTTATACAGTAATTCCTGTCTTTGCAAAACCTAGACCATGCCGATTAATAGCAGTGGTGCCTGTCTGGAATTTAGCGTCTACATTTGGGTATTTGGCATATTTAGAGTGAGGTGGCAGAATATATCTTTATAATAATGCACTGTAAAATAATTTGCATGGCACGTCATCTGCATTTCTCCCCATAAATTATTTGCATTTAAAAGTTCGAAACAGTCTTCAGAGAAATGAAGAGATGCTACACACAGGAGAGAAAATTTTTTTTCTGTTTTGCTCTGGAAAATTTAGACCAATGGGTAGAAGTTACAGTGTGCAGATCTTGGTTCAATATGAAGACGAATTAATTTTTCCAGAGCAGTTCAATTACGTTGGGCTACTTTTTAAGGTAGTGATCTCCCTGTCACCAGAGGAGTCCAAGCAGAAGCTAGTGTCCTAGTTTCTGTAGAGCAGAGAGGTTACAGATATAGAATGGCTTCTAGAGTTGTGAAACCCATGAGACTCTATGCAAAATTATGTGTTTGTGCACATGTGTACTTTTCTGGGGTTTTGACCCCATCGAAGATTAAGAACGTCTTAACTAGTGGGCTTTCCATTCCAGAAATGACTCTTGGTTCAGTGATGTTTTCACCATATTATGCTCTCTTGAGACAGAGTTGTTGAATAAATTCCCAAAAGGTAAACACAAATAATAAAAAACTAGCATCATGACCTTCTCCTCAGCCCCTATCCTGCTCACCAAAAAGACTGGCAATGAGTTTCACCAAAAGGTATGGGATGGCCCTTCTGGAACACCTTGCCTGACATGAGGCTTCTCAGCTAGGTATTTAAGAGCCTCAAGAATGTATTTCCCTCTTGTTCTTTAGTATTGGTCAGGATGTTCTTAGTTGTACGTGACAGAAACCCAATTCAAAATAGTTTACCAGAAAAGGAGAATTTATTGGCTGGCATTATTGAAATGCCCAGTACCTTCAGGTGTGGTTGGATCCAGGGAGGGACTCAAGTTTGTCTCTTGACATCTCTCTTTGGTGCTTTCTTCTGAGTTGGCTTTATTCTTAGGCTCCAGGTGGTGACTGCGACAGCTCCAGGCTTTATCGTCTTTATTGCTAGCAATGTCCTTGGAGAGGAAGTTTCTTTTTCCCATTTGTTTTGGTAGATATCATGGGATTGACTCTTCTTTCCTGAATTGGATCATGTGTCCAAACAGAAAGCAATTGGTATGAGCAAAGGTGTGGGGTATGCTGATTGGCTAAATTAGGTCAGATCCTCACCCCAAAAGTAGGTCAGACAGAACCTCAAGGAAAGTCAGACGTTATTGTCAGAAGGGTAAATGGGTGCTAGGTAGGCAAAAACCATAGCTGTTCGCCTAACTGTGCTGCTAGCTTGGACCTGAATGCCTCATGCGTCCCATTTGTCCCATTCCTTCTTTTATCCCACCTGAGGATGAGCATATCAAGTTATTGCTCATCGTCACCTCCTGTAGACTGGAAGTTGGATCGCTCCTCTGTCTGTTCTCTCTGTTAACTTGGTCTTAGTCTTACATCACTGCACGTGCATTCATTCATTCATTCAACAAATATTTATTGAAAACACAGCATGCGTCAGGCACTGTCCTAGATGTTGGGCATAGAACAGGGAACAAAACTGAGAGTCTTTGACTCCTTAGAGTTTATATTCTAGTTGGCTTGGAGGGCAGAACATAAAAAAATAGGTACCATGTTAGATGATGCTTAAAGGTAGAGAAAAGTACCTGGAAGGGATACCAGGATGGGGTGGAGGTGGTAAGGATTGTTATTTAAAACAGTGATCAGGAGAAGCTTCTCTGATGAGTTGTACACTGGAGGCCATCTCAACCAGAAGTAGGTCAGTGTGGGAGCCCGGAGGTCATAGATGCTGGAATGGATGCTGATGGAAAAAGATTCCCTATTGAATATCCTATCATGGTTCTTTTGTTTCTGAAACTTGGAGAGAGAGAAAGTAGGACCTGCTTGGTAGCCCGAGTTGGAGAGGGACTTGGTCATGGTGGGCTTTGTGAGTGATAATGCCTTGTCCCATGATGAGTGGAGGATGGCATTTAAGATATGTGAAGATTGGGCACTCCCTGGGGCTGGTGCTGTTCTCTGGTCCACCTGACCCAAGTAAAACTGTCCAGTGCATGGCAGTAGCAGGTGGTGGCCCAACAAGTTGTGCTTCATTTGGACATTTTCTTCTTCAGACCATTTTTCTGTGCTTTGCCCTTTTCAGCTGGGTTTTAATCGGCTTCTTTGTGCTAGGCCTGACGGTCGATGCAGTGATGGGTTGTACATTAGTTAGGGCCCTTTTGGGAGTGACTTCTGGGAGTGATGGGACCTAATTAAAACTACCTAACGAGGCAACAGTTTTTTGGATATGACACCAAAAGCACAAACAACAAAAGGAAGAATTGGTAAGTGGGACTACATCAAGTGAAAAAGTCTCTGCACAGAAAAAGAAATAATCAACAAAATGAAAAGGCAATCAATGGAATGGGTGAAAATATTTGCAAATCATATATCTGATAAGGGGTTAATATCCTAAATATATAAAGAGCCCATGCAACTCAATAGCAAAAACCCAAACAATCCAATTAAAAACTAGGCAGAGGAACTGCATAGACATTTTCCTAAAGAAGACATACAGATGGCCAAAGGGTACCCGAAAAGGTGCTCAACGTCAGTACTTATTATGGAAATGGAAATCAAAACCACAATGAGAAACCGTATTCTGTTAGAATGGCATCATCAAAATGACAAGAAATAACAAGTGTTGGTGAGGATGTAGAGAAAAGGGAACCCTTGTGCACTGTTGGTGGAAATGTAAATTAGTACAGTCATGGTGGAAAACAGTATGAAGTTTCTTAAAAAAATTAAAAATAGAACTACCATATATGATCCAGGAATCTCTCTTCTGGGTATTTATCCAAAAAAGTGAAAAAGGATATCAAAGAGATAGTTGTACTGCCATGCTCATTGCAACATTATTCATAATAGCCAAGACATAGAGACAACCTAAGTGTCCATCAATGGGTGAGTGGATAAAGAAGTTGTGGTACATGTATACAATGGAATATTATTCAGCCATGAGAAGGAAGGAAATGCTGTCATTTGTGACAGCATGGATGGACCTTAAGGATATTATACTAAATAAAATGTCAGACAGAGAAAGACAAATACTGTATGATATCACTTATATGTGGAATCTGAAAAAGCCAAACTTACAGAAAAAGAGAGTAAAGTGGTGTTTACCAGAGGCTGTGGGGTATGGGAAAAGGGAAGGTTTTGATCAAAGGGTATAAACTTTCAGTTGTAAGATGAATAAATTCTGGAGACCTAGTGTACAGAATGGTGACTATAGTTAATAATAATGTACTGTGTACTTGAAATTTGCTAACAGAGTAGATTTCAAGTATACTCACTGCACATACATACAAATGATAACTATGGGAGGTGATGGATATATTAATTAGTTTGATCATTTCACAATGTATACATATACCAAAACATGTTGTACACCTTAAATTATAAAATTTTTTATTTGTCAGAAACAAAAGAGTCACGAACCTACAACTGTATATAGAGTTGTTCGTAGTATTTCCTTATTATTGTTTTGGTGTCTGCAGGGTCTGTAGTGATATCTCCTGTTTCAGTCCTGATAATGGTAATCTCTGTTCTCTTTCTCTCCCTCTCTACCCCCTTGTGCTCTCTCTCTGTAAATTTATTGATTTTTGTCTCATTGATTTTCTCTGTTGTTTTCCTGTTTTCAATTTTGTTGGTTTCTGCCCTTAACTTTATTATTTCCTTCTTTCTGTTGCTTTGGGCTTAATTTTTTCTTCCTTTCTAGGATCATTGGGTGGAAGCTTCAATTATCAGTTTGAGATATTCCTCTTTTTTTTTTTTTGTTTTAAAAAATTTATTTAAATTGAAGTAATGTTGATTTATAACATTATATAAGTTTGATGTGTACAGCATTCATATTTCTACTTCTGTATACCCTACAACATGCTCACCACCAAAAATTTATTTTCCATTCATCACAATACAGTTGATCCACTTTATGCATTTCACCCTCCCCCCACCCCTTCCTCTTTGGTAACCACTACTCTTTTCCCTGTATCTATGTGTTTGTTTTTGTTTGGCTTGGTTTGCTCATTTATTTTGTTTTTGTTTGTTTATTAGTTTTTTATATTCCACTATGAGTGAAATCATGGTATTTGTCTTTCTCTGTCTGGCTTATTTCACTTAGTGTAATACCCTCAAGGTTCATGCGTGTGTTGTCCCAAATGACAAGATTTCATATTTTTTGTGGCTGCGTATTATTCTGTTGTGTATATATATGTGCCACATCTTCTTTATCCATTCATCTGTTGATGGTCACTTTGGTTGTTTCCATATCTTGGCTATTGTAAATAATGCCATGATGAACATGGGGGTGTAGATATCTTTTTGGATTAGCGTTTTTGTATTCTTTGCATAAATACCCAGAAGTGGGATTGCTGGATCATATGGTAGTTCTATTCCTAATTTTTTAAGGAACCTCCATACTGTTCTCCATAGTGGCTGCACCAATTTATATCCCACCAACAGTGTAAGAGGGTTCCCTTTTCTCCACATCCTTGCCAACACTTGTTATTTCTTGCCTTTTTGATAACAGCCATCCTAACAGGTGTGAGGTGATATCTCACTGTGGTTTTGACTTTCATTTCTCTGATGAGTAGTGATGTTGAACATCTTTTAATGTACATGTTGGCAGTCTGTATGTCTTCTTTGGAAAGATGCCTATTCAGCTTCTTTGCCCACTTTTAAACTGGGTTGTATGGTGTTTTTTTTTTGCTGTTGAGTTGTATGAGTTCTTTCTATATTTGAGATATTAACCTCTTATTGGGTATATCATTTGCAAATATCTTCTCCCATTTGGTTGGTTGTCTTTTCATTTTATTGGTGGTTTCCTTTGCTGTACAGAAACTTTTTAGTTTGATGTAATCTCAGTTGTTTATTTTTGCTTTTGTTTTCCTTGCCTGAGGAGACATATCTAGAAGATACTGCTGAGACCAATGTCAAAGAGCATACTGCCTATGTTTTCTTCTCAGAGATTTATGGTTTCAGGTCTTATATTCAAGTCTTTAACCCATTTTGAGATAATTTGTGTATAGTGTGAGATACTGGTCTATTTTCATTTTTTTGCACGTGGCCGTCCAGTTTTCCCAGCACCATTTATTTATTTGTTTATGTAAATTTATTTATTTATTTATTTTTGGCTGCATTGGGTCTTTGTTGCTGCTTGCGGGCTTTCTCTAGTTGTGGTGAGCGGGAGCTACTCTTTGTTGTGGTGCGTGGGCTGCTCATTGCGGTGGCTTCTCTTGTTGCAGAGCATGGGCTCTAGACATGCGGGCTTCAGTAGTTGTGGCACACAGGCTCATTAGTTGTGGCGCATGGGCTTAGTTGCTCCACGGCATGTGGGATCTTCCTGGACCAGGAATCGAACGTGTGTCCCCTGCATTGGCAGGTGGATTCTTAACCACTGCACCACCAGGGAAGTCCCCCAGCACCATTTATTGATGAGACTATCCTTTCTCCATTGTATGTTGTTTGCTCCTTTGCTGTAAATTAATTGTCCATATATGTGTGGGTTTATTTCTGGGCTCTCAGTTCTTTTCCATTGATCTGTACATCTATTTGTCTTGCAATACCATGCAGTTTTAATTACTATGTCTTTGTAATATAGTCTGCAATCGGGGAGTGTGATACCTCCAGTTTTGTTCTTTTTTTCCTCAAGAATAATTTAGCTATTTGGGGTCTTTTGTGGTTCCATATAAACTGTATATCTTTTGTTCTTTTTCTGTGAAAAATGTCCTTGGGATTTTGATAGGGATTGCATTGAATCTGTAGATTGCTTTAGATAATAAGGACATTTTGACAACATTAATTCTTCCATTCCATGAGCACAGAATATCTTTCCATTTATTTGTGTCTTCAGTTTCTTTCAACAATGTCTTATACAGTAAGTCTCCTACATACAAACCTTCAAGTTTCGAACTTTCAAAGATATGAATGTGTGTCACATGTCCAGTCATGTAAGTTAGTTCACACGTCTGTCATACATTGTCATGTGCATGCATCCTCTACAAGTGGTTGTGCTTTTGTGTACTTTACAGTACTGTGTAGAGTACAGTAGTACAGTATCTTTATCTCAAGCCCAGCATGTCTGGAAGCAAGCGTAAAAGCAGCAGTGATGTAGCTGGTACTGCTGTACTTTTCAAGTTTGTTTTTTAATGTATTATTTGTGTGAAAAGTATTATAAACCTATTACAGTGCAGTACTATATAGCCAACTGTGTTAGTTGGGTACCTAGGCTAACTTTGAACAAATTGGACTTACAAACGTACTCTCAGAACGGAACTCGTTTGTATGTAGGGGACTTACTGTAGTTTCCAATGTACAAGTCTTTCATCTCCTTGGTTAAATTTATTCCTAGGTGTTTTATTCTTCTTTATTGCAATTGTAAATGAGATTATTTTCTTAATTTCTATTTCTGCTAGCTCATTGTTAGTGTATAGAAATGCAACAGATTTTTGTATATTGATTTTGTATCCTGCAACTTCACAGTATTCATTTATTTCTAATAGTATTTTGATGGAATCTGTATGGTTTTCTATATATAAAAATCATGTCATCTGCAAATAATGACAGTTTTACTTCTTCCTTTCCAATTTGGATGCATTTTATTTCTTTTTCTTGCCTAATTGCTCTTGCTAGGACTTCTAATACTATGTTGAAGAAGAGTGGTGAGAGTGGGCATCCTTGTCTTGTTACTGATTTTAGAGGGATAGCTTTCAATTTTCACTGTTGAGTATGATGTTAGCTGTGGGTTTGTCTTATATGGCTTTTATTATATTGAGGTATGTCCCTTCTGTTCCTTTAGGTGTAAGTTTAGATTATTTATTTGATATTTTTGTTTCTTGAGGTAGGCCTGTATTACTATAAACTTCCCTCTTAGTACCACTTTTGCTGTATCCCATAGATTTTGGTATGTTGTATTTTCATTTTCATTTGTCTTCAGGTACTTTTTGATTTCTTCGTTGACCCAGTAGTTGTTCAGTAGCATGTTGTTCAGTCTCCACATATTTGTGATTTTTGCAGTTTTCTTCTAGTTTCATTCGATTGTGATTGGAGAATATGCTTGATACAATTTCAGCCTTCTTAAATTTCAGTCTTTACTTTCAATCTTCTTAGCTTTACTGAGACTTGTTCTGTGTCCCAACATATGGTCTATTCTTGAGAAAGTTCCATTTGCACTTGAGAAGAATATGTATGTTGCATTTGGATGGAATATTCTGTACAAATCTATCAAATCCATCTGGTCTAATGTTTCATTTAAGGCCGCTATTTCCTTGTTGATTTTCTGTCTGGATGATCTATCCACTGATGTAAGCAGGGTGTTAAAGTCTCCTACTATTATTGTGTTGCTGTCAATTTCCCCTTCAGGTCTGTTAATAATTGTTTTATATATTTTGGTGCTCCTACGTTTGGTGTATAGGTATTAATCACTATTACGTCTTCTTGATGAATTGTCCCCTTTGTTATTATATACTGTCCATTTTTATCTCTTGTTACCTTTTTGGCTTGAAGTCTATTGTGTCTGTTATGAGGATGGCCACACCTGCTTTCTTTTGGCTTGAAGTATTGGCTTGAAGTATTATCTTCCATCCCGTCACTTTTAGCCTATGTGCGTCTTTAGAGCTGAGGTATGTTTCCTGGAGGCAGCTTATAGTTGGGTCTTGTTTTTTTTTTTTTTTTTTTTTTTTTCGGTACGCGGGCCTCTCACTGTTGTGGCCTCTTCCGTTGCAGAGCACAGGCTCCGGACGTGCAGGCTCAGCAGCCATGGCTCACGGGCCCAGCCGCTCTGCAGCATGTGGGATATTCCCAGACTGGGGCACGAACCCGTGTCCCCTGCATTGGCAGGCAAACTCCCAACCACTGCGCCACCAGGGAAGCCCTGGGTCTTGTTTTTTAATCCCTCCAGTCACTCTGTGTCTTTTTAAAATTTTATTTATTTATTTTGGCTGCGTTGGGGTGTTCACTGCTGCGCACGGGCTTTCTCTAGTTGTGGCGAGCAGGGGCTTCTCATTGTGGTGGCTTCTCTTGTTGTGGAGCATGGGCTATAGGCTTGTGGGCTTCAGTAGTTGCGACACACGGGCTCAGTAGTTGCAGCATGCAGGACCTAGCGCACGTGGGCTTCAGTAGTTGTGGTGCATGAGCTCAGTAGTTGTTGCGCGAGGGCTTACTAGTTGTGGCTTGCGGGCTCTAGAGCGCAGGCTTAGTAGTTGTGGTGCGTGGGCTTAGTTGCTCCATGGCATGTGGGATCTTCCTGGACCAGGGGTTGAACCCATGTCCCCAGCATTGGCAAATGGATTCTTAACCACTGGGCCACCAGGGAAGTCCCACTCTGTGTCTTTTGATTGATGAATTCAATCCATTTACATTTAAGGCGATTATGGATATATTAGGATTTGGTACTGCATTTAAAAAAATTAATTAATTAATTTAATTTTAATTTTGGCTGCGTTGGGTCTTTGTTGTGGTGTGCAGGCTTCTCATTGCGGTGTCTTCTTTTGTTGTGGAGCACGGGCTCTAGGAGCACAGGCTTCAGCAGTTGTGGCTCATGGGCTCTAGAGCACAGACTCAGTAATTGTGGTGCACGGGCTTAGTTGCTCCGTGGCATGTGGGATCTTCCCGGACCAGGAATTGAACCTGTGTCCCCGGCATTGGCAGGCAGATTCTTAACCACTGCGCCACCAGGAAAGTCCCAATACTGCCATTTTATTTTTTGTTTTCTGATTGCTCTATATGTCTATTGTTTCTTTTCCTTGTATTTCTGGCTGCCAGTTTGGTTTGGTGGTTTTCTATATTTTTCTGAATTTCGTTTTTAAAAAAATATGGTGTTTCTATGCTCCATGTTTATGTTTTGTGGTTACCCGGAGGCTTGTATAAAATGCCTCAAAGATAAAGTAGTCCTTTTTCTGTTGCTTGCATCTTATATTCATTTAGTTTTATGTATTCTATCCTTTACCTCTTACCCTTTTATGTTTCTTTTGTCTTAAATGATCCCGTTTTATGTTGTGAGTTTGTTACCAAACTGAGATAGCTGTAGTTATTTTTCTGCCTTCTTCTTTTCTCCCTTTAACCTTTATGCTGTAATAGAGCATCATGTAAAAACCTATACAATCTGATAGAGAGTTGCAGTTTTCTGATTCTGTCTGCTTATGACCTCGTTCAAAGTTTTGTGTATTTTGACTGCTTTTTTTCTGGTAGAAAGCTCCTTTCAACATCTCTTATAAGGCAGGTCTAGTGTTGATGAACTCCCTCAGCTTTCGTTTGTCTGGGAAGGTCTTTATTTCTTGTTCATATATGAATGATTACTTTGCTGTATAGAATTTTTTTTTTTTTTGCGGTACGCGGGCCTCTCACTGTTGTGGCCTCTCCCATTGCGGAGCACAGGCTCCGGACGCGCAGGCTCAGCGACCATGGCTCACGGGCCCAGCCGCTCCGCGGCATGTGGGATCTTCCCGGACCGGGGCACGAACCCGCGTCCCCTGCATCGGCAGGCGGACTCTCAACCACTGCGCCACCAGGGAAGCCCCGCTGTATAGAATTTTTTAAAAAATTTTGGCCACACTGCACAGCTTGTGGGATCTCAGTTCTCTGATCAGGGATTGAACCCAGGCCACGGCAGTGAAAGTGCTGAATCCTAACCACTAGACCACCAGGCAACTCCCCTAGAATATTCTTGGGTGACAATTTTTAATCTTTCAGTATTTTGAGAATGTCATTTTATTCCCTCTCGGCCTGTAGGGTTTCTGTTAAGAAATCTGCTGATAGCTTAATTGGAGTTCCTTTGTCGATTACCATCCTTTTCCCCCAGCTGCCTTTAAAATTCTTTCTTTGTTACTGACTTTTGGCAATTTTAATACTATGTGTCTTGGAGAAGGTCTTTTTGCATTAAGGTAATTAGGTGTTCTCTTAGCTTCATGGACTTATATATCCAGTTCCTTCCCCAAGTTTGGGAAGTTCTCAGCTATTATTTCTTTAAATAATCTGTCTGCTCCCTTTTCCTTCTCTTTTCCTTCTGGGATACTCATTATTCTAATGCTGCCCTTCCTAAAAGAATTGAATAGCTCTTGTAGGATTTCCTCATTTTAAAAATGTCTTCTTTACCTTTTCTCTTGTATCATTTTTAGATTTCTGCCTTTGAGCTCACTAATTCTTTTTTTCGATATAGTCTGCTGTATTTCCAATGCTTTTTAATGCATTCTTTATCTCGTTTATTGTGTCCATCAGCTCCAGAATTTCTGTTTGGTTCTTTTTTAGAATTTCAATCTCTTTGGTAAAATATCCTTTCTGTTCATTAATTTTATTCGTGAGCTCATTAAACTGCCTTCCTGTGTTTTCTTGCATCTTGTTGAGTTTCTCCATGACAGTTGTTTTGAATTCTCTATCCATTAGATTGCAATATTTTGTGACTGTAAGTTTGGCTTCTGGAGAATTGTCACTTTCTTTTTGTGTAGTGTTACTGTGGCTCTTCATGTTGTTTGATGAATTATTCCTCTGCTGATATTAAAAGACAGGTTAGGTGTTTGATTCCTTTCTTTTGTTTTCTGGTAGGTGGCACTGTCATACACATTTTTGGTTTCTCTTGCCTGAGCTGCCCCTGGTAAAATTTGAGCGTGGCACTTTCCAGCCTCCACTGACTCTGTAAGAGGTGTGGTTCTGTGCCTTTGTTGTTGCTTCTTGTGCCACCTGGGTGTTTGCTGCCTTGCTTCTGCCAGAGCCTCTGTCATCACCGGGATGGTGGGCTGTTCCCTTGCATCTGGGACCCCCTGAGTCACAGGCTCTGCTGCTGTGGAGGGAGGGGGTCGATGCAGGGGGAGAAGCCAGGGTCGTGCAGGTGCCTCTACCTTGTCCATTGTTGTTGGGTTCATGAATTCTGCCACTGTGAATGGAGGGAGGCGGGGGCTGGGATCACGGGTGCCTCAACAGCTGGAGGGATGGGGTCCCAGGCCTCACTGCTGCTGCTGCCCGGTTAGCAGTGGCTGTGGGCACTGGTGTGGTTGGGTGCCTGGAGTCATGTGTGCTGCCTTCCTTGCTGTCACTGGGTTCTCTGAAGCTGTGGGCTCTGCTGCCTGGTCAGAGGGCTAGGATTGCAGGAACCATGGCTGCTGTTCCCTCCTCTGTGTGTTACAGCCCACCCACCTTTAGACGTGCAAATGTGTGAAATTCTTCGGCGACCTGTTATGTTGGGCAGAGACACCTTTGTTGAATTGTGGATGTATTTTTACTGGCTGTAGATTGACGGGGAGAGACAAGGGTAGATTTTTCACTCTGCCATGTTTCTGATGTCACCCACATTCCTCTTTTCTAATGTGTGCATTTAATGCTATACATTTCCCTCTTGTCCCTGCTTTAGCTGTGTCCCATGATTTTCATATGTTTTATATTCATTCAGTGTTATTTGTCTATTTCTTTGAAACTTCCTCTTTAACTTAAGGATTATTAAAAGTGTGTTGCTTAGTTTTCAAGCACGCGGAAATTTTTCTGTATCTTTGTTTCTAGTTTGATTCCACTGTGGTCCATGGATGCGCTCTATATTATTTTATTACCTTGATTGTGGCGATTGTCTCATTGGTGTTTATATACGTCAAAACTTCATCTAATATCATACTTTAAATATGTGCAGTTTAATACATGTCAATTATATTTCAATAAAGATGTCAAAAATATCAGAAAATAAGAGACTTAGATAAAATTTCTAGAGATGAAAGCTACAATGTCTGAGATGGAAAATATACTAAATGGGATTTATGGTCAGTTAGACACTGAAGAAGAAAAGTTTAATGAACTTTAAGATATAGCTAGAGACGCTATGCAAAATGAAACAGAGAGAAGAGACCCCACCACCACCAAAATGAAGAGTATCAGTGAGCTGTAGGAAAAGATTAAGTTTAATGTAAGTGTAATTTGAGTCCCTGAAAGAGGAGAGAGAGGAGAGAGAGAGGATACAAAAAAACTATTTGAAGAAATATTGGTATCAAATTTTCCAAATTTTCCAAAATCACAAACATAAAGAAAATGACACCAAGGCACATCATTAGCTAATTGCTTAAAACCAGTGATAGAGAGAAAATCTTAAAGGCATAAATAGAAAACATTTTGTGCAGAAAAGACTTAACTTTGCAGGCCTAAGACTACTATCCTTAGAAAATTTGGCCCTTGGCTGGTGTCTGTGAAGTTGGATTTTGGGGTGGGGGGTTTCCACCCTTTCCTAACTGGTAGGAGTGGCGCACTGTGCCTGCCATTTGTGCAAACAATGTGATTTACGATGAACACCTGCTTTCTCTTTGGAAGTCTGGAATTTTAGTACATGCTAGGCAGAGTTGGCATGACCAATCCCCCATTATAAGCTTTGAGTATCCAATGGGCTTCTCTGGGTAGGAATATCACACATGTTCCTTCATTTTTACTGCAGGGGAAGAGTGCACTGTGGGATGACTTATGGGAGAGAAAGCATAAGGAAGTCTGTACATGGGTTCTTCCAGGCTGTTCCTGTGTCTTTTCCCCTTATGTATACTCACTATGTACCCCTACTGTGTATCCTTACTGTATTGTATCCTTACTGTGTATCCTTATATGTTGCTATAATTAATCTTAGCCATGAGTACAGCTATATGGTGAATCCTATGAGTCCTTCTAACAGATTTCTGAATATGTGGGTGACCTTTGGGACCCCACATATATTACACAAAAAAGAGCACAGATAAGGATGACATCAGACTTCTTGTTCGAAACAGTGTAAACCAGAAGACAGTGGAGCACCATCTGTAATGTCCTGAAAAAGAAGTCAACCTAGGATTCTATACCCAGCAAAAGTATCTTTCAAATGAAGCTATAACTGATATAAAAATGGAAAAAAGAAATAATTTCAGAAGCTAAAAATTTCATTACCAGCAGACCTTCACAAGAATGTTAAAGGAATTCCTTTAGGTGGAAGGAATATGATCCCAGATGGAAATCTGGATCTGCGTAAAGGAATAAACAGCACTGGGAGTGGTAACTATGTGTGTAAATGTGAAAGCTTGTTTTCTTTGAAATCTCTTTAAGTGAAAATTGGCTTTTAAAAGCAAAAATAGTCGCAACGAATTGTGGGTTTTTAAAAACATATGTAAAATAAGATGAATGACAACAACATCACAAAGGTCAAGAGTGGTAAAAAGAAGTAAAGTGTTGAAAGATCCTTGTAATATATATGAAGTGGTAAATATCACTTGAAGACAGACTGAGATAAGTTAAAGATGTATAGTGTAAATCTTGAAGCAATCACAGAAACACTCAAAAGAGTTATAGCTTATAAGCCAAAGAAAGAGATAGAAGGAAATCATAAAAATACTTAATTAGTCCAAAAGAAGGCAGAAAAAGAGAGAAAAGGGAACAAAGTAAAGATGGGAGAAACAGAAAACAAGTAGCAAGATGGTAGGTTGAAACCAGCCATATCAATAATTGCATTAAATGGAAATGGCCTAAACAATACAAAAATAAAAGAAATTGACAGGTTGGAGAAAAACACCTCCCAACTGTATGCTGCTTATAAGAAACCCACCTTAAATACAAAGCACAAATAAATTAAAAGTAAAATATGGAAAAAAATATGGTGCTATAGGCTGAAGTCCCCCCCGCCCCCTCAAATTCATATGTTGAAACCTAATCCCCAATGTGATGGTGTTTGGAGGTAGGACCTTTGTGAGTTAATAGGGTCATGAGGATGTAGCCTTCACAAATAGGATTAGTGCCCTTGTAAAAAGAGATGTAGGAGAGCTTTCTTCCTCTCTCTTGTTCTGCTCTCTGCCACGTGAGGATACAATGAGGAAAAGACCATCTGCAAACCAGAAAGTGGGTTCTCACCAGACACTGGATCTGCCAGCAGCTTGATCTTGGACTTCCAGCCTCCACAACTATGAGAAATAAATGTTTGTTGTTTCAGCCACCCAGTCTGTGGTATTTTGTTACAGCAGCCTAAGACATTCTAAAGAAAGCTGGAGTAACTTTTTATATTAGACAAAGTAGATTTCAGAGTAAAGAATATTACCAGAGAGAAAGGGGGGGTTTATTCACAATGATAAGTAGATCAATTTATTAAGAGGATATAACAATCTTAAATGTTTATGGTCCAATAACAGAGCTTCAAAACACATGAAGCAAAAGCTGATAGAACTGTAAGGAGAAATAGACAAATACACAATTATATCAGAGATTTCAACAACCGTCTCTCAATAACTGATAGAATAAGTAAACAGAAAATCAGGAATGCCACTAAAGACTTGAGCAGCATGTTAATTGGCCTAGTTGACATTAACAGAACATTCCACCCAACAGCAATACATGCTTTGTAAGGGCACATGGAACATTTACCAAGATAGATAGACTGTACAGTGAGCCCTAAAGAAAGTCTTAATAAATTTAAAAAGGATTCAAGTCATATAAAATATGTTCTCTAACAACAATGGAATTAAATTAGAAATTAATAACATAAAGGTACTTGGAAAATTCTCAAATATCTGGAGATGAAATAATATACTTCTAAATCATGCATAGGTCCAAAAATAAAAGGGAAATTAGAAAGTATTTTGAACTGAATTAGAATGAAAATAAAACATATCCAAATTTGTGAGATGCAGCTAAAGTAGTGCTTAGGGGAAAATTTATAGCACTAAATACATCTATCAGCAAAAGACAGGTCTCAGGGCTTCCCTGGTGGTGCAGTGGTTGAGAATCTGCCTGCTAATGCAGGGGACACGGGTTCAAGCCCTGGTCTGGGAGGATCCCACATGCCGCGGGGCAACTAGACCTGTGAGCCACAACTACTGAGCCTGCGCCTCTGGAGCCTGTGCTACTCAACAAGAGAGGCCGTGATAGTGAGAGGCCCGCGCACCACGATGAAGAGTGGCCCCCGCTTGCCACAACTGGAGATAGCCCTCGCACAGAAACAAAGACCCAACACAGCAAAAATAAATAAATTAATTAATAAACTCCTACCCCCAACATCTTAAAAAAAAAAAAAAAAAGACAGGTCTCAAAGTTTTAAATCAAGGACATCAACTTTCACCTTAAGAAATGAGGGGGAAAAAAAGAGCAAATTAAACTCAAAATAAGCGGAAGAGAGGAAGTAATAAAGGGAAGGGCAGAAATCAGTAAAGTGGAAAGCAGAGGAAAAATAGAGAAAAGAAATGAGACTGAAAAATGGATTCTAGGCTGGGGAAGAGAAAATCCAAATGAGCCTGGAGCAGTCCGTAGTACCAGAAAGTAAGGAGAGTTCTTAACAAAGAGAGAAGGGGGCGAGGGTATGTCAAAGGGACAGATGAATCAGCCTGAAAGGACTCCCAATGGTCAAAGCTGGAGCAATTCAAGCAACAAACTAAATGATATATTGGATCGTAACACAGATTATAAAATAAATATACATGAGTCTGTAATGATATAAATGAATGAATGAATAAATAAATAAAGGAGAAGAGACAAATATGCGTTGTAGAAGAATCCCAAATAGTATATGCAGACACCGCTGGCCCCCACCAGGAGGTTGAGCTTAATTCCCACCTCTCCATTTGAGAGTTGGCTAGACTTAGTGACTCAATTCTGAAGACTAAATTATGGAAAGAGAAGATAGTAAGTGTTGATGTAGAATCCTGACAAATGCTACCTTAACCAAATGATACTAGTCATCTCTGATATGCCAGATGAGAAGGACACTTCACCTTGAGGTATTCTTCCCCTACATCCATTACTCCGGCCAAATCACAAGAAAATACATCAGACACACCCAAATTGAGGGACCTTCTCCAAAATACCTGACCAGTGCTCCTCAAGACTGTCAAGGTAATGAAAAACCAGGGAAGGCTGAAAAATTGTCACAGACCAGAAGACACTAACACAACAAAACACGAAGTGGTATTCCAGAATGGATCCTGGAACAGAAGAAGGACATTAATAGAAAACCTGGAAAATCCAGAGTCTAGAGTTTTGTTAATAGTAATGTATCAGTGTTGGTTTCTTAGATTTGACAAATATACAACAGTAATGTGAGATAGTAATATAAAGGGAACCTGAAACTGGGTGGGTGGGGGGGTGTATGAGAACTTTCTGGACTATCTTTGCAAGTTTTCTGTAAGCCTAAAATTACTCCAATTATTTTATTTTCAAAAGGTCATCCTTTGAGAAGATCAATAAAATGGATAAATCTCTAGCTGGACTGATCAGGGAGGAAAAAGAAGAGAAGGCATCAGAAACCAAGCTGCAGAATGCACAAACACAAAATTTTGTCTTTGCTGTCCATCTGTGTTGACACGTACACAACCAGGTAATTTATTTTCACAGCTGTATAGTATTCTATGGTGGCAATGTACCAAATTTTATTTATTCATTTTCATCACTAGGGGCATTTATTTATTAATTTATTTTTGGCTGCATTGTGTGGCTTGCGGGATCTTCGTTCCCCGACCAGGGATCGAACCTGGGCCACCTGGCAGTGGAAGCGCAGGGAAGGCGGTGGACCACCAGGGAAGTCCCACTAGGGCCATTTATTTATTTATTTATTTATTATTTATTTTTGGTTGATTGGGTCTTTGTTGCTGCGCGCGGGCTCCCTCTTGTTGTGGCGAGTGGGGGCTACTCTTTGTTGTGGTGCGTGGGCTTCTCACTGCGGTGGCTTCTCTTGTTGCGGAGCACGGGCTTCAGGCGCGCGGGCTTCAGTAGTTGTGGCATGCGGGCTCAGTAGTTGTGGCTCGCGGGCTTTAGAGTGCAGGCTCAGCAGTTGTGGCGCATGGGCTTAGTTGCTCTGCGGCATGTGGAATCTTCCCGGACCAGGGCTCAAACCCGTGTCCCCTGCATCGGCAGGCAGATTCTTAACCACTGCGCCACCAGGGAAGTCCCCATACCGACTTTTTAAAAGACTTTTTTGGAAGGGAAATGCTGGGGGTGCTCCGGAGATGAATAAACTCCCACCTGACTCTCCTGGGGGCTGCAGAGTTGTGCGTGAGGTAGACACACACCCCCTTTCCATCCTGCACAGTGTAACTGGGGCCCTGCATGGTCCGTCTTGGGAGCATAGTAAAGGTGATTTCTTCAGAAGAGTTGATTGAGAAGCAGAAACATAGGTCAATGTCAATACATTTTCCTTAAAAAATAACGTACACATCAAACTGCCCTTTGTATAAAGCACTTACATGTGCGTCATCTTATTTAATCCTTAGAACCACCCTGCAAAGTAGACAGTTAATTTAATCGTATACAGATACATCTTATTTATGGGAAAGGAAACTGAAGTTCAGAAGGGCAGTTAACTTGCCTCAAATCCAACTACAGGTAACTGTACATGCTGATCTCTGAACCTCTAATGATAATGACACAACTCTGGGGTTGGAAGTTGGGGCTGACGAGAAACTTCGGGGAAGCCGATGGCCAAATTGGCCTGCCTTGGCTTTGTGCTGTGCGGGGCAGCTGTGTCCAAGCTTTGGGGCTCTCTGAGGCTTTCCTCTGCGTTTCCACTAGAGGGCACTGCTGGCCCAGTTTAGAAGTACTTACTTTCCCTCCAACTTAAGTGTGGTCAGAGCAGGAATTGCTATAAAAGCCAAAAAAGCTTAAGCTTCAGGGTCTCTCACTTGCACAGACCCCTTCTACTTTTGTACCCAATTTTACATTTATAATTTTGAATTATTTTTCCACAAGAGGCATCTCCGAATAAGCTTCAGACCCCCCAAATCTGTATTGACCCCAGCTCACGCAAATACTTTGAGAACTAAGGGCTGGGAGCTTTGAGACACTGACCCTCGTGAGCAGCACAGAGAGTAACTTTCCACGGGACGTGGCTGTCCCCTCTTTTGGACTGTGGACCCCCAGAGAGCCGGACTCTGCCCTTTTTGACCTTGATTCCTGGCCTGTAGCACACAGTAAGCTGTCTACACACGTCTGCTGAGTGAATAAACGAGGCGCAAACATCGGCCAGTGTCACTGCTTTTATCTTTTCCTCTTTCTCCTCTTTTGTCTCAGTTGCTCAATTTCCGAGGTGAGGGGAGGCGGTCTAGAATTCATGAGTCCCCTCCCGGCCAGAGATTTTCTCTAGATTCTCTCCCTATCCTCTCTCCTTTTTTCTCCTCTGCTGCCTCTCGTCTGACTTTTCATTTCTCTGTTTCTGCCCCCTCCCACCCCTGCACCCAGCCGGTGCCTTAACATGGCCAGAGCCCCCTTGGTTCTGCTAACACCCTTGGGGGAGGTCTGGAGTCCTCAGCAGGGTGTGGTTTTTTGGGTTTCTGTGTCTGAGGAACCAAGGATGACGCTGGGTGGGTAGCGTGGGCAGGGGGATGGGGAGAGGATCAGCCACCCTTTTCTCAGCACCCGCTCAAGCACCAGGAAAAGCTTTGCTCCTTTCCTGCCTTGTCCCCCTCTGCTGCCCCCATTAGCTTCACTTTTCCTCCCACTCTGCCATCCTGGTTTCCAGAGCCACATTAGCCAAGGAAGAACCAAGGGCTTACATAACAGCCCTCTCTGGTCACTTCTTGGACACCATTTCTGCTTTTCCTTCCATTGCTCTGATGGTTCTTTTGCAGTCTCCTTCCTGAGCTTTGCCCCTTTAATTTTGGGGTTTTGCAGGGTTGCATGCTCCTTTTTCTGCCTTTCTTGCTGTGCATATTCTCCCTCGGTAAGCTCATCCACTCCCCAGGTGTCTATTTTGTGATACACCGATGACTCACAAACTCTGCAGCCAAGCACGTCCTCTGAACTCCAGACCCATCTCTGCCATGATATTTCCATTGGCACTTCCAACTCAGGCGTCCAAGGTTTTTATCAGCTTTATTGAGGTATAATTTGTATATAATGTGATTGACCATTTCAAGCGGCTATCTCAGTTTTGCCAAAGGCACACAAGAGCATAAGCTCTACCATGCTCACGATATAGAACATTTCTGGCAACCCCTCCCAATTTCCTCATGGCCCCCTTGCCTCCCCCATCTCTGGCCCCTGGCGGCTACTGATCTGCTTCCTGTCCCTGTATTTTGCCTTTTCTGGAATTTCACAGAAATGGCGTCCCACAGAATGTGGTCTTTAGTGCCTGGCTCCTTTCACGTATGGTAATGTCTTTGAGATTCACCCATGTTCTGTCTTGCAGCAGTAGTTTGTTCCTTTTTATGACTGAGTAGTATTCTGTTGTATGGATATACCATGATTTGTTTATCCACCTACCAGTCAGTGAACGAGGCATCTAAAATTAACCTAAAAGTCAGGCAGAGCTGCCTGGGTTTGAATTTAGACTCCGCTACACATCAGCTGTACGATTCTCAGCAAACTGTGTGGCTTTTATGAGCTTCACATTTCTCAGCTGTACAATCAGGACAGTAATGCCTTGCTCGTAATGTTGCTGAGCGGATTAACCGAGCTCGCCGATGCCAAGCACGGGGCTGTGTGTTTGGTACTCAGTAGCATCGCCATATGGATGTATTGGACCTTCTTGACCACGTGGGGGCGCAACACACGCTACTGTCTCCCTCTCATACTGCTGCAGGCGGATCCCACAGCTCTCTGGTTATTTGCAGCTGAGAACTTCAATTCCACATTCTAGTTCGTGCCCTCTTCCCTCCCTGCAGCGCACACTTGACCCAGGGCAGCAGGGACCCGCACGGGGCGGGGGATGAGAAGGTTGAGAGCCAAGGGGCCCCCGTGTGGGTTTCTCCGAGGGCCCTGTGGAGACCTCTCCACGGTCCTGCCCCCTGGCCATCCTCACCACCCGCCCCTGTGCCGTTGCTGACGGTGGAGCTCACAGCTTCTTCCTCCATCCTCTCTCTCCAATTCTTTTCTTCCCCGTTGAGTTAGAGGGAAAGTTGGAAAGCCTGCGACATTAACACAGACTCAGCCTCCTTCCTTTCAGGCCACCTGGAGCAGGTGCTGGGGTGCCCCGCCCCCGCAAAGTGCTCACTTGCTGACTTCTGGGGCAGCCCCTGCATCTCTTTACCCCAGAGCTTTCTACAGGGGCCTTGGCAGGAGTGGCAGACAGAAGTGCAGGGAATCAACAGCCCAGCAGCAGCCCCCAGCTGATGGCTAATGAGTGTTGGCGAATTAACCCCCATTGTCCCCTCGTCCCTCGATGGGGGATAGCTCTGGGGCTCGTGCTCCTCCCTGACCCCAGCACTCCCCAGCGGGATTCAGCTCCGTTGTTCAAGGGGTCCCTTGCTCAATAACCAAACCCTTTTCACTGCCCTCATTTCCCCTCCTCTTTCTCACTGCCCTCTTGGTGTTTACTGGGATCATCTCTCAAGTGAACCACTTGTCCTTCAACCCTTGTGTCAAGGTCTCCTTCTGGGGGATCCCAAACGGAGACTGAGCCCTAATCTTTGTAAGTGGTTTTCTTGAAGTTGGCTGGGGGAGGGGAGGGGTATGTGGCAGGAAAGGGAAAGTGGCAGCCCTCTCCCCCTAGATCAAGGCTCTCTTCTCTAATGCATCCCCTTAAATTTAGATATTAGCTCTTCTGCTAATAGAGGCTGGAGGGGCTCTGGGAGGGGGGATGACTGGGGGCCAGAGGTGCTTCTGTCTGCCCTTAGATCCTCCTCCGTGGCTGTGTCACAGCTCTGTTCAGACATGAGAGTATTTGGTGTCCATTGTCCTAAATTTGGGGGTTTGTGTACAACTTTGAGACAATAGGAGAAAAAACTCATTCATGAGCACAACACAGTACTTAGGCATTCGTTTGCTCGGGCTGCCACACAGAATACCTTAGACTGGCTGGCTTAAGGAAGAGATATTTATTTCGCAGTATTCTGGAGGCTGGAAGTCCAAGGTCAAGGTGCTGGCCGATTGGGTTCCTGGTGAGAACCCTCCCTCTGTCTGGCAGCCTTCTCGTTGTGTCCTCATGTGGTAGGGGGACAGCTCTGGTGTCCCTTCCTCTTCTTATAAGCTCACTAGTCCCATCACGAGGGCGCTACCCTCATGACCTCATGTAAACTTAATTACCTCCCAAAGGCCCCAGCTCCAAATGCCATCACATTAGGGTTCAACATATGAATTTTAGGGGGACACAGTTCAGTTCTTAGCAACTTGTTAAAATGGTGAGGATTTACCTCTGTCCACTAAAATCTGTTTCTACTCCTCTATTCCTTATCTAGGGCAAGACACTCACTCTTTTCATCCTTGATTCCCTCCTCCTCTCATGTCCAATCAGGGGTCAAGTCTTATCAATTATATCTCCAAAGCATCACCCGCATTCCCCCTTCTGTCCCTCTACAGCTTCTCTAGGTCAAGCCCGCATCATTCAGATCAGCTAGGACTGAGTATCAAGAAACTCTGCTGTAGTGGCTTAAAAAAGTAAAGGGTGAATTGATCATATGCAAAAAGAAGTTTGGGACAGGCACTTCAGGATCGGAATGGAAGCCCAAGGATGTCGTCAGAGACCCTGGCTCCTCCTATTTTTTTTTTTTTTTTTCTTTGTGGTACGCGGGCCTCTCACTATTGTGGCCTCTCTCGTTGCGGAGCACAGGCTCCGGACGCGCAGGCTCAGCGGCCATGGCTCACGGGCCCAGCCACTCGGCGGCATGTGGGATCTTCCCGGACCGGGGCACGAACCCGCGTCCCCTGCATCGGCAGGCGGACTCTCAACCACTGCACCACCAGGGAAGCCCTCCTCCTACCTTTTCTCTTCCACCATCCTCAGCGTTGACATTGGTTCTCACGGTCACAAGATAGCTGCTGCTTCTCTGAGCATCACTTCCACATTCTAGGCCATCACTCCTTTTAATTGAGAGCCTTTGTCTTTTTATTTGGGAAGGAGACCCTTCTCTAGAGTCTCCCATCTACGTCTCAAGAACCGTGTCACATGACTCCCACGGGTCTCAGGGGCATCTGGGGAGGTGAGTATTTCACTTTTCAGGCTCTATAGGAGAGGGAGGCAGGGGAAAGGGGAATGCAAATGGCTTTAGGTAGCCAGTCCTGGCATTTGCTACGTCATCCCTCATCCCAGCAGCCCCCTAACTGATCTTTCTGTCTCTGTTCTCACCAGAGTGTTCCCATTGGCAACGTGTCTGTCTTAGGGTCATAAGAAACCATTATATGCAGCAAATCAATTACAGTACAGATGGTAATAATAACACCCATGACAAATGTCTATTATATGTGTCCTGGTGTGTCGAACTTTCAGGGCTTGTGAGGTGTAATTCTAAAAGTCACTTTATTATTGTCTCTTCCTGTCCCTCTAACCCTGGCTTTAGAAGAGTTGTCCCTTCCCTGGTGCCGGAGGAAAATTCTGGTGTCCTCATGGCTCTGTGGGTCAGCTGAGGCAAGAGAAACCCCTGTGGTCACTTTAAGATACAAAAGAGAACCTTTGTTCGGAAATTGGAATGTACAGTCCAATCTATTAGTCAGCTTCAGTGTGTTTCCAAGGTAAGATGCCTCCCTCCCCCATCCAGCTGGGCCGACTGCAGGTAGGGCTCTGGCTTTGGGAAGGAGATGGTCCGTCCTTCTCTTTTTCCCACTGACAGTTCCTGTTTCTGGCTCCTCTGGGGTTGTGGAGCATTGGGTAGGAGCATGTGGAGGGTAGGAGGAAAAGGGGTCGGGAAAGCTCTTATTTGCCTGGCGGCGTCATCACATACCTTCCAGATCTTTGGAGTGGTCGGTGGAGCTGACCTGCTCTTTCAGGCGCCAGATGGATTTTCTGGGGATCCCACTGCTGCCCTCAACTCCCACTCAATTCCCCCGGACACTTCTGCCCCATCAGCTCCTGGATTTCCCACAATCCACTCCCACAGACCCTTGCCGTTGTTAGAATCCTCCTGACTTGCAAACCCTGGGTCCTTTCCCAGAGGCAGATCCTGAGACCAACCTTTGTGTCCACGTGGTTTATTAAGAAGATGCTCCCCGGAGAAACCTGTAAGCAAGTTGGGAAAGGAGGACAGGGAAGGGGAAGAAGCCTAGCAGCCGCACGACCTTAGGCGAAGCCCCAGCATCAGTCTGGTTCCATGGGAAGCTCTGGAGTGGATATTAAACCTCAGAACACTTCCCCACTCGGAGCTTTGGGCTCTGGGCTTTCGTACTGTCACACCAGCCAGTCACTGGCTGACAGCTGTCATGGGGCTGGGGGGACGGGGTTGGAGATTGGGGGTGGGAGGTGGACTGCAGAGTTGCAAAGTCACTCCAGTAGCCCAAAGGGCAGGCTTCCAAAGAGAGTTTACAGGTGTAGCCTTGAGAATCAAAGCACCTAGAAGCTGGGTGATGGGTACACAGGACAGGTAAGAGCCATCAAAGGGGATATGAGCAGGGCACCAGCAATGTCCCCAATACCATCCCTACTAGGCTGGTTTTATTTTATTTCCCAAGCTGGTTTTTCCAGCCATCAACCCCCTTGTTTATCCTCGTAGCTGAAATCTTCTTGGCATTTCACCTCCCAAACTCCCTTCCTAGAGGCTGAACCCCGTTGCAGGAGGAATAGCATGTTGTGAACATCTCTCTGCCTGAGGCCACCCCCCACCCCTTCCCTTCTCCCGACATCCCTCACAACTTATCACCATCTGTGTAAACTTGGACATACACTTTGTGTATTTCTGTAATGTTGTCAGATGCCCATAGAGCATCTAGAATATTTTCGCCCATTTTGGAGTGCTGGTGACTCAACTTACAGCAATTTATTCCACAAAAGCAGACAATAACTCAACTCGCGAGAGGGGGAAAAATAACTCTACCAACCCACCACAGTCTCTCCGCGCTGGAACTCAAAATGGTAATGCATGGAATAGATTACTGCAAGTAATAGGCTTGGTTGGCAGACGTGCGAGCTGAGTTAAATGCCTTTTAAGTAAATCTCAGCGTGAGTTATCTGTTCACTCAGACATGTGTGCATGGAGACAGAGGGAGGCCGTGTGGACAGACGGCACACGCTGTAACTTTCATTATCCCACACTGAGGTTCTTTGTTAATAACCACAGTCAAAGGCACTGCAGATTTGCTGATCTCTGTGACAGGTGGCTACCAGTGTGAGGTTGAGGCATTCATTCATTCATTTGTTCATTCATTCCCCAAGCCATTGTGAGGCCCAGGATGCACCAGGCGTTGTGCTGGGCATTGGAGGCATAGAGATGCAGAGATGGGTCGACAAGGTCCCAGCCCCTGCTGAGCTCACAGTCTGGTGGGAGGAGACAAAGTGATAAACAGGGCAGGTGATCAGGTGTTCACGTGCTATGAGATTGGGCAAGGTCTGGAGCTTGCTCTGGAGAGTCACAAGCTCTGGAGTCAGACTGCCAGCGTTCGAATCTGGGCCCTGCCACTTACTTGGGCAAGGTGCTTACCCTCAGTTTCCTCATCTGCAAAGTGGGTAGAAATAATAGTGCCTATTTGATAAAGTGGATAGAAATAGTGCCTATTTGATAAAGTGGATAGAAATAGTGCCTATTTGATAAAGTGGATAGAAATAGTGGATGGGAGGAGTAAATGACACATGCATGGCAGAGTGCCTGGTTACACTTAGTGCTTAATTAATGTTTTTTGTTGCTGTCGTGATTACTGACATCTGTACAGGGCCAGCGTAAGGAGGGTCGGGAACGTTTTGTTGGAGAGGGTGATGTTTGTTCAGAGATTTGAGTGGTGCTGGCGCATCTAAGCCAGGAAAGGGACCTAAGTGCAGGGAAGTAGGATGAACAAAGTTCAGAGGGAGGGGCAGGTGACAGGGGCACATTAAGAAGGTGCTGGTGTCTGTCTTAGTCTGCTCGGGCTGCCAGAGCAATGGACCATAGACTGGTGGCTTGAACGACGATTATTTTCACACCGGTCTGGAAGCTAGAAGTCAATGATCAAGGTTCTGGCTGATTTGGTTTCTTAATGAGGGCTCTCTTGCTGGCTTGCAGATGGCTGCATTCTTACTATATCCTCACATGGGCTTTTCTCTGTGCAGGTGGGGGGAGGGGAGAGAGAGAGACATAGAGAGACAGAGAGAGAGAGGGAGAGGAAGGGAGGGAGGGAGAGAAAGAGAGAGAGGGAGAGATCCTTGGTGTCTCTTCCTCTTCTTATAAAGGACACTAGTCCTATAGGATTAAGGCCCCACCCTTATGACCTAATTTAACCTTAATTGCCCCCCTAAAGGCCCCATCTCCAACTACAGTCACACTGGAGGTTAGGGCTTCAACATGTGAATTTTGGAGAACACAAACATTCAGTCCATAACAGAGTCGTTGGAAAACTGGATCTGAGAATCATGTTTCTCTATTTACTAGCGGTGTGACCCTGGGATCTATAAAATTAGGCCAATTATAGCTAACTCTTGGGACTTTTGCATGAATTAATTCAGGTAATATTTTGTATTGAAGTGGAAGAAAATGTTGAAGGCTGTGGTTCCTTAGTGGAATGATGGAGCAGCACCTGGCTCCCAGAACAACGCAAGGGCAAGAGTATTTTCCACGCCCACCAGTGGAGAGGTCATCCAATCCAGTGGCCCACTGACCCGCTGGGAAGTCAGAGGGAATCTAACTTCTGTTGCACATCCATCCGAGAGTTCCTCTCCTGCTGCTTTGGACAACCCATGCTGCATGAGCTACTGGGGCCTTTTGTATCACAAGGTGCTGGACCTGTCACTGCGTATTAAAACCACACACAACAAATCTTCTCATTGGTCCTTTCTCCACTCCTGCCTTCTTCCTTAGCTAGGGCATGAAAAAAACACAAAAAGGAAATTTGGACAATCTAACAAGACCAGACAACCAGTTGACTGTAGATCAGTGAACCTCAGGAATGACTTTTAAGTTTGCTGTATGTCGAGCTAATGCTATGGCATTCTCATTTTGCATAAGACTGGCATCTCAAAGATATCATTGCCGATTGACTAATGCTGTGGTCTCTTATCATGTTAAAAACATCATCACTCATATAAATTGTAGGCCACTTTTGATCTGTTTTCAACAGGAATCTCATGCAAAGAATGATCAGTCCAGAACCCAAAAGTAGCTGAACAGGCAATTTAATTTTTTATTGCAATCCTCTTGAGAAAATGACAAAGAGAATTGGCATTAAAAGGCATAACAAAACTTCTTTTTTAAAAAAATTAATTAATTAATTTTTGGCTGTGTTGGGTCTTCATTGCTGTGCGAGGGCCTCCTCCAGTTGCGGCGAACGGGGGCCACTCTTCATCGCGGTGCGCAGGCCTCTCACTGTTGCGGCCTCTCCCATTGCGGAGCACAGGCTCCAGACGCGCAGGCTCAGTAGTTGTAGCTCACGGGCTTAGTTGCTCTGCGGCATGTGGGATCTTCCCAGACCAGGGCTCGAACCCGTGTCCCCTGCATTGGCAGGCAGATTCTTAACCACTACGCCACCAGGGAAGCCCACAAAACTTCTTAATACTCATTTCTCCTTATTTCTTGTACTCTTCACATCTCTCACATACATAAAGCTCCCCTCACCCCAATCATCCCAACCATAATGGTCCTCTTGCTTTTGTTCCCTCCCACCCACTTCCATTACTATATATTTATTCAATTTTGTGTTCTCTCTTATGTGCCAAGTTCTGAATATAATGGCAAACCAGAGGCACGTGGTTCTTGCTTTCTCAAGTTTACATTTTCCCCCCAGCTTTTCCCAGGTCTGTGTCCACCACTGTGATTGTCATCTCTCACCTAGATGACACCAGTGGCCTTAATTTCTGCCCCTCTTCCACCCTTGCCCTGTGGATCTGCTGCTCAGACTGCCTGTCTGGGTTCTTGTCCCTGAGGTTCTCGCTTCTTTCCCTCCCTCCCTCCCTCTGTCTCCCTTTGTTGAGATATGATTCAGGTTACATTCTTCGATAGAAGATATTTAGTATCTTCTCCAGCCTCCCTAGAAGATGCCTAGAAGCCACTATGTGAAATTTATAACTGGGAAAGGAGCATTAGGACAAGAAAAACAGCTCTGAGGTTTGGAAGGAACTGTAGAGATTATCCGGTCCAATGTTTGGGGGTCTAGGTTGAAAGGACCCCCTCTGCAATATTCTTGGAATCACCCAGACTTTGCCTTGGCTTATCCAGCATGTCATTTCCAAAAGTAGTTACCTTTCTATGCTGTTCCTGGGAGTAACCCAACACCTGGAACCATAGGTGCTTGGTAAGTAACTGTTCGCTTTTGGGTAAATGGGGAACTTCTTCAGAAAATGGGGAACTTGCCTCAAGAAAGTTCTCGATATTGAGCCCAAATCTGCCTTCCTATCCCATGGCCCTGTTGTTCTGAGCACTACCCGCACAGAATGGTAGCTGCCAACGAAGCTGTCCTTTCCAAGATCAATTTGAAGACAATTTCTGCAGCTCCTCTTTAAAAATTGTTTTTGGTGTCTGTTTCTGAGCCATATAAAGGAATTGTGCTTGGTGCTTTGTCTTAATATCAGCGTCCTGGAGTCTTTTCTGTATTGGGATTTGCAACGATGCCATATTTAGACCAAGGGAGACTCAGATGGTGAGGGAGGCACAGCTGGTTTGCAGAAATCACTTAGTGAGCTGATGCTCTTCCAGGACTCATCTCTACCCGATCAATAGATTGCAATTGGATGTATAGATTTTTTCATTCATTTATTTATTCATTCGATCTCTCATTTATTTGTTCAACAAACATTTGTTTAGCACTTACCGTGTGCCAAGCCCTGTGTTAATCACTGGATACAGAGATGAATGAGAAATCTTATATTCTCAAGAAGCTGTTAGCCTGGTGGGGAAATCGGATATGAAGACAGATAATTCCAATACATTGTGGTACATACTATAATAATCATTATAGTGCACAAGGCACAGTGGGAGCTCCAGAGAGGGAGGGTCCATTCTACATAGCAGATGGGGTCAGGAAAGTTCTCACTGAAGATCTGACACTTGAGCTGAATTTTGAAGGTAGACCAGATAGGTAGATGGCATTGAGGAAGGTGTTGGAAGAAACCACCAGGGAAAGGTGCAGAATATGCAAAAGCTTGTAGGGGGCATGAAGGATCGTGGTCTGTTTGGGGAAATAGGTTGTTTTCGGTTGGCAGGGTGAGAGCATATGTGTAGGAAAGCAGCAGGATGGAGAGGGAGCCAGGGACAGACCTTGGAGGACATCAGCTCAGAGCCACTTGTGTATTCTCAGCACAAGTTTGCTCAATCTTCTATGTTTAATGTGGAGTTCTTAGCTTTATGGAGGTCATAAAAGAACAGCCAGATTTAAAATAATAATTATAGAAAACTTGAACATACTCAAAAATTGAGATATAGTACAATGACTTCTCATATATTCATCAATAATTACTGTGTTTTTGTTACATTTGCTCTATCCATTTTCTTTTCCTTTTTCCCTGCTGAAATACTTGAAAGTAAACTTCAGACACTATGGCATTTCATCCCAACATACTTTGTTATGTATTTCTAAAAAATGGTCATTTTCAGGAATTCCCTGGTGGTCCAGAGGTTAGGACTCTGTGCTTTCACTGCCGGGGCAGGGTTCAATCCCTGGTTGGCGAACTAAGATCCTGCAAGCCGCACACCATGGCGATAAAAGGAAAAAAAAGAAAGGTCATTTTCTTATATAGAATCACAGTGCTATTAGCACACCTAATAAAATTAACACTATTTTCTTCATATCATCTAATGTATAGTTTATATTCAAAATTTCCCAAGTGCCTTAAAAGTATTTTATAGGAGTTGGGTTGTATCACTCAGGATCCAGGTGAGGTGGGAGGGGAAGATTTTAATCTGAATTTGATCAATAGATGTATCAATAAGGATGCTGGGCAGGCTGAAGGATGGCTCCAGTAATGCCCACCCCCTGGCAGTCCTGCCATGTCTAAATCCTTCTGTGTGAGTGGGCAGGACCTGTGACTTTCTTCTACCCAGTGGAATATGGCAAAGGTGCAGACTTCTGTGACTGGATTATGGAAGATGCTGACTTCCGTTATATTTGTGGAATCTCTCTCCTGATGGCTTTGATAAAGCCAGCGGCTACGGCTACGTTGTGAGCTGCCCTCTGGGGAAGAGCAGATGGCAGGGAACTGAGGGTGACTTCCACGCAACAGCCAGTAGGGAACCAAATCCTTTCACAACCAGAGTCCTTTCAGATGAGACCCCAGGCCCAGCAGACACCCTGCCTGCAGCCTCTTTAAGGGGTCCTGAGCATAAGACCCAACTCTGCTGTGCCCAGATTCCTGGCCTCCAGAAACTGAGATCATACACATGTGTTGTTTTCAATGGCTAAGTGTGTGGTGATTTTATGCAGCAATAGATAACTAATATAGATGTGTTTGGTTGCTAGTAATAGAAAACCCAACTACCAGTGGCTTAAAGCACAAGGAGATTAATTGTTTGCCTAACAGGAAATTAGGTAGTTACAGGGCTGTTTCAGCAACTGAATGGTGTCATCAGGGACCCAGATCTTCCTATCTTTCTGCTCTGTCAAGTATTCTTGTGTGTTGGGTAATGTCTTTTATCATGAGGGCAGTATGGTTGCCTCAGCTTTGAGGATCATGCCCTCACTGCAGTGACCAAACAGTAAGGGAGAGGATGTCTCCCTCTTACTAGATAGAAATAGCTTTCCCAGAAGCACCTGGTTGTCTCCTCTGAGTATCTTTTTTTCCAGAACTGGATCGAATGCCCATTCTCAGACCTAATACCTGGCAAAGGGAAATAAGATTGTACAACTAGTTTGGACCAATCAGTCATGGTTTATCTCCTGAGCTAGGCACTTTGTCACCTGAATGAAACGGACGTTTTATTAGCAAGGGAGAAGGGAGGAATGACGCCTAGGCAGGCGATGGTCAGTATCTGCCGAAGCAACACTGCACGCCAACAGAGGGATGCGTATGACCTTTTCCATACGTTGAACCTGCACATCGAGCCTCTTCCCTCAGCCTGGCAGGAGCTAGAAGGAGCTTTCTCTCGCTCTGGCTGACAGCTGCAGCCAGCACTGTATTTGTCTTGTCATGGATCCGAGGATAACAGGCATCCAGTGATCAGGGCTGGGACCTTTTGGAACGTGTTTTTTCTAACTCAAATGAAAAAAAGAACACACATGCGTTATAAGACTGTGCATCACAATGTAACGAGTCAGTAGGTGTCAAAATCTGGTTCTGTCGTTATCTGCGATGTAAAATTGGGAAATAACCTCGTGACCTTAGTTGCTTTCTCTGCAGTGCCCATTTGATTTTTTTTCTTTCAACATTTCTCCTTCTAAAGCTGGGGTTTACTAAAGGGCTATATGCAAATTTTTTTAACATCTTTATTGGAGTATAATTGCTTTACAATGGTGTGTTAGTTTCTGCTTTATAACAGAGTGAATCAGTTATACATATGCATATATCCCCATATCTCCTCCCTCTTGCGTCTCCCTCCCTCCCACCCTGCCTATCCCACCCCTCTAGGTGGTCACAAAGCACCGAGCTGATCTCCCTGTGCGATATGCAAATATTTTAACCAGGGGACTCCTAGGGACTTTAATTGGAGCCCATTGCCGAGGTCTTGTATGCACTACATTTGGAAAGGGAGGCCTGAAAACTCCCCTCCTGTTACCAGTGATTCTCTCTTTTCCTTATTTCCAGGAAGGACAATTCTCATGTTTTGAGGAGCACATCTGGTGTGTGGCCTCATGCCATGGCTCAATCCAGACAATGGTGACTGTCTCAGTAGGATGGGGTCAGGATGGACTTTTTTTTTTTTTTTTTTGCAGATTGAATGAAGTTTAACTGGGAATGGGTGGGAATGTCCATTTATGTATTGCAAATGAGCATGCAAAACCTGACATATTGGAAGAAGCAGAAACTCCTCCAAAATTCTCCCCTGGGGAGGGGCAGGGCTCAGGACCCAGCTGGCTGTTGTGTTTAACTAAACCAGCTGATAAAAGCAGAAGCCTAGTTCTTCTGGAAGCAGATTCCAGCTAAAGTGAAGGATGTAAGTACTGGCACGGCTGCAGGGCTGGGGGTGTGTCCGGGAGACCTGCGTTTCTCAAATGCACAGTAGAATCATTTGGGAAGTTTATAGAAATCTGGAGGCCCAGACTGAACCCCCATGCCAATTACGTTAGAATCTCTGGGAATAGGATCAGTAGCTTTTATAACTCCAAAGCTGATTCCAACGTACAGCCAAGTTTGAGAACCGGTTATCGTTCTAGACCAGGGGTCCGCAAACTTTTCTGGTAAAGGACCAGATAGTAAATGTTTTTGGCTTTGCTGCCCACGTGTTCTCTATCGCAACCACTCAGCTCTGCCGCTGCTGCAAAAACAGCCATAGCCAATGTGTAAATAAGTGAGTGAGGTGGTGTTCTAATAAAACTTTATTTACAAAAACAGGCAGTGGGCTGGGTTTGGCCCATGGGCCCTAGTTTTCTGATCCCTATTCTAGACCCTGCAATACAGTTTGGGCTGCAAGCATCACCTGGGATCTTGTTGGAAATACAGACTCCCGGGCCCCATTCCAGACCTACTGGATCTGCATCTACATTTAAACAAGATTCTCCAAGTGATTCCTATGCACATTGAAGTTTAAAAAGCAGTAATCTAGACCATTGGTTCTCAAAGTGTGGTCCCTGGATCAGTGCCATTGGTATCCCCTGGGAACTTGTAGAAATGCAAGACCTGCTCAGTCAGAAACTCTGATGCACCTTAATGGTTGAGAACTACTGGAACCGACAAGTGGTTCTCAAACATTAGCTTATTCTAGGAGATTTAAATAATCTCCAGGCTCAGGCTTCACCTTGGACCGATTAATATCAGAATCTCTGGGATGGAGACCCAGGCATCGGTACTTAAAAAGTAATTCTCCAAAAAAAAAAAAAGTAATTCTCCAAGAGATTCCAAGGTGTAAGTGAGTTTGAGAAGCAGTGCCGTAGGCAGAATGGGCACATTGAGAGCATGGCCATGCGCTTGGGTGGCGCTTTACTGCAGCAGGCAGTGGAGGGAAGGCCCACCCTGGGAAGCAGGTGGGTAGCAGATACTGTTGATTGATGAGCCAACAGCTTCCCCTACCTCATTTCCCCGCTCGGAGGAATTATGTGCTTCATTAGATGCTGGGCCGTTACTCAGCCCCAGGGAGATCATGAGTGGTCAAACCGACAAATAGTTCAGGCATAGGTGTATGAGCCAGTCTTGGCCCAGGGAACTGAGAGGAGGCCTGTTGTCTGTTGTTCTGAAAAGATTTTAAAAAGTACATGATAGGAAACTCCCTTTTTGCTGGATGTGATGTGTGATGCCTGAAAATACTGTAGCCTTCTTGGGCCCATAAAGCATGATGAAGATTGTAGAGCAGAGAGCAAGTAAGCGCTTGGGTCCTTCAAGGTGTTGAATCACTGAATTTACCAATCCTGGACTTCTTTGGATTTCTTGTTATGTGAGATAATAAATTCCTTATCATCTAAGTCACTTTCAGTTGGGTCTTCTATTACCTGTAGCCCAGAGCATCCTAAAAAATTTAGGGGAGTAATTACAGATTCACAATGTCAGGACCCCAGAGGTTCGTCTGCAGGTTTAACAAAGCCATCTATGGCAGGGGCAGGGAAACAGAACTAACATTTATTGAGTGCCTATCTTGGGCCAATGGCTTTTTCTTCTGTGATCCATGAAATACTCATAAATATCCTGCATTGGAGGTTTATGCCTTAATTTCATAGGTAGGACTTAGAGAGTTTGCAGTATACTTCAAGTTAAATAGTGGATCCAGGATTCAAATACAGGTTTTTCTAATTTCAAAGTCTATCCATGATCTATAGACATATGGGAACCTACTTGTACTAAGACTGCGAGATTTTAAACTGGGGCTCTCAGCCTTAGAGAGCGGGGCTGGTAAGCAGGACCCCTCCCCAAAACATTCATTTACTGGGAACAATGAAGGGACGTAGTTATCATAAGTCGAATGTAGGCAGGGATCTCTCTTGGAAACAAGGCAAAGCTCTCCTTGTAGAAGTGAGGCACAAGGGAAGGGTCAGGCCAAGAGCATGGTGCTGTACCCTAAAAGAAGACTTGAGGCTGCTGTCACCCCTGTGAGTCTCCTGGGCATCTTGTTAAAACGCAGATTTGTATTCAGGCGATCTAGGGTGGGGCCTGGGATTCTGCATTTCTAACAAACTCCCAGGTGATGCTGATGCTGCTGGGCTGGGGACCCCACTTAGAGTGTCAAGTGGTTAAATCCATCCCGTTGAAGCTCAGTCCTCACTGTGGGTCTGAACCCACAGCCAGGGCAGGCTTGCTAAATGGCCTTGGTGGTGGGGAGAGGAGGGCTCTAGGGATGGGGGCCCAGGTGGGACCTGATGTAGGGCTACAGGGTGAACCGCTGTCAAAATGGTTTCTGGAATTCCTGAGAAGAGAATTCAGAGGAGATATCTTTGGGGAAACTTCCAGAAGCAGCATTTGTCTTGGGGTCAGTGTGATGTGGTGAAACATATATGGGTTTTGAAGTTGTTCATTCATCCCTCTGCCCATCCATCCACCCATGCATTCAAGTTGGCATTCATTTATGCAATAACCATGTGCCAGAACTGTTCTAGGTCTCCTTCTGGCTCTGTCCTTTGGCAAACCATTCTATTTCTCTGATTCTTTATTTCCTCATTTGTAAAATGGGGATGAGCATAACAGTCACTTCACAGGCTTGTTGTAAAGATTGGGTGAGACAATTGAAAGGGAAACTGCTTTTTAGATCATGAAAAGGCATCATGAATAAGGAGGAAGGTTGTTTTCTCTTTCACCGTGTCTTTCTTCATCAGGTGCTCCTAGAGGCAGTGCTGGTGTGAGAAGCTCTTTGAACTTCTGACTTGTGACTGGGATGGGGAGAATGTTACCATGTGATACAGCACATCCTCCTCCCTCCCCAGGCTACCGAGGCGATTCGGTCTGTGTCAGGTTTGTTCCTGGGCCCTTGTGTAGGGCTGAGATAATGGGTCAGGGCAGAAACAGTCACTCAGGCTGGCTGGATTGATTAATGTGGGTGGAAAAGGAAATGCAGAAGGATACAGCTCAAAGCCAGAAGAATACACATGAAAGGTGTGAGAAGAGGGAAGAAAGATAAGATGGACTGATTGGGGGAAGAGTTTAGGTAAGTTTGGAGAAAGGGAGAAGAGGATTTTGGAGGGTGATTCATGGGAGCTATTGAGACAGTTGAGGAAAGAGGAGTTGTGAGATGTTTGTTGTGTGTTATAGACTTTCCTTCTTTAGAAGTTATGTGAGGCTCTTCAAGTAAGGATTTACCTTGCTTTTCAAAAGAAGAAAACAAGATCATAGAGACTGTTGGTTTGGAATACGATACTGGGTCACATGCAATATTGGGTCTAGGTAGAACCCTAAGACCACTTTTTTTTTTTTTGTAAAATATTTATTTGGTTGCACCAGGTCTTAGTTGCGGCAGACGGGCTCCTTAGTTGCAGCTCACGGGCTCCTTAGTTGCGGCTTGCCAGCTCCTTAGTTGTGGCATTTGAACTCTTAGTTGTGGCATGCATGTGAGATCTAGTTCCCTGACCAGGGATCGAACCCCGGGCCCCCTGCATTGGGAGCGCGGAGTCTAATCCACTGTGCCACCAGGGAAGTCCCGCCACTTGGTTTTTTAATTTAATTTTATTTTTTTTGCGGTACACGGGCCTCTCACTGCTGTGGCCTCTCCTGTTGCGGAGCACAGGCTCCGGACACGCAGGCTCAGCGGCCATGGCTCATGGGCCCAGCCGCTCCGCAGCATGTGGGATCTTCCCGGACCGGGGCACGAACCCGTGTCCTCTGCATCGGCAGGCGGACTCTCAACCACTGTGCCACCAGGGAAGCCGCTGCCACTTGGTTTTATAGGGATTACATTGAATGAAAGTAATGATGTTACAAATATACTTATACATATACATATATGGAAGAGGGAGAGAGAGAGAGAGCGAGATTGATTGATTGATTAATTTGAGGTTCTCCCAAGGAAAGGAGCTTTCTGTATAATGTAACCTTCATCAGGAAGACACTCTGATACCATGGAAAGAGCATTCTCGACTTGGGTGTCAGACCCACGTGGCAATCACTTCCGGTTTTGCCACCACTTGGAGATGTCTGTTTCTTTAGTTCTCAGTTTCCTCCTCTGTGAATTGGCAACACTATCTGTCATGCCCACGTTGTGAGGGATAAAGTAGAGTAAGAGGCAGTAAAGCATTGGGGAACAGTGAAGTGTTCTGCCCGTGTGGAAAGCATAATGAAGGAGGAGATTGCATTTAAAATTAAGGCATCCATGGCAGATGCCCAGCACAGCCTCCGCCATAGTCGTTTCCTTCCCACCTCCTTTCTCCTTAGAGCATACAGGCTTTGTTGAGGTAATGAGTGCCCAGATACTCCATGGGCCCCTCCCTAGTTGGGAGGTGGAAACTGAATGCTGATTGGTGTAAGCTGAAGACAGTAATCCCATTCTCCTGGCCAATGGTAGGCTGAGGCATAAACATGTGATGCAGATTGTCCCATGAGGCTGCTGGGGACTTGTGGGAAAATTTCCCTTCATCCTTAAAAAGGGGCAGAGGGTGGACACCTGCTCCTTCCTGACTTTGGACATTGTCACATCAAGATGTGACGCTTTGAGCTGGGACAGCTATCTTGCAGGCTTGATGGAAAAGCCAGGAGAACCACAGAGAAACCAGCTGGACCCCTTACGTCATGGAGCTGGTGATTTATACACCCCGGAAGCAATTTGTGCGCTTCTTGAGACATAAAATACATTTCTGCAAGCCGCTTTTAGTTAGGCATCCCTTTCTGCGCTCATTCTTCATTCTTCATTTGTTTGACAACTATCCGTAGATGTCTGACTGTGTATCAGGACCTTCAAGATACTGGGGCTAAGGTGGTGATATCCCTGCCCTCACGGAACTTACTGTCAGATGTGGGAGGTGGAAAATGGACAAATCAGTAAACAAAACATAGAGAATTTCAGATGGGGATGAAGGCTGTGGGGAAAAATAAAGTAGGGAAGGGGGTCCCGGAATAGGGTTGGCCGCACCACCTGTAGAACCGAATGAGGATGTGTCCAGAGGCTGAGAGTGCCGGGGGTCCTGGGCTTCTACTGGGGACTGACGCAAATGGACATAAAGGCCATGATGAGAATAGACCCGGGGGGGTCTCCAGACATTTGGCAGTCGTGAGTATTGGGCCAGGGGAGAGGGAGGCAGGGGGGTCTTACTAGGAGCTCACCTTGTTTGGGGGCCCCCTCTTTTTTTAAATATAAATATTTTCTTGTCCACACCGTGCAGCATGTGGGATCCTAGTTCCACTACTAGGGATGGAACCCGTGCCTCTTGCATTGGCAGCTCGGAGTCTTAACCACTGGACCACCAGGGAAGTCCCTGGGCACCCCCTCTTTACTTGGCTGTAGTAAAGGGGATGTGTGGACTGAAGGAAGTGGGGGTGTTGACATGACATGATCTTCTGAGCTTCCTTTTGACTCCTGAAGGCATCCCGATGATGCTGCATCCTCAAAAGTAGTGCCCCCGCCCCCTTCCACCTTGGAACTGAGTATGGCTGGGACGTGGGTCCGCTGTGGGATTTAAGGGGAGGCTGGCATTACCACCATGTTCGTGGCAGGGGGATCCGCACACTGCACAGCTGTAAATTGTGGTCCGAAGGGTCAGGCTTCCAGAATCCCTCAGACCAGCGTTTTATCTTCCTGGAAGGCACGGCTGTCATGTGATTTGCGTTCAGCTCCTGTAGGGACTGAGGGTCAGAGACAGGGGCTGAGGGGCTCAGCCTCCCCTCCCGCACCCCATCACTGGCCACCCTGAGCCCCAGGACAGCCGGCTGAGGTGGAGGTTGAGCCGTGGTGTTTGTCAATCTCCTGTCATGACTCAGCTCTTCCAACACCCCCGGCTGCCACAGAAACCCCCGAAGGAGCAACACATCTAAGGATGCCCCTCCCTGGGCTATTACTCATAATGCAGATTCCAGAATTAGCAGGAATTAGCAAATTCCAGGCCAAGCAAGGTCAGCACTGATTGGCTTTGTGGCAGGGCTTACAAAGGACAGATCCAAAGGTGAGGAGCCTCCCAGGGCCTCTTGCCCTGACACACTCCCATACAGCACGGCGCACCATGGCAAGGGCACGGCTCAGGCTCAGGGCAAGCGCTGTGTTCCCATTCACCCTCCAGCACTTACCAGCTGGTCACTTTAGGTCAATCATGTAATGTCTTGGAGACTCGCTTTTTTCATCTGTAGAAGACGAGGACAATGCATCCCCCATAGGGTTGCCATGGGAATGAGGATAAGCAGGATAACGGATGGGTAGAGGATAAATGTTAGGTTGTGTTAAGAACCTGGGCTGCTCTCTCCAGCTAATAGAGCAGCATCCCCCTGGGGCACTTGGAGTGGCACAGGCTCTGTAAGTGACTTGTGTTTTTTCTTCCAATAAATTGTCAGAAGCACAGAAAAAAAAAAAAAAAGAACATGGGCTGTAGGTACGAGTCCCTGGGTCTGAACCCGAACTCCTCCACCTCATAGCTGTGTGAAGTTGGGCAAGGGCATGACTTGGGACCTCAGTTTACTCATCTATCGAATAGGTGTGTTAATAACACCTACATTATGGGATTGTTAGGACTTGACAAGATAATGCAGGTGAAGCTCAGCATAGCGTCTGGTGCCTAGTAGAGTTTCATTCAATGTTTGACATTCTTAATTTACTGTTATTTCAGGTTACATGACTTTCGATTGGAAGACTCTATACTGAGCACACTCAAACCCTTGGGCAGTTAGCAGTTTGAACAAGGAAAGGGAACTCAAGTGTCTTGACTCTCCAGTTCCTTTGATTTCCCCATGGCTGTAATTCCTTTCCTCCTAGACTAGGCTCCAGCACTTAGGGCTACAATTTCAGGGTAGAGTAAGGAGCAGGGGATCACAGCCTTTTGACTCTTTCTATGTCAGCCCCAGGTGTTTCTGTAGAAGTCATAAACTGACTCAGTGTCAGAGCTATAGATCATCTGGTTCAATACTTCCCATTTTACAGGCAAGGAAACTGAGACCTTAGTCCCAGATGGTAGAAGAGCCTGATCATCTGACTCCTGGGGCAGTGCTCTTTCCACTACCTTACACTGCTAGCTGATTAACCCGGCACTCATTCCCAACATTTTCTCCCTTGATTAGTCAATCTAGAGTACAGCTAGGTGTTTTAATGTGGTCCTACTTTAGAGAATGAGATGTAAGTGGAAATTTGTTGTGGGTGAAGTGAGGCTTCCAAGAAAGCTTTTGCTTTACTGGTAAAAGGGATAGGTAGAGTTGTCTTTGCTCTCCTCTCCTTTCATCCTGCCTGGAATGTGGACGTGATGCCTGGAGCTGTAGCAGCCATTTTATAACCATGAGGGAAAGGCCGAGAGAATTGCAGAGACACTGCCCTGACATCATTGAGCTAATGAGTGGATTCTGGCAGCCCCTTGTTTGTTTGTGTTAGTCAGATGTTCTGTTACTAGCAGCAGAAAGCATCTCTAACTGCCTTTCCCCTTGTTGAGCTCATCTTAGAGGTGAAGCACCGAGATCTTCAGACAGGAGGAAGGGCCTGCATGGAGGGTGGGGGCCAAGGAAATGCTGGCTGCTCTTACAGAGCACTAACCCTTGGATCTAGCCATTTTTAGACATAGCTTTTGGTTCTCACTAGACTGTGGGGTCTCATTCCAGCCTATGACTTAGGGCTGAGAGCCCAGTTACCAGTTAATAATATGGGCTGCTGCAGGATGATGTTTGCAGGCACTCCCTGCCACACAGCGGCCTATGAATACAGAGTGTTATTATTATTAACCCTCCACTGGCCTCCAGGAGCCAATGGAAGTGAACCGTCTTACTTGTTTGAGAGACAGCGAGAGAAATGTAGTTGTGATTTAATTCTTGGCTCCTCTGAAATGTGCCTGTACGCTGATCAGAGGTGGGAGGGGGAGAGACAGTAAAAAGAGAACACTTCTCACGGGTGGAGGGGAGAAAAATGGCAGTGTGAAGGAGCATCGGTCTCCATTTAAAGGACCGTTTTCTATGTGATGTTTTATAAATGATTTCAAATATAATCTTGAATATAATCAACAGTCACGCTTCTGCCTACCTCCCTAAACTCCACATCTTCCCACACCAATCTTCGAAGGAAAAGATCTCAGGTAAGCCTGCCCTTCCACTGAATCCCCCAGAATTGAAAAAGGCTGAAATTATGGCTTAAAATGACCTCTTAGCTTAAATGAAGGTAAATCTGTGAAGGTAAATCTCACGGAAAACAGACAGTAAGTTTGGCTTCTGTGGCTCAGAGTGGCTCCCCTCCTCACAAAGGCGATGAATTACTAATTAATTAATTAATTAAACAGTTGTGTGGTGGGCACTCTGTTTTATGTATCTGGCCCACTCTCTGGGAGGAGAGATTCTGTCTTACTTATTTCCACAAGATACAAGCTGTTTAATTAGGGATGATGGTTGCTGGTGCCAGACTTCCTGGCTTCCAGCCCTGGCTCTGCCACTTAGCTGTGTGATCTTGGGCACATTACTTTACCTCTCTGTGCCTCAGTTTCTTATCTGTAAACCGAGGATGATAATAATACCTACCTCCTGGGGTGGTTGTGAAACTAAGGGAAAGAGTACGTGTAAAGCTCTTAGCTATAGCTCTGATGTGTTAGCAGTCTCACTGTGCCTGGTACATGGCCAGGTGTGGTTAACATGCTGGAAGAATAACTCCAGTAGAATTGGTGGTAGAAAGAACAGCTAACGATTATTGAACCCTTATCCTTACCAAGGCACTTTGTTAAGCTTGTTGCATCCATTATCTTATCTAATTCCCAGGCCAGTGCTGTTCATTCACTCACTCACTCACTGACCATGGTTGGTGGGTGCTGCACTGTGCCAGGCATTGTGTATACAATGGAGAACCCAAGAAACAAGGCCCCAGCTCCAAGCCAGTTACATTAATTTACATTCTCGTGGGGAGACAGACAAGAAGCTAACAAAAATGTCACCTACAGTGAAATGTTATAAAGGGACAGGAGAGATGCTCTGAAGAGACGCCACATAACCTGGGAAATAGGGCATCGTGGGAGGAACTATTTTAGGCAGGGTGGTCGAGGAAGTTCTCTTCACGGAGGTTACCTTTGTGGAGACTCCAATGATGGGAGGGAGCGGGCCATGTTCCTCAATGGATTGGGAGGAGTTAGGCAGGCATCAAGCTCTCATGAGACTTTTGTTTTGGTGGGAGAGTCAGATGTGATGTCTGGACCTACAAGCAAGGGTGACGAGAGCTGCCACAGGAAAAATGCAGGGCAGAGGACACCACCTATTCATGTGTCTCTCCTCTACAAGTGACAGAAGCCCCACTCGACTGGATTAATGAAAAGAGGGCCCTGCTGGTTCAGGTAATTTCCAAGGTGGGTTAGGTTGGCTTCAGGCATGGCTGAATCCAGGTGTTCTAATGGTGGCTTTAGAACGAAGTCGCTGCTTCACTTCTCAGCTTGCCTCCGTGTGGGCTTTGTCCTCCACAGGTTCTCCAAGTGGTGCCCTCGGTCCCTACCCTGATTACCGTGGTCAGGAGGATGGTCAGAGGCCAGGTCGTGTGCCCACCCCGCCCCCTCTTTGAGGACTGACAGTAGGCTTCTAGAAGGAAACTCAGGCTGGTTTTACAGGAGAAGGTCTGCCAGGCAGATGGAACTAACAGGCTGCCACCTAGTCTGGGGGCACAGGGCGGAGCTTCTTGTGGAAGTGATGTTCAAACAAGTCCTGCAGCTGAATAGCGGGGAGAGAGCCAGCAGGGTAGGGAAGAGAATCAGACTCTCAGGGTTGAAAGGGGTATAAAGTTAGGGGTCCACTCCAGGACACTTTTGGGGAGTAAAAGAGCGCTGTTAACCATTGCAGTGGGACAACCGTGGTAACAGGGACTGCGGTGGGCAAACTGCGACATGGGGCCACCCCACTTAAAGTCATCTTTTTTGAACTTCTTCTGATACTCAGCTCCCCTCCATACCCCTGCTCAGTGCTCCCCTGCCTTGGCTTTCATGCCTTCAGGGCCGTGACTCTCGCTACTTCCTGTATAAGCCTGTTTTCTTTTGGTTCAGGTCTGCTTGTTTGTTTTTCTGTCTTTTGCACCCAAATTTATTTCTCTGAAGCATCCGTCCATTGGTCCAGGTCCCAGATTCAACACTTTGGAGTGCAACACATTTTTTTTAAATTGAAGAGGAGTTGATTTACAACATTGTGTTAGTTTTAGGTGCACAGCAAAGAGATTTGGTTGTGTTGTACATATCTATAATATATGTATATGTCTATATTATTTTTTGATTCTTTTTTCCATTATAGTTTGTTACAAGATATTGAACATAGTTCCCTGTGCTGTACAGTAAATCCTTGTTGTTTATCTATTTTATATATAGCAGTGTGCATCTGCTAATCCCATTTTATCCCTCTCCCCACTTCCCCTTGGGTAACCATAAGGTTGATTTCTATGTCTGTGAGTCTGTTTCTGTTTGGTAAATAAGTTCATTTGTGTCATATTTTATTATTTTTGGCTTTTTTTTAACATCTTTATTGGAGTATAATTGCTTTACAATGGTGTGTTAGTTTCTGCTTTATAACAAAGTGAATCAGCTGTACATATACATATATCCCCATATCCCCTCCCTCTTGCGTCTCCCTCCCACCCTCCCTATCCCACCCCTCTAGGCGGTCACAAAGCACCGAGCTGATCTCCCTGTGCTATGCGGCTGCTTCCCACTAGCTATCTATTTTACATTTGGTAGTGTATATATGTCAGTGCCACTCTCTCACGTCATCCTGTGTCATATTTTAGATTTACATATAAGTGATATCATATGACATTTGTATTTCTCTCTCTGACTTACTTCACTTAGTATGATAATCTCTAGGTCCATCCATGTTGCTGCAAATGGCATTATTTTATTCTTTTATATGGCTGAGTAATATTCCATTGTGTGTATGTACACACGATGGAATATTTATCCATTCATCCGTCGATGGACACTTAGGTTGCTTCCATGTCTTAGCTATTGTAAATAGCGCTGCTATGAACATTGGGATGCATGTATCTTTTTTTTCTTTAATTAATTAATTTATTTTATTTATCTTTGGCTTCGTTGGGTCTTTGTTGCTGTGCACAGGCTTTCTCTAGTTGCGGCGAGCAGGGGCTACTCTTCATTGCAGTGCGCAGGCTTCTCATTGTGGTGGCTTCTCATTGCGGAGCACGGGCTCTAGGTGCACGGGCCTTCGGTAGGTGTGCCACGCAGGCTCAGTAGTTGTGGCTCGCAGGCTCTAGAGCGCAGGCTCAGTAGTCGTGTCGCCTGGGCTTAGTTGCTCCGCGGCATGTGGGATCTTCCTGGACCAGGGCTCGAACCTGTGTCCCCTGCATTGGCAGGTGGACTCTCAACCACTGCGCCACCAGGGAAGCCCCGGCATGTATCTTTTTGAATTAGAGTTTTCTCTGGAAGACAGCATAACTGTTGAAGTACAGAGCCAGTGTTTGAACTCGCTGCCTGACCCCACTACGCAGCACAGCCTCCCAGGCTTTGAATCAGAAGATGTGCATTTGCATCCCAGCTTTGCACATGCCCGCTGTGTACCTGGGCATATTGTTTCACCTCTCCAAGCCTCGGTCCTCTCACCTGTTAAAATGGGTTAACAGCTACAACCTCCAGGAGGATGGCTGTGAGTATCATGGGTGAAGAGGCTGTTTGCAAAGTTCTATAAAAATCTTCAGCTTCCACCGCTGCCTTTGTGATAGGCCTCAAATGGCTGAGATAGTTGAGAAATCTGTGCCAGTGCCAAGCCTCAACGTCTTCACATTGACCGTTGCACGTAATGGACTGATTGGTTCCTGTTGCACTGAAGAAAGAAACCAGCTCCAGAGGGGACTGGCCCCCGGGAGGGTGGGAGCCGGGTCTGGGTGTGTGTCTGAGTCCGAAGGGAAGTGTTTCGCAGAAGTTTTTTCTTAACAACCTGCACACAGACTAGCCATTTCCCTCACCGGCTCTGTGGTCGGAAGGAAATATCAATAACATGACTAATTATGGAAATGGCATAATGCACCATTAGTTAGTAATTATGACTTTGTCAAGCGCCTGTTAATTTTTATGTAAGAGCCACTCAGTGTGTGACATGGAAATATTAGCTTGTCATCCAGCTTTCCTTTCTGGTGGGGGAGAGTGATCTTGAAAGTTTAGGTTAATGATGTGTCGGGGTGAAGGGAGAGGAAGAGGGGGAGAAGGATGAGGGGAGGGAGAGGATGGAAAGGGGTTGGGCAGCAGAGGAGTGTGTGGCAGGACAGGTGATGTCACGCGTGGAGAGATGCCGATGCTCCCATCTGCATGGCACCCAGGAGCCGGCCTCAGAAGGTGACTCATGTCAGATGGGCCTCCCACTTCTACCCCAGAGCCAAAGAGTTTGCATGGGGTGTTGACACATTTTCCTAGTAAGACGGCTTTATCATTTTACAGCCTCCCCGGAGATTCTTGGCATGTCTCATTTTGCTTGAATAAATTATTAATTTGGTTTAATTAGGCTCATCCAGCTGCTGGGAGGCAGGTTGAGCTAATTCGGGATTCCTGTGTGGGTCTGCATGCATGCTTGGCTCTGTGGAGATGGGGGTTGTGGTGGAAAGCTCTTGGAAAGAAGCGGGAGGTAAGGTTTTCTGCAACTCCATCCACTCGTGACTGTTTCTTCTTGGGCACCTGCCAACTGAGAGACAAGTGCTAAGAACCTTTGTCTTTCTTGGGACACTTGGATCCTTAATTATGGTGGCAGAGTTGCCTAGGTCAGGAGAGGACATGGTTTAAAAGAGTGGATTCTGTCAAGGTGTCTTCCAGCCTGATGTTCAAGGAGCTTCACAGTCAGGCGTGCATCTACCAAGTTCATTTCCTTGGAGTTACAGACCCTCAAAGACCGCTTCAGCTGACAGGCTTTAGAGCAACACAGCTCTGGGTTCAGAATGTAGCTTTACCCCACATAGCCCTTTGAACTCCGGAAGTTATGTCAACTCTCTGTGGCCTCTATCACACTGAGATAATAATGCCCTGCCCTTGCACCATCACTGTCAAGATGAATGGAGATGATAAATGCATGGAAACTTCCTAGGATGGTGTCTGGCCCATTGTATATGTTCAGTAAATGGTAGCCGTGAAGTTCATGGGAGAAGCAGGGCAGAAATGGTTACAGCTACTTTATACATGGGGAAATGAAAATCCACGGATTTGCCTTGGACAGATGAGACGAAATCCCTATCCATTGTTCTACCAGCCCCATCAGGGGGGCTTGCCACCTCTCAAGGCTGACATTGGCTATTTAGCTATTTACATTTTTCGACAAAATTTTGTGTTTTCACAGGCTGTGAAAACAATGTGCTTAAGAGCCCTGATTATATTTTAATGGTATTCAAATCCCTCTGACACTTCTCCCCATGGAATAAGCTTTCACGATTTAACTTGTTTTGGGGAGAACAAAATCGTCTTCATGGGTTTTGTGATTAATAAACGTGTTTCTAAGCGGCAGCACAGGAATCCATCTTGCCCACCTCTGAGCCCCGGAGCCCGGGTGCGAGCTCAGACAGCACATCTATGTTGGGTCTTCAGTGGTTCTTTCTGTGTTTGTCTCCCGGGCTAGGCTTCAAGCATCTGGAGGAGATGCTTCTTCCCCCCGGGTTGGGGGCTGCAGACAGCATGCTCTTCCAGGCTAGGAGCTATGTCTCGTAACTCAGGGACCTAGCTCTCTAGCTCAGTGTATGGCACCTGGTGGCTTTTCTAAAACGTCTTGATGGATAAAGACAAGACATTTAACAACAAAGCTGCAGTGGCTGTCATTTAATCATTCCTCGGTGTTCAGAAGGCTCCATAACATCTCAAGGCCATCCATTTAAATCAATCAGCACGCATAATAAATATCACCACTGTTGCACTGCTTCTGTGCCCACGTGCCAGCTCACATAATCAGAGGATCAGAGACTCCCTTGTTTACAGAGAGGAGACCAAGGGCAGAGAGGAAGCAAGCAACTCGTGCAAGGTCACCTATATTTAACTCTTCCCTCTCCATGGCCCCTTTCATTAATTGGTCCGACATTGTTGACTCTTCTGATAATATATATAATATATATGATATATACCATATATATATATTTAATCTTTTCTCCACCACTTTATGCCAAGATTGCTGCAACCCCTCCTCACTGATCTTCCTGCCTGGGTCTCTTCCACCTCAGGTTGACATTCTCCTGAAAGAGGGTTTGTCTTCTTAAAAGAACCTACTGTGGCTTTTTCATGCCTACTGCTTGTCTAAGGAAAGAAAATCTATACAAGCTTGCTCAAGAAAAGTGTGTGTGCATGCGGGTTGGGAGGGGTTACAGAATTTGTCCAAGTGCTTAAAAAAGTGCTTGCGACACGGTACTGTATAAGCATTGGTGCTGCTGGCGATATTATTCCTTATTATTGCAGTTGCTGTTATTTTTGTTATTAATCTCTAATAGAATCCAAGGGTAACAAATCAGTGCAGCAGGACCTCATGGGAATTAGAATTGAGACTCAGCAAATATGTTACTTCTTTCAGGAAATGTTCTTGACACCGCTATGCTGTAATTGGATTATCCGAGTGGCCCCCAAACAGTCAAGAACCATTATCCCACTTCTTATCAATATTGTCTTTGGATCAAGCCAGACATCAGGGAGCTGTGTATTTGGACTTTACTGTCTTGGCCCTTGCAGAACTGCTTTCATATAGGCCTTCATTGAAGGGCATTATAAAAAACTAGGGCAAAAACCATGTTCTTGGATTTGTTAAAGAAATATCTAGAAAGTGGTATCCATTACCTTGCGTACTTTCCCCTGTATTGGGGACAAATTTCTCTCAGGTTTCTGCACCAGGGAGAGCTGTCATTCTTCTTTTGGTTTGTATTTGATGCTTTGGACATTGGGAATGTTACAATAATGTCCACGTTTCCCTCTTTGCTTTTGCTGCTGGGAATCTCAGAGTTAACTCTCCAGCTGACCTCCAGCAAGGCTTTATGGATGCATTTTATGTGCTAATCTGACTTCATCTTATATTATTTTCAACCTATTTTCATTTTTCTTTGATTTCATCATAAAAATTCTGTTTTACTATATGCATCTCTGTAAACCACATTGATTCCTTTTGGATATCAAGTAGTTAATTAGCGAACAAATGTTCATCCATATCCTTGTCCTACCCCATCCTGACCCCAGAGGGTGCATCAGAACAGAAAACCCCTATAGGCTGCCAGGCAGAACCCATTCCCAGATCCCATATAGTTGAATTTTTAACCCAGTGTTAAAATCTCAGTCTTTTAACTGGAGAATTTAGTCCATTTACATCGATTACGATTTATATATTTAGATTCATTTCTGCTATCCAATTTTGACTTTTTATGCATCTCACTTTTTCTAGCTTTTTTACCTTTCCTATTTTCTTTTGCCTTGATTGAGATATTTTAATCCTTATTTCAATTTTACCTCTGTTTGTCTGGAAGTTGTACTAAACCTATGTTTCTATTCTTTGTGTTTTCCCTACAAATATATATAATAATAATATATAACATTATTATACATTATAATATATTACAACATATATATTATAATTAAATAAAATATACTAAAGTATAACAGGTAATACTATATATTCTTATATAGACAATATAAGAATATAACATGCACAAATGTAATATATATTATATGTAGCATATACATATATATGACAATGTTCTAAAATTAATTAACATCTTTACCTTCCTCCCAAACAAAGCAAGGCTATGAGAATACTTTATTATTATCTGCCTCCAGGCTTATTTGTCATTGTTCAGTATTTTAATTCTTGGTTTTTTTGAACCTCATATATTGGACATTATTGTGAATATTTTATAAAATCAATTTTTGTTTAAATTTATCCACATATTTACCATTTATTTGTTCCTGCTTCTTCTTTCATGTGAAATCTTCTCTGGGATCATTTTCCTTCCTTGTGAAGCACATCCTTTAAAAGTTCCTTTTGTGAAAGTTTGTTGGTTAATAGTCTTTTCTTTCTCTCTCTCTCTCCCCTACCCTTCCTCCCTCCACAAATGCCTTTATTTCACCTTTATATATAGTTTTTTTCTTGGTGCAGAATTCTAGGTTGATGATTACTTTCAGCCCTTCAAAGATGTTAATTCACTTTTTTGTGGCTTCCATTGTTGCTGTGAAGTCAGTTGTCAATCTGATTATTCCTTTGTGTGTATTGATAATAGATGCCTTTTCTCTGACTTGTTTTGAGACTTCCTATTTAATCCATTCACTGCCCAAGTAATATTTATTGATGGCTATTATGTGCTTGGTGCTCCTTCCTTTCATGGAACCTATACCCTTGGATCTTTGGCATTCTGAAATTTGCCTTTGATGTATCAAGATAGGGATTTCTTTTAAATTTATCTTGGTTGGGGCTCTCTTGGGTTCCTTGACTGTTTGGTTTTGTGTCTTTCATCAGTTTTGGTAAAACCTTAGTCTTTTTCTTTTTATGTCTGCAAATACAGCCTGTTCATCATTCTGTCTACTCTCTCACTTTCAGTTCTAATTAGACATGTGTTGGATATTTCACTCTATTCTTTATTTCTCTTCACTTTTCCTACCTCCATTTCTGTCTCACGGGCACTTTGAATAACCTCTTTAAATCTATTTTCTGTTTTGCTGATCTTCTCTTTGGCTAGTTCTAATTTATCTCCTGAGTTTTAAATTTTAATTATATTTTTATTTCTATAATTCTATTTTAAACATGTGTCTGGTGATCTTGATTGCTTCTTATTTCTCTGTCATGCTTTAAGTTCCCTCTATCCTTCCCTTGCACTGATACCACACTGTCCTGGTTACTATAACTTTATGGTAAACCTTGGAATCATCTAGTGAAAGTCCTTTAACTTTATTTTTCAAGAATTCTCCGGCCATCTTAGGTCTTTTACATGTTCATCTGTTTTAGAATCAGCTTATCAGTTTCTTCAAAAAATTCTGCTGGGATTTTAACTAAGATTGCATTGAATGGTACATAAATTTGAAGAGAATGGACACAGTATCTCCCCATTTATTTAGATCTTTAATTGTTAATAGAGAGGTCTTGCATGTCTTTTGTTAGAGTCATTCTTTGGTAATTAATTTTTAATGCTATTTTTAACTAGGTTGTTTTAAAAATTTTAATCTTTCAATTGTTCCTTTCTGGAAATACAATTAATTTTTATGTACTGGTCTTGTATCCTGTGAACTTGCTAAATTCACCTATTAGTCTTACTGGTGTTTTTGTAGATTCCTTAGAGTTTTCTATATAAACAGCTTTTTTCACTTGGGAATAAATATATCTTTATGTTTTCCTTTACAATATTTGTGCTGTTGTTTCATTTTATCACTTTATTGCACTGGATAGGACTTCCAGTATCATGCTCAATAGAAGTAGTGCGAGCAGACATCTTTGACTTCTTCGAGGTCTTGGGGAGCTTCAGTGTTTCACTATTACGTAGGATGTTAGCTGTAGATATTTCATAGATGCTCTTTATCGGATTGAGGAAGCTCCTTCCTATTTCTAGTTTTCTGAGAATTAAAAAAATCATGAATTGGAATTGAGTTTTGTCAAAGGCGTTTTTTGAATCTTTTGAGATGATCATGTGATTTTTATCCTTTATTCTTTTAGTGTGGTGAATTACATTGATTTCTTTTTTTATATTAAATCAAGTCTCGAGTTCTTGGAATAAACACCACTTGACCACGCTGTATTATATATTTTTACTCTCTTGCAGATTCAATTTGCTAATATTTAATTAAGGGATCTTTGCATCTATGTTCAAAAGGATTATTGGCCTGTAATTTTCTTTTCTTGCTATACCTTTTTTCAGTTTTTGTATTGAATTTTCGCTGGCCTCATAAAATGAGTTGCAAAGTGTTTCTTCCTTTTTTACTTTCTGAAAGAGCTCGTAACAGATCCTGTGGTGTCCCTGTCCACTCCAGATACCACTTTCAGGAATGAAGGGCTCATTTTTCCAGCTTCTGGGAATGGTGCCTCTTGATGAATCAGCCCCAGGAATTGCCCTGAGACAAATGGAGTTGTCTTGCTTACTCTGCACCCAATGACTAGGTTGATGTAGGACTATAGAGATCTGGACCCCTCATGTGTTTGGGATGACTTTAAAGAGGCTGAAACCTCTGTTGCAACTCCATCATTGTCCAACTTTTTCTGTTCAATCTTTCTTCCTTTGCTCCATTATAGATGTTGTTCCCAAGAGCATCCCCCAATAAACGACTTGACTAAAACTCTATCCCAATATCTATTTCTTGGGGAGCTCCACCTATGACAGAGTTTATGTAAAGTTGGTTTTATTTATTTCTTAGATGTTACAATTCATTAAACCATCTTGACCTGGAATTTTCCTTGTGGGACAGTTTTGATTAAGAATTCAATTTCTGGGATTTCCCTGGTGGTCCAGTGGGTAAGACTCCACGCTCCCAATGCAGGGGGCCCGGGTTCGATCCCTGGCCGGGGAACTAGATTCCGCATGCATGTGGCAACTAAGAGTTCGCATGCTACAACTAAGAGTCTGCATGCTGCAACTAAGAGTCCGCATGCTGCAACTAAGAAGTCAGCATGCCACAACAAAGACCCCACCTGCTGCAATGAAGACCCGGCACAGCTGAAATAAATAATAAATTAAAAAAAAGAATTCATTTTCTTCAATAGATATGGGGCTATTCAGACTTTCTAGTCTTCTTGTGTTGGTTTCAGTAAGTTGTGTTTTTCAAGGGATTCGTCCACTTTATCCTTTGTCCACTTTGCCTAATATTAATATAGGCACACTAGCTTTCTCATGCTTAGTGTTTACATGGTGTGTCTTTTTAAAAATACTTTTAATCTGTCAGTTTCATATTTAAAGTGCTTTTGTTACAAATAGCATGTAGTTAGGTCTTGTTTTCTTATTTACTGTGATAATCTCTGGTTTTGTTTTTAAAATTATTTTATTTTATTATTTATTTATAAAAAACTTTTTATTGGAATATAGTTGATATACAATCTCTGGTTTTGAATCAGAATCCTTAGTCCTTTTACATTAATGAAAGTATTGAGTTTCCTTCTTGGTATATGTTTTGATTTTGTCTTATCTATTTTTGATCCTCTCCTTTCTTGACTTTTTTTGGGGTGAGTTGAGTAATTTTTAGTATTCAGCTTGACCTCCTTTATTAGCTTTAGCTGTGCTTCTTTATGTGTGTTTTTAATAAGTGATTGTTCTGGGACTTCCCGGGTGGTCCAGTGGTTGGGACTTTGCCTTCCAATGCAGGGGGTGCGGGTTTGATCCCTGGTTGGGGAGCTGGGATCGCATGTGCCTCAGGGCCAAGAAAACCAAAGCATAGAACAGAGGCAGTGTTGTAACAAATTCAATAAAGACTTCAAAAATGGTCCACATTAAAAAACAAATCTTTAAAAAAAAGAAAAAAAAGATTGTTCTACAGATTATAACATGTATCTTTAATTCATCACTGTACTTTCAAATGATATACTAATTCACAATATAATAACTTTAAAACAATATTTTCCTTTTATTGTCTTCTTGCCTTTTATACTCTTGTTGTTGTATAGTTTCCTTCTATACATGTTCTAAACCTCACAATAAATTGCTGTTACTTTTGCTTTGAACAGTCTTTTAAAATATATAACACAAAGATAATTTAAATGAGTTATATAAATATATATATATATTTTTTGCTGTACGCGGGCCTCTCACTGTTGTGGAGCACAGGCTCTAGACGCGCAGGCTCAGCGGCCATGGCTCACGGGCCCAGCCGCTCCGCGGCATGTGGGATCTTCCCGGACCGGGGCACGAACCCGCGTCCCCTGCATCGGCAGGCGGACTCTCAACCACTGCGCCACTAGGGAAGCCCGAGTTATATAAATATTTACCCTCATATTTATCATTCTTATTTCTCTATTTCTTCCTTTAGATCCAGGCTTCCATCTGATTTAATTCCCCGTAAGCCTGAAGAGCTTATTTTAGCGCTTCTTACAGTGCAAGTCTGCTGGAGACAAATTCTCTTAGCATTTTTGTCTGTGGAAAATATATTTCTTTCACTTTAATTTTTGAAGGATATTTTCATTGGACAGAGACATCTTGGTTGATAGATTTTGTTTTCCTTTCCCCACTTTAAAGATGCTGTTTCACTGTTTTCCAGCCACTTTTGTTTGCATTGAGACGTCAGCTGTCATTCTTATTATTGCCCCTTCCATATATGATAGGGCGTTTTTCTCTTGACACTTTTAAGATTTAAAAAAATCTTTCCAGCGGTTTAGCTATGCTGTGCTTAGGTGTGGATTTATTTGTATTTATCCTGCGTGGAGTTCACCGTTCTTACTGCATCTCTGGGTCTAAAATAAAGTTTTGAATTTTGTGTAGCGACGAAGTTTAAAACAAAGTTTAATAAAAGTAAGTTTTGGTGAACCCATCACATACATTTTCTACTCTTCTCAATACAGTGGCAAGAATGCATTATGATTTAAAAGTTTTCCCACCACAGAGGAGATACAAATCTTCTGGATTGAAAAACAGAGAGAAAATATTTAGTGAAGATTGGAGCTTCGTTGTTTACTCCCTAGAAAGAGCTCTGCCTGTCCTTCCTTTCTGAGGAAAAATAAAGGGGAGAGGAAATGACAGAATTTCCCAGTTAATTATGGTACCTGAGAGCAGAGGGAACATGTGCCCCCTTTCCTGCATAAACGCTGGGAAAATGGCAAGACCCCATAATTCTCCTGTGCTCTATTTGGCCTGAGGAATTGAGTAGAAATGGTTACAGGTGTCTGTCAGGCAGAGATTACTGGGTCAGTCTCATAAGTTTCCGGGGAGCAAAGAATGCCTTTTCTGGATTCCACTTGTATTACTAGAGGTCAAGAAAAGCTTCAGTCTTCCCCCAGCGAGTTTTCTGAAGGCCCTGAGTAGAATTTAGCCTGTAGGCTTCACTGTTGGGACAAGGACACACAACAGTGCAGACTCTCTGAAGATGCCACGTGGTTAGATAATAATGTCTGAGGATCAGATTCTGCTCTTTATACCTGTGCTTGGACATTATTTAACTCTTAAGAATATGGGACTACACAGTAGTAAAGTAGACTAGAAACTGAGTGAGGTTTAGTTTCTGCCATCAAAGAAAATGAAGCTTAAGAGAGAAATTAAATGCAGTGACAGCAATATAAAAAGTTTTATTTCTTGTATCTGTGAGCTTTTGGACTGTGCAGATTCCATCTGCAATGGTGACTGTTATTATTATTATTGGGATATCAAGTGCTTCCGCTAGGACATCCCCAGCTCTCCTTGTGTCAGATTATTAAGCAAGTCTCACAAGTTTATTTACTGTATTATGTCATATTATACTCAATACTTAATAGATATCCCATAAAGATTGAATCACATGGTTGAATTCTTTTGACATATCGAGCCAACTAAAGTTGTGCTGGTTTGCCTCCTGGATGCCTAGACCATTTTCTGTTTCAGTGTTTGGTTCTTTGTGGGTTTCTTTGTTTTTTTTTTTTTTTTTTTCCTAGTCCACTATTTAGGCAGGAGCCAGTTGGGACAGTTTAAGGGGGAAGGGAAAGCTCAGTGGGGAATATCCTAGGTCTTTACCGAGTGCACTTGACTACCTGGAGCAATTTTTTACCTTCTTCCTTAATCGAATCTCAGAGAATTCTGTGTTCTCTTTCAGCACATGCGTCACTCCCATAGTATACCTATAGTGAATGCATATGCCATTATGTTAGAGTTAAAACCAGAAGAGTGACTTGGAAACACATCTTGGCAGACCTTGATGCCAAGCTGATGTGTTTGGACAGAATCCTGTAGGCATGTGGAGTACAGAGGCATTGGATTTTAAACTCTGGGAGAAACTTGATAAGAATGGTGTTTTAAGAAGATTAGCCTGTTTTTCTGGTACTGAGACATCTAGGAAGCTTTAAAAAAAACAACAGAAAATCTAGATTATTTTTTCTTCGCTTTTAAGGAAAAAGAGACCAATTATAAAGTGATATGGGTCAGGTGGGCATAGAGGGGTTAACAGTAGGAAAAACCCAACTTCTAGGGACTTCCCTGGTGGATCAGTGGTTAAGAATCCGCCTGCCAGTTCAGGGGACACGGGTTTGAGCCCTGGTGCGGGAAGATCCCACATGCTGTGGAGCAGCTAAGCCCGTGTGCCACAACCACTGAGCCTGCGCTCTAGAGCGTGTGAGCCACAACTACTGAGCCCGCAAGCCACAACCACTGAAGCCCGTGTGCCCTGGAGCCCGTGCTCTGCAATAAAGAGAAGCCTGTGCTCCACAGCAAAGAGCAGCCCCTGCTCACCGCAACTAGAGAAAGTCCGCGGGCAGCAACGGTGACCCAACACAGCCGAAAATAAATAAATTAATAAATTAATTTAAAAAAATCCAACTTCTAGACACAACATAGAGTATATCCAGTCTCTGCAACTTTCTACATCCTCATATGTGCAGGTTTCCAAAGGTGATAATGAGACCCTACAAGAAATGAAATATTGAGATCTAGTGCATCTAGGATCCCAGCTCTAGTGCCTCCTCCCCCAGAAAGCCTTCCAGGATCCTTCTAGCCCCCAAGCTAGATATTTATCAGTTCCAATAAATATTTAATAATTTATTGCGATTATATATATGTATATATAATTATGTATATGAATGTATATGAATCTGTCTCCCTGTATATCAATTTACCAATTTATCCTGATAAATTATTGGCAAATAATTTATCAACTTACCAATTTATCATGATAAATTATTGGCAAATATTTATTAATTTACCAATTTTATTGGTTCCAATAAATATTTAATAATTTATTGTAGTATTTAGCAGTTCCAATTTTAAGGCTCGTATCATTTTTTTGCCTTGACTGGGAGTTAATGGTTCTGCCTTATATGCATTTCCAGACTGTGAGCTTTTTGAGGGCTGGGAAATGCTTTATCTCCAACATGTGGTGGGCACTCAAAATGTGGTGGTTAAGTACACGGAAACATCTAATATATGTGAACCACTGACACTTATGAATCCTCAAAGGGAAAAAAAGATTAGTACCTGGCAATTTTAGTTGGAAGTGTATTTAATTGCATGCATCCTTTGAAGAGAGGAATTCCGGTAAGCTAAGGGGTGGGAAATTTTTAATTCTAATCAGAGTTTGGGATCCACAGGGAGAAAATAGTTTATCCAAGGTCACCTATAAAAGGAACAGAAAATTTGACAAGGAGTTTCAGAAACGAGTGTAGAATGTCCATCTCTTGTGCATTCCAAATTAGGAGCAGGGATCACATGTGTTACCTCTGATGGGAAGCAAGAATTGGGCTTTGGGATCAGACGTTCCTGAGCTCTCATCCCGGCTGTGCAAACTCTCGGCTGTGTGACTTTAGCCAAGTCGCTCAACCTCTTTGAGTCTCAGTGGCACAGGCTTTGAATCCAGACTACTTGAATGTGAATTCTGACCCCGTAAAGAACACAGCTGTGTGACTTTGGGCAAGTCACATGTGCCTCAATTTTTTTCATTTGTGAAATGGGAGAGATCATAGCACTTGGCCTTAAGAGTTATTGTGAGGATTAAATGTGTTTTAATACTTGTGAAAGTGGTTTTTTTTTGTTTTGTTTTTTTTTTACATCTTTATTGGAGTATAATTGCTTTACAATGGTTTGTTGGTTTCTGCTTTATAACAAAGTGAATCAGTTATACATATACATATGTTCCCATATCTCTTCCCTCTTGCATCTCCCTCCCTCCCACCCTCCCTATCCCACCCCTCCAGGTGGTCACAAAGCACCGAGCTGATCTCCCTGTGCTATGCGGCTGCTTCCCACTAGCTATCTACCTTACGTTTGGTAGTGTATATACATCCATGCCTCTCTCTTGCTTTGTCACAGCTTACCCTTCCCCCTCCCCATATTCTCAAGTCCATTCTCTAGTAGGTCTGTGTCTTTATTCCTGTCTTACCCCAAGGTTCTTCATGACATTCTTTTCCTTAAATTCCATATATATGTGTTAGCATACGGCATTTGACATACAGTAAGCATACAGCACGTCATTATTATTATTATTTTATTACCCTTCTGGGTTGTGTGGATTATGTATAAACATATCTATAGTATTCTCTAGTGATTTTAGTTCCAGGCTTGATACTAACAGTCATGGAATAAGAGGCTGGTTAGCAAATATGCATGCACTCTTCTCCTGACTGTTTTAGAAGAAGGGGGCAGTGAGGAGAGAAGGAGCATGGCAGTGGAGAAAGAGAAATAGTAAAAGGAAGTGGGATTGATGAGGCAAGACAGAGTAAGGAGGAGAGTAAAAGAAGGAAAAGTGTGAGGGAGAGAGCAGCAGAGGAGAGAAAGAGACAGGGAGGCAGATTCATATACATTCATATACATATACATTCTTTTTCAGATTCTTTTCCGTTATAGGTTATTATAAGATATTGAGTATAGTTCCCTGTGCTCTACGGTAGGTCCTTGTTGTTTGTCTGTTTTATATACAGTAGTGTGTATCTGTTAATCCCAAATTCCCGATTTATCCCTCCTCTCCCCTTTCCCCCTTTGGTAACGATAAATTTGTTTTCTATGTCTGCATGTCTATTTCTGTTTTGTAAATAAGTCCATGTGTATACTTTTTTAAGATTCCACATGTAAGTGATATCATATGGTGTTTGTCTTTCTCTGACTTACTTCACTTAGTATGATAATCTCTAGGTCCATCCACGTTGCTGCAAATGGCGTTATTTCACGCTTTGTTTTTATGGCTGAGTAGTATTCCATTGTATACACCACATCGTCTTTATCCACTCATCTGTTGATGGACATTTAGATTGCTTCCCTGTCTTGGTTATTGTGAATAGTGCTGCTGTGAACATTGGGTACATGTATCTTTTCAGTTCATTGAGGTTTTGACAAGTCAGGGCTCACACTCTTTCTGACTCATTAAAGGTAGGGACTTCACCCTATCTTCCGCTATTCTGAAATATTTACCAACTAATTAACCACCACCTTCCAGCTAACAGAGGTAATTGTTGGTCTCTGGCTGGGAGATGGTCCTTTGGATGGCGGCAGCGTAAGGACAGCACCTGGGGGGCTGGGAGAGGCAGAGTTGGGGCTGCCTCTCCTTTGGTCCCAGCTCCCCAACCAGCTGAGCTTTGTCTGTGGCAACTTCCTGTTAAGAAGACCAGAAAGTTAACCCCCAAAATTTGGAATCAATGGGAGCGTCCCCTCCTGTGCCTAACCCCTCTGCCAGCCATTCAGCCATTGTGCATTTGGATGTACTTGGATGGATGCCCCAGCAGAGAGAATCCACAGAGAACACTGGCTGCATCTCCCTGGCATTCCTCAGATGCTTCTGTGATGTTCAGTGCTCTCCAATTTCTCTTTTCAGTCACAGCTGTCCCTGGCTCCGGTAGACATGCCCGGCTTAGCCTCTCTCCTCTAATTTCTGGGAGACAGGGCAGTGGAAGGGGCTTGCTTCAGAGAGGAGAGGAAGCAGAGAATAGGGACTGCAGCATTTTAATTTTGCATTCGGACACTTCACTAACATTTGGCTGGCTTTGTGTAGACGGTCCAGTTCCCGGGGCTGCCAGCTGTTCAAAGCTTCCTGGTGGCCGCCAAGGGCATGACCACATTCTCCTGCCCATCAGTGCCTGTCCGGGGCACTGCTTATTGGCACGTCTAAGGGATGGGAGCTCTGAGAATGGAGGCTGGCTGTTGAAAGCCTGGACGAAGGACGGTGAGGGGGGGAAAGGCAGGCCTGGGACAGTGCAGAGGAATCACGCTAGGGACCCATAGGTCTGCCGGGAATAAGCAGAGAGCATGGTCAGAGCAGGCACTGGGTCTGGGTGAGGAAGACAGGTGAGAAGCAGCTGAGCCACTCTGGGATCAGGTGGGCAGTAAGGTGTAATTTCCACATACGCTGAGCATCTCCTGGGTGCGAGGCTTGTATTTCTGTCCATATCTGTTTCCTTCCTGGTACAATTGCTGAGCTGTCCTATCCAAGGCCGTCCCTCCACCTGGGCACTAGACACCCTCTATCTTCTTGAGGACAGCACTGCAGCTGCTCTCCCCTCTCCTGCAGTATCAGTTTTTCCTTCTAAACTCTGGGTGGTTCCCATCAGCATACAAATATGCTGTAATTACAAAATCCTTCTTTGACTCCGAATTTCCCTCCTATGGCCCCTTCCCCCTTTCTTTACTCCCCTTTACAGTGAAACTCTTTGAAGGAGTTGACTGTTCTCCCCATCACCACGACTTCCCCTCTCACTCACTCTTTTTTTTTTTTTTTTGCGGTACACGGGCCTCTCACTGTTGTGGCCTCTCCCGTTGCGGAGCACAGGCTCCGGACGCGCAGGCCCAGCGGCCATGGCTCACGGGCCCAGCCGCTCCGCGTCATGTGGGATCTTCCCGGACCGGGGCACGAACCTGTGTCCCCTGCATCGGCAGGCAGACCCTCAACCACTGCGCCACCAGGGAAGCCCTCTCACTCACTCTTGAATCCAATCAGGCATTTGCTCCTACATCTCCCACCAGCTTAAACCTCCAGTGGCCACATCTAGTGGGTATTTGTGTTCTTGTCTTAACTGACCTCTCAGTGACTTTCCACCCTGTTGGTCATTCCTTCTTTCTAGAAACACTCCCCTCTCTTGGCTTCACGAAACCACACTTGCCCTGTTTTTCTTGCTGTTGCCCTGCTCATTCTCTCACTCTCCTTGTCTGGCTCTTCCTCCTCTCTTCAACTTCCAAAGGCTGACCTAGACTCCCTATACCTTGACTCCTCTCTAATTTATACCTTTAGCCCATGCGTATTTGAAGCTAGGATGTGTATATCCAATTATCTGCTTGACAGTCGCCTAGTTCTACTTGTATATCTCACGGACATTTCAAGCTTCAAACCCCAGAACGCAACTGCCCACTGTTATCACTACCGTCTCTCACCTGGATGACACCATCGCCTTAATTTTGGTCCCTCTCCCGCCCTCGTCCTGTGGATCTGCTGCTCTGACTGCTTGTCTGGGTTCTTGTCCCCAAGGTTTTCCTTTCCTCCCTCCCTCTCCCTTCCTTGCCCCTCCCTGTCCCCTGCCTCAGCTTTCCCCCACCCATCAGTGTTGCTGCATGCCTTTTCTGTACCAGGCACTGAGTGGCTGCTGGGGATCCAGAGGTGATGGTAGTGTGGTCCCTGTCCTTAAGGGGCCCCCAGCCAGTGTTCCTCCTTGCTTTCTCTATATGCTAACTTCCAACTCACTGATGAATTTTCTGCTCTGGTATCTGTGTCCTCTTGTTTGGGGGCTGACACGAGCTCCTAGAAACACCAGCCAGGAGCTCAAGCCAACATCTGCCTCCAGAATCAAGAGCTGAATCTGTGGAGTAGGGTGTAATACCAGCAGCCAAGAGTGAGAGGGGACCAATTATGAAAGTGAACTTAGGCCCTAGGAAGCACAGAAAGTCAAAATCAGGAAGTCTAGGTTGAGTTATCAAGTCCAGAAACGGGTGAGGCCAGAAATGGGACCCTTGTACACTGTGTTCAGTTGCACAGGTTGTGGACTGCACAAGAGACTGCCTACCATGGGGGGCAAGTAGGAACTGAAATCCAGACTTTGTTCCTGACTACTCTTTTGCCTTGAGCTTGAACCCCAGTTTCTTGGAGAGGCTTCCCGCAACGCCCTGTCTGGTGTGGGTCTCCGCTGCTGTTCTGGTCCTTACTTCCCTCTTTGGTCTTCCTAACTCTTGTCAGACTTGGAACTGTGCATCTACGTGCTGACTTATTTATTACTGGATGTCCCCCCAGGCTGCCAGCTCCCGAGGGCAGGAGACCTCTCTGTCTGGTTCCCCGTGTGTATCTAGCACCTAGCACATTGTGGCCATCGGTTCACATCTGCTGGATGAAGGACCAAGGGCAGAAGCAGAACAGGGGATGGGGGTAAAGAGAGAGGTTGAGATAAAAGTGCAGGGGGTAGGCAACAGCAGGTGAGTAGGTGAGACCCACACCCAGCTTTCCTAATTAACTGAGCCCTGTCTGGTTCCCAAGATCTCACCAGCTACTCCTGGATTCCTGCTCAACCTGCCCTTGGCCCTTCCAGGCCCTTGTATTGAGCGCCTGCTGTGTGCCAGCGCCTGCACTAGGTGTGGGTGATAGAGGAGGCTTGGACCTAGTCCAATCCTAAGCGAACTCGCTGTCCCTGGTGAGATGAGGCTCGTGGAGCAGAGAAGCTGGCATGGACGCAATGGGACGAGTGCAGAGAAGTGGCAGGGGAACCTTGTCTTGCCGGAGAACCAGAGAGGTCTCAGAGGGGAGAGGGCACTTGGGCTGGGACTCGAAGGAGGCATGTGATTTCCTGGGAGGAAAGAGAAGTGGGGAGAAGGGCACTCTGGCCCGAGGGAGCAGCAGCTGGATGGCCCAACAGCAAGTCGCGTTCCCTGTGGCTGCAGCATGGGCTGTGTCTCAGCTACTGGGCTAAGCGATTCAATACTTTCAACCACTCTGCCAGGTAATTATTATTTGTTCTATTTTACAGATGAGGAAACTGAGGCGCAGGCAGGCTAACTGGGATGGCCAAGGCCACACAGTGAGAATGTAGTGAAGATGGTGGAGGTTTTGGGAAAGGATGTGAATGTGAGAGGGGATCCTCGTATTAGTCTGCTCAGGCTGCCACAACCAAGCACCACAAACTGGGGGCTTAAACAGCAGAAACTTATGTCCCCACAGCCCTGAAGGCTAGGAGCCCACCATCAAGGTGTTGGCAGGGTTGGTTTCTCCTGAGGCCTCTCTCTTTTGCTTGCAGATGGTGGGCCCCCCTCTTGTTTGGGGGCTGACACGAGCTCCTAGAAACACCAGCCTTTTGGGAAAAGGCACTCCTTTATCCCTGTGTCTTAACGTGGTCTTCCTTCTGTGTGTTGTCTCTCTCCTAATCCCCTCTTCTTATAAGGACATCGGTCATAATGGATTAGGGTCCGCCCTAAGGGCCTCATTTTAGCTTAATTACCTCTTTAAAGACCCTATGTCCAGTACAGTCACATTCTGCGGTCCTGAGGGTTAAGGCTACAACATCCGAATTTTTTCAGCTCATACCAGCTGTATGTGGAAGCTGGAGACCAGGGAGGAGCCACGGCACAGCCTGGTGAGGGGTGAGAGGATGCTCTGGGGTGGAAGGTCCCAGCGTCCGTCCTGTCTCCAAATGCCCGCAGCCTGTCTTAGAGATGAATTGGGATGTGGCTCTCAGGGAGAAAAGCCGTGATCTCCAGAAGGCCCAGCACAGATGCTCTCGAGGAGCATCCCCTCTCTCCATCCTGTCTCCATACTGAATTTGGGACATCCTTTTCTTAAAGGAGACTAATTGATAATCCAGGGTGATAAAATGTTATCACTGTCATCCCACTGAAATGCAACGGCAATGCCAGGTCCTATAAATCACCCGGAGCTTAAAGAGGAGAGTGAAATGAGCATTGCATTCTAAACCACAAAGCCCATTAATCACATGGCTACAAACCATAAATATGACAAGTACATCCATCAATCCCGCACCTTTCTTTCTGGTCTGCGAATGCATGCATTAGCAACTTAATGGATTTAGAAGGCATTTTCTCCTATGGACTCGGAAGCAGAGAGTATTTTATGATTAGCCTCATGGGCCCAAAAGGAAGGAAGAAGGAGCCACCTTTCACCAAAGTGCTCAGGGGCATCCCAGGCGGTGTCCAGGCAGTGGCTAAAACTACTGATTCTGCCTGTATTCTGGAGACGCAGGAAACGGAGCCTGGCTTCTGGTGGGAAGGGGCCTTCAGTGGCCACGACCTGCCTGCTCCCCCCACTCCACATTTGTCCCCCACAGCTGTGGCTCCTTGACCTGAAGGCTCAGGCCTGCCCTGAGCTAGTCTTTCCCCGGGATTGGAGAGCTTTAGGTAGCTCGAGTTTCATGCTGGAACCACATCCATTCCTGCTATTTGAGCTACTTTGATTTTGGCTTAACGATGGGCTTCTGTCTCCCCTTTGAGCCTGTGTTTGCACGTTACACCTGAGTTCTGTTCACTTACTTGTTTGTCCTCCATTCATTTGTTCTATAAACACTTTCCAGCACTTTTATGCATGAGGCTCACTGTCTGTGCCTGACACATGGGAAACCTAGGTGAACAGACACAGCTCCTGCCCTTTGGGGCTCACGAGATGCACCCCGAGTGTGGCAACGCAGAGACAGAGGTCCACAGATGGCGAGAGCCCTATCCTCTGCTTAGTCATGGGAGCCCTTACTTGCCACCCGCATCCTGACATCACGACATGGCCTTGCTGGGTATATGGATTTCAGCTCCCCAAAGATGCTGAGCTATTTTCAGTGTTTTAGCTCACGTTCTTCAGTCTGGAAGGCCTTTCTCCCAGGTCGATGGCTACTCACTCTTCCAGACCCAACCAACTCAATGGTCCCCTTCTCAATGGAGCCGTGACCCAGTCCCCCAGGCAGCCTGGTCTTGCCCTCCCTTGAGCCCTTTGTCACTTATTTATCACCTGTCTGTGTCTTCTGCTGGTCTGTGAGCCCCGAAAGGGTGGGCACTGGGTCTCGTGCAAAGCCGAAGAGAGGAGCTGATGTTTGGCAGGTGATTAATAGATAGTACATAGCACACCCCTGACCTCACGGTAGCTCCTTCCATGTGCATTTCTGTCTTACATGTCTTTGCACCATGTATTAGTTTTCCATTGCTGCTGTAACTAATTACCACAAACTTGGTGGCTTGAAACAACATGAATTTATGACGTTACATTTCTCACTGAGCTAGAAGTCTGAAACAGGTCTCCCTGAGCTAAAATCATAGTGCCGGCCGGGCTGCTTTCTCTGGGCTCTGGGGAAGAATCCCTTTCCTTACCTTTGCCAGCTTCCAGAGGCTGTCCCTTGGCCCCCTTCCTCCACCTTCAAATCCGGCAGTGTTGCATCTCTTTGGTCATTCTTGAGTACTCACATGTCCTTCTGACCACAGCCAGGAAAGAGTCTCCGATTTTAAGGACCCATGTGCTTAGATTGGGCCCACCTGGATAATCCAGGCTAACCTCTCCATCTCTAGGTCCTTAACCTTGATCACATCTGCGAAGTTTCTTTTGACGTGTCAGGCAACATATTCACAAATTCTGGGGATTGGGACACGGACATCTTTGTTATTTTGCCTACCACACACATACAGCTCCCTCCACCTGGAATTTCTTGCCTCCTCTGTGTCCATCTGGCTAACTTCTATGGACCTTTCAAGGCTCATTCAAATATCCTTCTCCCCTGCCTTCCAAGAAACTTTCCCTGCACTCCTTGTGTGCTGGGAGTCAGTCACTCCCTGCTTAAGTTTCTGTGAAGCCACCTGTATTCTACTGTAATTATTAGTGTATATCTCCTCCTCAGCTGACAACAAACAAAGTCTTTGGCATTGGGGTCTCTGACTTAGTTGTTTCTATATCCTTAAAATCTATTAAAATGTTGGACATAAAAGTGCTCTGTGTTTGTGGAATGAATGACTAATTATGTTTTTTTAATGCAGTTGTATTGGAGAGAGTGGAATTCAAGGCTTATATCTTATAATTTAAAAGGAAATCTGATTTCAACCTAATCATCCCTATAGGATTTCAAGTCTTACCCAAAGGCCTTTTATATCTTAAATGTTTTTTTCTTGATTACACTCTCACTGCTAACATTCTGATATATTTCCTGCCATGTTCTTTTCTATGCCCATATTTAGGTATTCCAAAATTACATATTTTTACCTGTGGGTATTGTTACATATTCAGTTTTGTGACTTGTATTGTTATTTAATATTTTATTGTGAGCAATTCTTCATGCCACTAAATGTTTTTGGAAAACATGACTTGTCATGCATGCTTGTATTTCATTATATGAATGTACCATTACATGTTCATTATGTGTACATTATATGAATATACTTGACCATTTCCTTGTTCAATGTCTGGGTCTCTATTGCAATTAATCTTGTGATGACTATCCCTATATATGAATCTTTGTTTATATCTTTAATTATTTCCTTGGGTTAAATTTCTAGGGCCAGAATTATATGGCAAAAGGATGTATACTTTTTTGTGTGTGTGTGGTACGTGGGCCTTTCACTGTTGTGGCCTCTCCTGTTGCGGAGCACAGGCTCCGGACGCGCAGGCTCAGCGGCCATGGCTCACAGGCCCAGCCGCTCTGCGGCATGTGGGATCTTCCCGGACCGGGGCACGAACCCGTGTCCCCTGCATCGGCAGGTGGACTCTCAACCACTGCGCCACCAGGGAAGCCCGGATGTGTACTTTTAATGACTATTTCAAAGAAGGTTGGACAAATTTATACCTACCGTGAGATATATCAGCTCAACTTTTGACATGTTCTAATGAATGTTTCTTAACAGGAAACAACTTTGCGTATTTCATGGGTAAAAAATTGTGTCTAATTGTCATTTTAATGTACATGTCTATGTTAGTGAGGGTTTGTATTTTGCTGTTTATTAACCTTTTTTTTTTTTTTCCTTTTATAAACTTCCTGTTCTTTGCTCATCTTTCCACTAGGGGTGAATGGTTTTTTTTGTTATCTATTTATATATCTTTGAATATAATGATATTAATCCCTGTGCTGTAATATTTCTGGTAAACATTTGCCCTCACTTTGTTATTTAAAAGCCTCTTTTCAGATAGGAGCTGGGGGCTGGGATCATTCAGCGTGTCCCCACCCGCTTTCCTTAGGGAATGACATTGACCTACCTCTGTCTCCAGTGAAGGCGACACTTCAGAATCGTTCATTTTATCTTCAAAGGGAGTTGAACTTGAAGCATTCTTCTTAGGTCCTCTGGGACGAAACCACTTTGCAGGCTTGAAATCA